>NC_140969.1:41787069-41792069 GCF_056783735.1 Eptatretus burgeri | reverse complement strand
CCCTCGGATCCCAAGCCACCACTCGAACCACTGAGCCAACACCAGGCTTATTTAATAAACAAACAAACAAACAAACAAACAAACAAAAAATACATATCAATTTATTTGATCATTTAGGATATTTAAAACTTGTCAGATCAAATAACTTAGGGGATCTGGTCAATGAGGTTTATGCACAACAACATTTCTTATTTATTTTCTAATTATTTAATAACCATTCATTTTGCTCAAAACTTTACTTTCAGGATTAACTTCAAGTTTTTTGAGTAATGATTGCCAAACGCAAATTTCTGCTGAGTTGCTTTGTGATTTAGCACGTCTTTTCAGTTCACAATGCCACTTGCACAGTAATTCAAGCGCATTTAATCAAAATCCGGATAACAGCAAAAAGATGTTTGGGAACATTATTACAACACTGACGTTATTAATTAAGATAGTTAACAAGGGTCAGCATTCCTCTTGTTATAAATGTAGCTTTAGCAGCCCACGCCTGTAAAAACAAGCCCCGTGTGTGCTTGCGGCTCTGACAATAACAGCAAGATAGCTTGGTGAACTTGCACTGTCACTTTCATCAGCGTTTGTTGGTGAAACCTCTCTTATTTAGTTACCCATCCTGCCAAGCAAACATTCGTGCATAACACAGGTCAGGGGTCAATAAAGGTTTGACTTTAATTCTTGCATTTTGAGAAGTTTGTATTAGACATTTAATGGCCCTGTTGCAATATTAAATGGTATTGTGGAAGAGGACGTAGAAGATGCAAGCATGAACGCTGATCAGATATGTAATGGGTATCACACAAAAATGGACCTCGTTCTAACTTACCAGGAAGGTAGAGGTTGAAACAAAAGTGTGTAACTGCAGGCCATGGACTTTACATGCTCCATTTGCATTTGCATTTGCAGATGGACTTTACAAAAAACTGCGAAGTAATTTCCCTAGATTTCTTGTTCCATGGCAAATGTACTACAATTGGCTTATGTACAGTCATGTTGTTAGCCAAAGACCAGTTGCAGCATCTTCTCAACAGGCAATTCTGCTTTTTGGCAGCCTGAAATTATTGACAGTGGGCTGAACTTCAGCTTTATCCCCACCCCAACCCGAGGAGAAATACAGTTTTTACATTGCATATATTGTATTAAACTAATTGGGTTTATAGTCATAATCATTGATGGACTCGGTGGTTAACGTCTCTGACACTTCTAGGCACCCCTTCTGTTTCAGTTTCGCTATTAAAGTGTATCTATGGGATCAGAAAAGCTTGTTTAAGAGCAATATTGAAATGAAGCAGAAAAGCTTATTGAGCAATACCGAGATAAGAAGCCTGCACCTTTCAGATGTGTTGAAGAAAGATGAGAGACTTTCAGTCTCATCAGATTTGTATTATTTGTCACATACAAAAATAACCCCAACTCATCAGAGGAAAAAGATGGCCTTTCAAATTAGAAAATACTGAACAACAGCAGTTTATGGGATAATATTACCTGGAACAAACACAGCTTATCATGTTTTGTAACGTCAAGTGAAGCTTCGTACAAAACTTTTCCCAAAAGCGAAACCATTCCTGGGTCATCCTTTTGTTCCAAGGATAACGTTGTTAACTATTCCATATTGATTACCTCGTCGCCCATTTTTATTCACTGAGGCTTGCTAATTTTGTTACTATTTTAATTATTGAAGATACCATAATGATCCTCAATTTCATGATGCTGCTATCCAAGATGTTTCCACTGCGCAGGCATCCCTCGTCCATATCCACCTCCACCCCTTACCAATGACGCTTATGCATGTTTCAGATAGTTCAGTCAGAAAAAAAACAAAAAACCCGTGTTATGTCTGAAAGTGTAAGAGTGGAGTGGAGTGGAGTCGAGTACAGTATTACGACACAATGATTTCAATTTCTGGCTCACAGCTTGCATATGGGTTATGTATTTTTTTTGTTTGTTTCATGCAGCTTGTGTATACAGTTGTACTGAATTTCCTGTATGTGTCCTGTTAACGTAACATACAAGCTGTGCATTTATGTGAGACATATTTGTTTGCGTGTGCCTTCCAGTTGTATAAAACTTTTCCGCTGCGTGAAGGAGGATACGAAGAGTTGACCTTCAAGGAGCACAGCAAATGTGAGTGTAGGTACGTGCCGTGCACTCCCCTTTTGTTTTGTAATAGTGATGACGAAACGTTTTGTACAATGTACATAGCCCTCATTATTGTGGGCAGTTGTCTGCTCACAAACTTTTTGTGCACAAATGAATTGTTTTTCTCTTAGTTTTTTTCCCTCAAATGAAGAGGCAATGATGCTGCAGAAAACTGCTCACCCTGCTTCTTCATAATGGAAAAAACTTTCAATCTGGCTCGTCAGCCACAGCTGATGAGGCACATTTTCCTGGATCATCTGGGGAAGTGGGCTGACAGGATGGCCAAGAGGTATACACACTGGCCTCTTAGCTGTCTCGCCAGGGGTCAAATCCTGGCCCAGCTATAAACTGTCATCCTGGTGTTTCACAGGCATGTTGATTCATCAATATGTGGAGCCATCCCTCAGATGGTCGTTAAATGGGGGTTCTGTCTGCTGGCATTCGTTGGTGGTTGTTAAAGATCCCATGGGGTCCTTTGCGAAGAGTAGGTGAGCTATCGCCGGCACTGTGGACAAATTCCAAATTTGTGTCCTAACAAGCAGAGGGCATTGTATCAGTGGCACAGCCACGCCCTCAGCCAATGTTGCTATTGGCAGCCATGTGCTACACACTAAGAATCTAGTGAAGTGGAAACTGCTCGATGGAACTCGTGTGGCTGTTCCATGAAGTCAAAACAGAATTCTCGTAGAAGATGAATTTCATTTATTTATTCAAATGTAGCACCTTAATTCTGGTTGCATCATTTATGCGACTGTGGATTATGTGCCTTGAATCCAGTGCCCCCAAAGGTTATGGCAGGAATTGGGAATTTCCCAAGGTCCCAGTGACCATTGCCTGCTCTTGGTGAAAGATGCCAGTTTATCTTTAACATCTACCAGTAAATGCATGCTGGTAGATGGGAACCCATGCATCTACGAGCGAGTATCCCATCTGATCGACAGCACGCTCATTGATGCAACACCTGACGTGCAAAACTTCATGCAGACTTTGATCTTGATTTTTAGAAAGTGGGGAAGGAGTTGGGAGGAAATAAAAACAGGTGTAAGGGGAAGGGGTTGAATGAGCGTGGCCAAAACCCAGCCGAGGCAAAGCGCACGAGATCGAGATATCCAAAGAGGCATACAAGATGACATGGAAAGGAGCTCATGGCACGAGCAGACAAACTATGGCAATGGAGACCAATCTGGAAAGGTATTCTTAGCTTTGGAAGTGAGCCACTCAGAGCAGAGAAAAATGGCGTCCTCCACCAGAAACAAGAAATCAGAAGTTTATAGTTGGTCTGCTTTTAACCCAGATGAGACCGCTCCAAGATGAGTACGCTATCTTTGAGCTAGTCTGCCAGGCCTGAATAAGAATAATTGATTTGATTCACTGAGAACATGCATGGAATAAATCACAAATGCATCACATACATGAAAAGCAGTACAAAAAGGGAGATGAATGCACTTGTGCACCTTTGTAAAAGAAAACAAAGGAGTAATAGGGAAATTTTATTGTATGTGCAATCTACAAGTTACATAATAAAGTAAGAATGAGTCATCAACATATTATGTATGCAAATGAAGGTCAGGAGATGTTGAGATTTCAAAGTAAAATGTACGTGGGCTCCTAGGCAAGGAATTTTGGAGGATTGGAAAGGAAATGGGAAATTGGTTGTGAATACACCAAACTAAGTAGGAGGAGAAGAAAAGGAACCAGAAACAATTGTGAAGGGATGAAAAATCAAAAAATCGGGAGGGAGGTGAGGGAAACTTCTCATTAAAAATGCCCTGACGACTGTGGAGTGAACATTATGTCATTTGATGGTGCCGCTGGCACCCAGAGTACTCCAGCAAGTTAACCTCCCCCCCCACCCCCCCCCCCCCACACACACTCAAGGTCAATGGCTGTATTTGTCTCATGTTTCAATGTCAAGTCCTGCATCGTCTGGTAACTGTTTGCATGTATGTGCATAATTTATAATGTTTCTTTTTGCATCTCAACCTAACTTTTGACGTCCAATAACATCATGTTTGCTGATAGAGTATTCAGATCAATTTGCAGGTCCTCTTTAATCCGAATATGAACACTGTTGAACAAAACGTAAAAACAATACAAGCCTCAACCTTTTTGTGTGTGTGCGTATGTGTGCACGCATACTTGTAGTATTCTCCTGAGTAGGACATAAAACAGACAGGGCACATTCCCCTTAGTTTTTTTTATTTGCACCTCAAACCTCACTGGTGCCTTGATGAATCCTTTGGGTGAAGTCGTTGCACCCGTTTTGCCCTTTTGTTAAAACCTGAGCATAAAACTTGTTCCATATCAGGCTGTGATAATGGAAAAAGCCATTTCGATGATTACCTTTCATACCCACACTCTTATCCAGAGATTTTATGAATAAGATTTACAAATCCACTCGATACTGACGAGCTACTTCTGTTATTCTTAAATTTAATTATTTATTTTCCTGGTGTTCAGACTCTCATTAAAGATGAGCACTGTTCCTCGACTACGAATTATAATACAATTTATTTTCTGTCCAAGTGTATAACGAATCGACGGAACAATATATTTTCTTTTTTCTGGACTTGTCTTCTGCTGTACATCGTGAATGCTGTTGTGCTGAAACAGTTTGTCTTTTTACTCACAAGTTTCTCATCTAACTGACGAGGTAGAATTTACTCTGTATACCACAGTAGTTAAATTTATCATTATCTTTTGGGATACATCTTATCCAAAAGTGATAATACACTACACTTGCAAAGGTTGATCATTTGGTATGTGGCCAAACATACGATTAGAGAAGTAGAATCAGGGATTTGTTTCGGTTAAAAAGTTAAAATATTGTTGTTTTTCTATTGTGGAAGCATGCCATTAAAAGC
>NC_140969.1:41724569-41782069 GCF_056783735.1 Eptatretus burgeri | reverse complement strand
CTCCTGCCAGCCATGTTCTGATCGGCGGTATACTCCTGACCCCGTTACATGCAAATGTGTCTGCCGCCTCTCTTCAAGACGCTGTCACCACCACAGGCAGGTGCTGAATCTTCTGGCATGCAGGTATGGATAATCTATTTGCCATCAGCAACTGTGGTATTCTCCGTGTCTATGCTAGCCATTATTATGCAAACATCAAAGCAACACCACTCTGTTTATCCCACATGACCATCACTTCAGTCATCCTACATATATATATATATATATATATATATATATATATATATATATATATATATATATATATATATATATTATAATTCCAAGCTTGCACACTAAAAACTCGGCTCGCCGTCACACGATCCCTATGAAATTGCAGTGGCACTTAGCGGACATGCCGAAAATGTTTGGGAAGTCTTGGCGTTCCATAGTACCACTTGCATTTTGCACAATGCGTATTTTTGTCATTCCCCGTGTACGGTCTGTCGTCTGCTACCAGCTATGTTGTACTGCTATCCCATGCATGTGCAAGGGTATCGCTAATATATATATATATATATATATATATATATATATATATATATATATATATATATATATATATATATATATATATATATATATATATACATATACATATACACACATACAGTGCTCCCTCGCTTTCTCGCGGTTCACTTTTCGCGGCTTCACTACATCGCGGGTTTTCAATGAAGAGGCGCCTGATGAAGAGGCGCTTCCAGTGGAAGAGATTTAATGCTCTTCTTGGCAGTGCAGTACTACATTCATCTCATCATCGTCATCTTCGTCATTAGTACTGCACAGCTATCATCATCATCGTCATATCTTCATATGTCAGTACCCATAATACATTTTTTAAATATTTTATAGTACAATGTAGTCTTTTAAAAATAATTTTTGGTCTTAGGCTTTGCAGCCCCATGAAGTCACATTTCCAATGAAAATTCTTAATTTTTTTTTTTTTTAATAACTGATTAAATGTGTGTGGGGAAAGTTAATAAGAGTGTGTGGATGCTGTATAATGGTTTAAAATACTGTACGTTTAAAATGTGTTTAAATATATTTATATAATTAAATAAATATGTGGTTTCTACTTCGCGGATTTTCACCTATTGCGGGTGGGTCTGGAACACATTAACTGTGATAGGTGAGGGAGCACTGTATATTGAAATTGAATTTATAAATGCTTCATTAAGTCATTTGAGTGATCTGACTTCTTTGGGATCAGTCATTGTTGTGTATTGGCAGGGAAGATTTTAAACATGAAGTTCAAGAACATTATCAAGATATTAATTTGCAACAGGATCTTTAAAAAAAAAAAAAATATATATATATATATATATATATATATATATATATATATATATATATATATATATATATATATATATATATATATATTTTAACATATCTGATCCATTCTTTGCAGATGTGAAAGGCCCAGGAGATGAGCATCTGGATTTTGATGCCAAGTGACAGAGCATTGGCTTTTACGGGAAAGCAGAATTCCAGCTTGACAAAATTCCAGCCAAGGCCAGTGTTGCCAAAGCTGTGAAACTCTCGCTCCTGACTGCATCCATGTAAAGCAATCCCTTCGTGTGCATGAATGCACCAGAATGACATATGAAAGATCACTTGGAAATGACGTGCAACTTTGAATGAAATTTGCTTTGGCCAACGACTGCTTGACTTTGACTGGCTGCAGTGAGTTTCAGCAAACGGGGAGACATGACACCTTTACAACTTGTCAAGATACAAACCGCATTGCAAAGAAGAATGGATTTTTCTTTTAACTCTAAACAGATTCAGAGACCATCTTGAATCCCACATTGCTGGGTGTCTCATTTGCACTTAGTGAAGTTGGGGCCAAGCTAAGCATGGATGTCCTCTGTACGTGTGACTAAGATTGACTGTATTCGCCTTTCATCTCTGGTTGGGAAAACGGTAACATGCTTAAAATGTCTCGGAAGGGACACATATGATTGCTATGAGTCTGGAAGGGTGCTAACTATTTATGCACATGTTTTTTATTTGAACAGTAAAACATTTTTCGTACTCTCATGTTTGGCTGCACTATCAACACAGCTATTTATTGCAACGTATTTAATATGGATATTTATTTACGTAGAATTCTGCAAAACAGCACATCCAAGCATTCATTGTGGTGGGCTGAATATATTTTTCTTAATCATCTAATTCATTTTCTCTTTCATCATTATATGAATTATTTTAGGCATTTTGTTCCATTTGTTTTTAATTCTCCTTCTTCTTCTTTAGTGCGCAGCATATGGCTGCGAATAGCAACATTGGCTGAGGGTGTGGCTGTGCTGCTGATGCAAATGCCCTCTGTATAGGTTAGGGCCGGAATTTGGAACTTGTTCATGGTGCCGGTGATAGCTCACCTACTCTTCGCAAAGGACACTGTGGGATGTTTAACAACCACCAAGTAATGCTGGCAGACGGGACGCTCATTTGACGCCCATCTGAGGGACTGCACACACATTGATGAGTCACCCTGCCTGTGAAACACCGGGATGACGGTTTATAGCTGGACTGAGATTGGAACCCAGTCTAGACAGCTTCGAGACGAGTGTGCGTACATCTCGGCCATCCTGTCACCCTTAAAAAACAAAAAAATGATTTGAAGGTTTTAAAGAATTTCAGCTGACTCGTCCCATGGATAATTAGCATAAGAAAAGCATTCACAAGTATTTGGAGCATCATTGGATCGACCTTGGCTGCAATTGTAAATACTCGAGCATATTACCATTGCTGTAAGATATTTTATTTTATCGAGAAGATATCACTGAAGATCTGGTTGAAAGGCTAAACAAGTATTTCAAAATTTCCAGAATGAATCATTTTGTATTTTGGAATGAAAAATTGCACAGGGAAACCGCTGTTTTCATTATTACAGTTGTAAATAAATTACACCACAGAGAGAAACGAATGATTATATGTTCACTTCGTATATCACAAACAAATAGTCATGTAATCTCAAATGTTATTGGCTGAAATAGTGATATCTCTGACTGAGTCATTGATAGTTCAACAGGTAATGGTTGTGCCAAATTAAAATATAGGGTTGACTCTTAAGATGTTTAATCAAAATATATTGCTGAGATTTAAGCCATTAGTGTCATTGGTTGCTGAAACTATGAATTGACCTGTATATTTGTCATTTCAATGGTCTGGTAAATTCACTTGGTAAATTAATCACGGTCATCTACATATTTCATATGCAAGCAAGATAAAGAACTTTGAGAAAAGGGAAGGTAGGGAAGGGGAATGTGTGACATATTGGGGGGGAGGGGGGCGGGGAGGAGTGAGGGGCCGGATTGTGTGGTTGCTCAAAATTTTATTTTGCTTATGTCATATATAGATGACTACCAAGTGAAGGAATCCCATTGTGGCAAAATTTCTTGAACTGTGTTTAACGTTTCATATCTGATTTCTGTTTGACGTTATTTTCCTGTCATTGTCACACTAAACCAAATGTACCAAATGGTTATAATTACTACATGGAGGAGGTTAAATAGCAATTAATTGATTAATTTTATATCATGATGTCCTCTCTTGTGCGCCATGCTCTACACAGAGCGTCAGTTCTGCCGAAGCAGTTTATTAGCTGCTTCATCAATATTTAATTGAAATCCATGCACCTTGCGACTTGGAAGGAAGCATCCATTATAAAGGTCAGGAAGTTGCTCTGTACCCAAGAAATGGAAGTACTGCAAACAAGGAAGTGTGGTACTGTATTGTTACACAGGACGGTTTCTATTCTCTTTGGTGACATCGTCTGCACACTGCCACTTTCTGGAGCTGATGAACAATGCTATTCTGAGCAAGTATTGTATAGCTCCTGTATATGTAGTACAATATAACTGATGTACATACAATGGTAATTATTTTATGACTACAGTTATATTTATTAAAACGTTAAATTATACTCAATTTGTTTGCAGTGAGTTTTGTATTCTCAAAGGATGGATCAGTGGTAGGTGCCTTGTCCTGGTTCCCAAAATATGAAACTGCATTCCGAAATATGCCGATCTTCAGAAGGTCTTTGGCCCAGTATCCTGGCCTGATATTCCAAATACTCTATGGGTCTTGCATACGGTTTACCAGTTTTCCTTGATGTGACAGTACAGTCATCCTTAATTGTGTAGATTGCAAATGCAATCATGTATAACTGTCACAGTGGTCCCATCGTAATTATCCTCCATTACTGTACTCAAAAGCAGTATATTTGGGCTTCCATGGCAAGCCATAAAATAATTCTCAACACAGCTTTGCTTCATAGATTAGAGCAGGAATTTGGAACTTAGCCAGGAGACTGGCACTTGATGGTCTACTATTTCCAAAAGATATTGTGGGGTTATTAAAGGGCACAGGAGAGTGTTAACAGATGGGGCAGCTGGCTTAATGTCCCATCCAAAAGGACGGCTTGAGGTCCAATGGGAATTGAACGCAGACTAGTCAACTCATAGGTGAGTATGCTAACTCTGAGCTAATGTATCATTCCCACAGTTCTAGTTTACACTGGCCAAGTTCTATGTCCCTCTTCTAATTGATGAGGAAACTGCATTAATGCCACAACTGTGCCTCTGCAGTGATGCAACAGGCAGACTATATATATATATATATATATATATATATATATATATATATATATATATATATATATATATATATATATATATATATATATATATATATATATCCTCCATTATATGAGCCCTCACCCCCTTCCTTCCTCCTCTCACCTGTGCACGGTCCAAATGTCATTCATATCTATGCTCGTGGGTTTCCCACCTTGTGTGTGTATATGTGTATATATATATATATATATATATATATATATATATATATATATATATATATATATATATATATATATATATATATTGACCGTTTTCACAGCCATTTTTCCCTGCTGTGCAGGGGTTAGGCTTTTTCTTGAGGCAATGTTTTATGGCCGGATGCCCTTCCTGACGCCAACCCTGGTCGCCTCTTACGACACACAGGGATATGGTACACCTATTCTAACCGGGGCATACACCGGGACCAGTACACTGGAACTCACTTTGCCGACCTCAGATGGATGACAGGCTGAGTCAACCCCCTGGTGTTAATTCAGCAGCCAACAGGGCTTGAACTCAGGACCCTGGGATCCCAAGCCGCCACCCTAACCACTAAGCCAACACCAGGCTTATATGTATATGTATATATATATATATATATATATATATATATATATATATATATATATATATATATATATATATATATATATATATATATATATATATATGTTGTGTCCACACTGGTTAAGACCGACCTGGACGAATAGCAGAACAGTGATCCTTGGAGATTTTAGCACGTATGGGACTGATGGCGACGAGGACGCATTAGCAGACAGAGGCACACGGGTTTATACTCGAACACACAATGAATAGAAAGACACAAGCAATCTTAATAAATAGGGGTTTAATGAACATAAATCAAGTATTCATGAGAGGAATAAATAAAAGCATAATAATGAAAATAAATCAAAGCATGAAGTAATGAAATGTGAGGTAATTTACAGCCTAAAGTTGAGGAGCCTCCACACACAGTTACAATAACGGACAAGGGGAACGATAAAACAAAATAAAAATCCCTCTCTTTATTCTGGCACTTAGCTTCATCTCGAGATGATCCTGGAGGAGCTTGGAGATCAAACCACATCATCCTGTGTGGGAAACCACACCCGAAAATGGTGCCAAGCCGCTCTCTGAGTGGGAAACATACGTGGGGTATTCGTGTGGCAGTATTTAATGCCAGGGCTCAGAAATGGCTGTGCAGTTTCTTTTCACATGAGAATATGCCAACCGTTCCTCTCTTGCACCAGGTCCATTCACCACGATCGTCCACATGATAAGACAATTTCTGAGGCACTGTGATAAGGCTACGAGGCACGTTCTTCTTCCCTCCTCAGAAACGTACATGCTTCAGGACTCAGCCGAACAGTCAATGGCTAGCGTTTTGCTCCAGCAGGTGAACAAATTTGTCTCAGCATGAACACAAGAATCGTGCAGCCTTCTTCCCCGTGTCGAGGGGAAGCCAGCGAGCTAGATCCTTTTGCCTCCAGCGAGCTAGATCCTTCATAAAGCATACCATTTTCCCTCTGCTAACTTCCCTCCCCCCCCATATCTCTCTCTCTCTCCCCTCCAAATACAATGCAGCCCTTTCCCACACATCTCTCTCTGTCTTTCTCTTTATCCGGACATGTCGGTGCGGTGTTTGTCTGTCTCCAGATGTGTCCTGGCGGTGTTTGTCTCCAGACGTGTCCTGGCGGTGTTTGTCTCCAGACGTGTCCAGGCAGTGTTTGTCTGTCTCCGGATGTGTCCGGGCGGTGTTTGTCTGTCTCCGGACGTGTCTGGGCGGTGTTTGTCTGTCTCCAGACGTGTCCGGGTGGTGTTTCTCTGTCACCGGACGTGTCTGGGTGGTGTTTCTCTGTCACCGGACGTGTCTGGGTGGTGTTTAGCTCTGGACGGTATTTATAGTTTGAACGGTAGAAAATGGATTTCAGACATTATTTTGTTTCCACCTTCACTGTTATTCTATGCAGAATCATTTTGATGAGACAGTATTAATCATAATTAACGCTCCACCGCACATCTACCTTCCCTTCCTCTCACCTAACACTGCCTTCCCTTCCCCCACCCCTCCTCACTCCCCCACCCCTCCTCGCTCCCCTCCCTCCTCTCTCTTTTCCCCTCCACCTCATCACTCTCTCCTACCCCGCTCTCTCTCTCTCTCCCCACTCCCCCCCCCATCTTAGTATTCCTATCAGCGAAGCGACGGGTGGTATTTGCTAGGATATCGTACAATAAATACGGGCCAACACGAAAGTGGTACAGAAATACTGTTCAACCAACTCTATAATCTGACTTCAAAAAAGGGGGAAATACATCAATTAATTATCTCATAGTTGCTACCTCAAATTGAGCATGACATCACATAATGCTGGATATGATTTTACATTCAGCATTTCACAGGGAATCACCAGATTATTGGATTTTATGAAACCCATCATTCAATTTATATATTTACAAACTTTCCTTCAACATTTCCCTTCATTCCCACTACTTTGTACTGCACTGGACCTTCAACAGAGAATGTAAATACATGTAATAGTGAAAAAGGCAAGGAGACCGAGTTAATAATGCAGAACTAGTGGATCAAGCCTTTCCACAGTTCTCACGTAAAAACGTATAGGCACATCCGGGTTCTCCGAGCTCGGTTGCCCGGAATGGTGATGATGAACAAGCTTTTTAATGTGGCCATCTGATTTGTACGTGCTGAAAGGGGAGTGCGCAGTCCAGTTAGTGAATGTAAGTCACTCCACACCCTCTCCCACACCTCACCCCTTTCCTTCCTCTTATCACCTGTGCACGATCAAAATATCATACATATCTTTCCCCGTGGGTTTCCCACGGGTGCCCCACAAGTGTATATAAAATGGGCTAAAACTGTCTGTCTTTCCAATCCTGAAACATGGAAACGCAGGGGGGAGAACAAATTAAATAAAAGTTGCTTCAAATTAATCCAACCATCCGGGAAAATAAAAAAAAATTCAAGCAGACAACCCCCCCCCTAATTTTTTTTTGAGCCCGAGTGGTGTATAGGCAACAGACCGCTTCCTTGCTTCACTCCCAATTTGTTTTTTTGTCCTTTCCTGTGAAGATACATATTGTTGTGGGGCCGAGTTTCGGTGGCGAGCATGATCGCTAGGTGGAGCAGTAGAGTCGGCTTCACCAAACACCCGGAATCGAGATCGTGCTTCTCGGAGAACTCCGAAACGCACAGGTCTCTTACAGGACCGTGAATCGCCAATAATTCGGCCGCGTGGAATAGGGTTAATTGCCAACTTCAATATACCTAAGTATCCACGCGGCAAAGCTACCGGGGAATTCACCCCCTCAGCAGGCCTCGAGCAGAACGAGCCGTTATCGTGCTCGAACTGTGCGTAACCCGAGCAGATGGTTACCAAGACCCGTCGGTCAAAATGCACAATTTACCGTTTCCCAATTTCCCAACACGCACCGTGCTAAGCCAATGAAAGAAGCACAGAAATGAGCTGGTACATTCAACAAGAGGGGATATTTATTTTACAATGGGGGGAAGGGAACACACAAAGAGCAGAGTTATCCGAATAAGAAATGTATCAAATGTAATTTACAAGGAAAGGAAAACACTTATACGATTCTACTTACAGACGGGGTCCATGGACACACACACACACACACACACACACAAAAGGAAATGGAGTTCAATGGGTCTTCAGTCGGTAGAGCTGGCCTGGGTTACCTGTCCCGCCTCGTGCGGTCACACCGACTCGAACCACCACGGTGGGACTCGAACCCACGACCCGAAGTCCACGACCACGACCGTCTGCAAAGCCCTCGTCGACAACCACTCACTGGCTTTGAATGCCAGCTTGGAAATGTCTGAACTGAAAATGTCCTCTCCCACCAGAAATGTCTCACACACGATCACTGGCTGCTTGGCAAACGCCACGATCTCCGTCTGGCGAACGCTCCTGCCACGAGCACACCGTCTCCCCAATGCTGGTCCAGACAACCACCCACTGGCTTTTTAGGAGGGAGGGGCTTCTTCTCTTGGCAACTCGCCTCCTGGTTGGTCGGACCCTTCACGTGACTCCCTGGCCGTCTTCCATTGGACAGGCTCACGGTAGGCGGGGCAACTCCCACCCTTCTGGGTGGAGTCCCGATCGGAGGCGTTTGTAGCTCCGCCTACCTCCTCATCTCCGACCATGTGCGTAATGGCGATGGTGTTGAGTCGGAAACGAGGCGGGTGAGACGCCTGCTCCTTGCCGATTGGCCAAAGAGGGGGAAAAAAATGAAATGGTGGTAGTTAGACTCTGCCCATGCCTATGTTAGACTCTGCCCACGCGTGCGCTTGCTGGCGAGCGCGCGAAGAATGCTGCGAGCAGTGTTGTTGTGTGAGAGCGAAGATGGGCGTTGTTGTCATTGTTGGAAATGATGTAAAAGTCCTAACTATAAAAATAACTCTGCAGCACATGTACACTTAATTCCCATTAGACAGAGGGGACGGGACCCTAACTAGAAACACGTACTTACCGATATAACTGATCTATAGGACCTGGCTGTTGTGTGCTCATGGTTTCCAGATTCGTAACAATATCACCTCCCATTTTGAGCTTTCAACCTGAGTGCAAGAATAAAAGGCTTCCTTTTTCATATCGTGCTAGTTCAAAGTTAAATCTTCACATGCACTCGCTGCCTGGATAGATAGTCTAATCTCTAATGCAAGCAATGGCGAGCTCTCAAACTAAGACCAATTAAATCGGATACTTTAAGTGTGAGAAATAAGTGGGAATGTTTTTGGAATTCCATCCACTTTTGTTAAATTACTCGTTTTGAATTCGTTCTGTTTTGTTTGCCGTTTTACTATTTATGTTTTACTAATCTTGGACTTGAATGAACCTGCAGGTAGACGAGACATTCTGAGTCCTTTTCTCATGACAGTGACATCCGGAAGGATAATTTTGTTCATTCCACCCTAACAGTATTAGCCTAGTCCTTTTGCATGTCATAAACGTATTTTCCCTCACAAAAATCTCGCATGATTTCTCATGAGATCTTATTGATATTTAATGAAGGTCCCATGAGAAATTTTTAAAATGGTCACAAATGCTGAATGAACTAGATGATTGCTATTTATACGCTAATTGCAATTGTTCTTTTGGGCATTCTCCAAGTCCTTCAGATTGACAGTCTTATATATTTGTTGGTACGGCTTCCTGTTTTACTGAAGTCAAAGGAATTTTCAATTGGCCTAGCTTACCGGAACTTGTATTTTAATAGGGGAACCATAATTGCTCATTGCAATGAAGTGAAGAGTGGCCAACAAATTTACATTAATATTGATCATTCATTCTCAGAGCTGACGTAATCTATATACCCTGGTATATCTCTCGAGTTAAAAGTGAGTGTGTGAGTCTGCACAACTCAAATCAACCTTCATCTACGTATATACCAAGGCATGGCTGGCTCTGCATTGTTAAATATCTGGTCTTGTTATATTACATAGCCTGCCTAACATTTTTTAAACCAAAGTGTAGGTTCATGGTACAGTTGAACAACAAAGGGTTAAGGGCAAATGACCAAAAAGCTTACACTTGCAGAGGTAGAGAAGGATGAATTCGATAAAACAAAGGTGACCCCTTGTGAATGAAAAAAAAATGAAATGGTGGTAGATGGCAGATGACGTGAGGTCTAACAATAGATGTTCTAAATACTCCATGTGTCTGACCCATTGAGTATTTAGAACATGATACAAGTCTTAATGTCACAGACGAGTCGACAGCTCACCTCATTTCTGACAGTTTGGAACATAAACACATGGAAATGTGATTTCATGGCAGGGATGTAATTCTCTAACATTCTACCGGCAAAAATAATAATACAAGAAGTATGTTGAAGAATAAGAGCTTCTATAACTTAACAGATTCACAACACCATCAATAAAAGGTATGTACCGTATGAATTACAAGGGTTGATCATTCAGTCTGTGGTTTGCCATTTTAAAAGACCACATTAACAACACTTGTTTTCCTACTGTCTTCACCAAGTTGAGGTTTTTAGTGGAGGAATCAAATTTATTTATTTTACTACTTCAACTGTAAGTCCATGTGCTTATTCATACACTCGAACACCTTTGATTCCCATTCTGAATCTCATGTAACATACTCTGCCACAGAGTGTCGGTGCTGCCGGAAGCAGTTTCTTGGCAAGGGATCTACTGCGAGGTTTGTTGGTGCCTTCTAAGAATACCATTGGACATGATTATTAGAGAACATTGTACTTTACGGTACTTCTACATATCGACGGTCCCCTGTGCCAGTGCGCATGCGCAGCCTGAGCCGGAGCCAGGGATGTTGTGGGTGTTTCAACCTGTTCAATACTTGTTTGATTATTGTCGTTCCACGCTAATAAAGTGGTCGAACAAATTGAACTCTGTTCTTATTTATAATCAAACAAGTATCGAACAAATTGAACTCTGTTCTTATTTATAATCAAACAACTTGATGCAGTCAAGTAAGGATCGTCGGTGCTGAGGAGGACACGACTGGGTGAAAACGGACCACGAGAACGTCGACAGTGAGTTTGGATTTCTCGGGTAACTGTACCCAATCTTCGCCCCCAGGACACTGTACACACGTGTGCATCACCGAAAATAGAACGTTTACTCCAGAATAACTGTTCCTATGGCGCCGGTGGAAGCAGAGTGCCCGATCGAGGGTTGTGACTATATGGCTACACACGCAGAGGCGGCAGTGGTGGCCGCCATGTTGAGTATACACGCCACTGTGCACGTCGCCGCCCCGAGGGCGGCGAGCTCGAATGCCAAAATGGAGAAACTCAAGCGTCCGTCCATAGCACTGGCCGGAACGGGCGAGGCCTGGTCGTACTTCATAAACCGCTGGGGCGAATACAAAACAGGTACTAAGCTTGTCGGACCCGACATAGTCACGCAGCTACTGGAGTGCTGTGAGGAGGAGCTGAGAAAGGACCTCACTCGCGCGGCGGGTAGGAGCCTCGTGGGCAGCGATGAAGAAGACGTCCTCGCCGCCATGAAGGCGCTCGCCGTCCGGACGGAGAA
The DNA here is from genome assembly GCF_056783735.1 of Eptatretus burgeri. NCBI lineage: Eukaryota > Metazoa > Chordata > Myxini > Myxiniformes > Myxinidae > Eptatretus > Eptatretus burgeri. Next base: position 41,770,354 of record NC_140969.1, on the reverse strand, counting down.
CACGATGGTAGCTCGAGTGGCCCTGTCTAACATGCGGCAGGGACACGAGGAGCCCGTCCGGTCGTTCCATGCCCGCATCAAGGGGCAGGCGGACACGTGCAAGTATGAAATGAAGTGCACCAAGGCGGGGTGCGATCAGGTCAACGACTTCACGGAAGAGATATTGCGCAACGTAGTTGCCCGTGGCATCGCGGACCAAGCAATACAACTTGACCTACTCGGTGAGAAGAACCAGGACATGCCATTAAAGGACATGATAGAGTATATCGAGGCCAAAGAGTCTGGAAAACGCTCGGCATCGCGCCTGCTTGACACTCAGAGCACGGACGCGATCAGTAGTTCGTATCGGCGGGGAAAGCGACAGGACGTCCATGCCAGAGTAGGAGCCAGGCCGGAAAAACGGAAGGCCAAGCCCGAAGGAGTATGCATCTACTGCGGCGAGGTGGGCCACGGCAAAACGCCTCAATGGCGCGCCAGACGCGCCGAGTGCCCCGGATACGGTAAAAAGTGCCGGAAGTGTGGCCGCCAGAATCACCTCGACAAGGCGTGCCTGGGCGGCCGATCGGCAAGACCCCCATCTAAGGAGACCGACGGGATGTACGACGAGCAGACGGCAGCCTTCGTCGAGCTATGCACGGTCACCATGGCCAGCACAGAGGACGAAATGAGCGCGCTTCCCCTCTCTCACCACCTGTACGATGATATGTGCGATAAGTGGATGAAACGCATATCCGACCCGCAGCCATACGTCAACCTCACTCTCACCAACAAGCGCGAGGATTACAAAGCGCTGGGTTTTAACCTCCTGAAACACACCCGCGTGGTAACCCTACCCGCTATGGCAGACACGGGGTGCCAGAGCTGCCTGATCGGCATTAAAGTCGTCCAACAAATGGGCCTGAGTACCGAGGTCCTCATACCTGTAACCATGACCATGAAGGCCGCAAACAACAGAGGAATTCGTATCCTCGGAGCCGTGGTAGTCAGATTCGCCAGTAACAGTGACGACGCTCGGAGATTGGAGACACGCCAAATCGCGTACGTGACAGACTCTTCAGACCGCATATTCCTCTCCCGCGCGGCCTGCATGGACCTGGGAATGATCTCAGACAGATTCCCGACACTCGGAGAGGTGAATCTGACGACCTCGGAATTGTGCGACTGCCCGCGACGCGCGGAGCCGCCGACCAAGCCGACCGCACTCCCCATGCCAGCGACCGAGGCCAACAGAGAGGCACTACAGTCACATTTACTCAGGATGTATGCTCAGAGCACATTCAACACGTGCCCACACCAGCCACTACCGAGAATGACCGGCCCGCCACTATGTCTTATGCTCAGTGAGAACGCGACACCGGTTGCCCATCACACTCCCATCTCCGTGGCCATACATTGGCAAGATGAGGTAAAAGCAGGCCTCGACCAGGACGTTCGGCTCGGCGTGTTGGAGGAAGTACCCGTCGGCACGCCGGTGACATGGTGTCACCGCATGGTAATTTGCGCGAAAAAGAATGGCAAGCCGCGACGCACCGTCGACTTTCAGGCCTTGAACAAGCATGCGTTCCGCGAGACCCACCACACCCAATCCCCGTTCCACCAGGCGAGACGCGTACCTAACGGGAAGCGCAAGACAGTATTCGACGCATGGAACGGTTACCATAGCGTCCGTCTACACGAGGACGACCGCCACAAGACGACCTTCATCACTCCATGGGGGCGCTACCGGTACCTATCTGCCCCACAAGGGTATATGGCATCGGGGGACGGTTACTCACGACGATACGATGAGATCGTCGCGGACATTGGTAACAAGACCAAGTGCGTAGATGACACGCTACTATGGTCAGACACGATTGAGGGGAGCTACTTCCAGGCAGTCCAATGGCTGGATATATGCGGCCGGAATGGAATCATCCTCAACCCGGAGAAGTTTGTCTTCAGCGCACCCACGGTGGACTTCGCGGGCTTCACCATCACCATGACCGACGTGCGACCGTGCAGCCGCTACCTGGAAGCAATCCACGATTTCCCACAACCACGTAACATCACCGACGTCAGATCGTGGTTCGGGCTTGTCAACCAGGTGGCATACGCCTTTAGTATGGCCGAACGAATGCAGCCATTCCGGAAGCTCCTGAAAAGTGGAGAACGCTTCCAGTGGTCCATGGAGTTAGAGGACATATTCCGCGAGTCGAAAAACGTGATCGTACAAGAAATTGAACACGGTGTCCGCATATTTGACAAAACTAAGCCAACATGCATCGCCACGGACTGGTCGAGGGAGGGAATCGGATTCTGGTTGCTTCAAAAGCACTGCCGATGTGTGCCAGTTAGACCATTCTGCTGCACTGATGGATGGAAAATAACCCTGGTCGGCAGCAGATTTACACACGCGGCAGAATCCAGATACGCGCCCATAGAGGGCGAGACTCTCGCAGTCGCGGACGCCTTGGACAAGGCGCGCTACTTCGTACTGGGCTGCGAGAACCTGATCGTTGCGGTAGACCACAAACCACTGCTGAAACTCCTTTCGGACAGAGCACTTGACGACATACCCAACCCCCGCCTCAGGAACCTCAAGGAGAAGACCCTGCGTTATCGCTTCCGCATCATACATATCCCGGGCATGAAGAACAAGGTGGCAGATGCCATGTCGCGCAGGCCGGTTGGCACCACGCGACCTCCACTCATGAACCTTCCAGATGACAATGCCACCATAGCGACCCACCTCCAACCAAGCACGCACACAGACGTCCTGTCCCTCCTACGCCAAACTGAGCCGGAGTATGACGACGACGTCGAGGAGGACAACCTGGCATGGTGTGCCGCGGGCCTCGAATCATTGCGATCAGTAACATGGGATCGCATCAGGGAAGCCACCAGCAGCGATGGCGATATGCACATATTGGAGGGAATGACAATGAACGGCATCCCCGACTCAAAAATCGAGATGCCAGAGACAATTCGCGACTATCACCAGTACCGCGAGAACATTACATCGACAGATGGAGTGATCCTATACAAGGACCGAGTGGTCATACCACCCTCACTCCATGGCGATGTGCTGAGCGCCCTACACGCTGCCCACCAGGGCATATCAATGATGACCGCCTGCACAGAATCCTCTGTATTCTGGTCAGGCATGTCGGCCGACATCAGCGCCCGTCGGAAAAACTGCGAACACTGCCACCGGATGGCACCATCACAGCCTGGAGCGCCACCAACTCCACCTATTCCGGTCGTTTACCCCTTTCAGGCAGTGTGCTCGGACTTCTTTGTACACAGGGGTGCACACTACCTTGTGACGGTGGACAGATACTCGAACTGGCCGATCATCTCAAAGTCGACGGGTGGCGCCGCCGGACTCATAAACCACTTACGTCGCGCCTTCGTGATGTACGGGACACCAGAAGAGCTCGCGTCGGATGGGGGACCGGAGTTCACCTCCACCGAGACCAGGTCATTCCTGCACAGATGGGGTGTACACCACCGCTTGTCATCGGTGGCCTTCCCTCACAGCAACTGTCATACGGAGATTGGAGTTAAGACAATGAAACGACTTATCACGGACAACACCAGCCCGCAGGGAGAACTTGACACTGACGCTGTGCAGAGAGCGATACTACAATATCGTAACACGCCTGACCCTGACACGAAGATCTCCCCGGCAATGTGTGTCTTCGGCCGCCCGATACGCGATTTCATCCCAATTATCCCCGGGAAGTACAGACCGCATGACACTTGGCATGAGACCCTGAAAGCGAGGGAGGAGGCCCTCAGCAAACGTCATATCCGCACAGCCGACACCTGGGCAGAACACACCAAACGCCTTCCGCCACTTGCTGTAGGGGACCTAGTCCGCGTACAGAACCAGACAGGATTCCACCCAAAAAAATGGGACAAGACAGGCAGTATCATGGAGGTACGCCAACACGACCAATACGTGATCAAGATCGACGGCTCGGGCAGAGTCACACTTCGGAACAGGAAATTCCTGCGCAAGTTTAGCCCAGTTCGCAATGACCAGCTGCCACCCCGGTCTATCTATAATGATCTAGCAACCCGCATCACTGTACCTGCACCCGTTGTAACACCGCAACTGCCTGACCTCGACAGCGAACCCGTGACATCTGCGACGCCAACGGGGCCCACGCCGGCACTGACGTCAGTATGCACACCCCGGCACAAGACGACACCCGTTTCAGACACGCCAGCAGCACCAGGACGAGGCACACCGAGGCGCGTGATCCTTCAGACGCCACCATAGGCCCCTGAAACCCCGAGAGCCCCATCCCCACTGGGGCCCGATGTGACACCACCAGCACCAGCAATAGGTCAACGCCGATCCACCAGAGCGACCAGTGTGCCTGCCTGGCACAAGGACTACTCCATGGAATAGTCACACGATGGGCGATATAAACTTTTGTTCATTCATTAATCTTAATATTTTCTCAGCCTTTATCTATTAACATAATAAAGACTCGGAGGGAGATAGAGAACATTGTACTTTACGGTACTTCTACATATCGACGGTCCCCTGTGCCAGTGCGCATGCGCAGCCTGAGCCAGAGCCAGGGATGTTGTGGGTGTTTCAACCAGTTCAATACTTGTTTGATTATTGTCGTTCCACGCTAATAAAGTGGTTGAACAAATTGAACTCTGTTCTTATTTAATTATTAATATTAACAGAGATCTAATTGGCTCATGGATGTGCTTGTACATAAATCACATGCGAGACAAAGACATTTGTGAACAATCAAGTGGACAAACACTTATGGCAATTGGGATTTGAATCAAATGGACGAACACATATGGTAATTGGCTTCAGATGGAAATACCAACTGGTTAACTTGAAAACAGCTTTATAATGTGAATTTGGTCGAGCCTGGGTTTGAATCCCGACCCAGCTATAAACTGTTATCCTGGTGTTTTCCTGGTGTTGGACGTTAAACTCGACGTCCCGTCTGCCGGCATTAGTTGGTGGATGTTAAAGATCCCACGGTGTCCTTTTTCGAAAAGTAGGCGAGCTATGGTCGGCACTTTGAACAAATTCCAAATTCCTGCCCTAACCTGCAGAGCGCATTGTTGCATCAGCAGCAGAGCCATGCATTCAGCCAATTTTGCTACCCTGCAGCGTTATGGTGAATATGGAAGAAAAAGGAAAAGAATAAGAAGAAGAAGAAGCATTTGTTAGCAAATGTATTTTTGGCTTGGCCCCTTTGATGTTCCCATTTTAGCTCATAGCTCATAATATTGTACATGTGATGCATGTACAAGCTCCTTCACTCGTTAGAACGAAAAAAGCAAATCCAATAACTTGCAAAAAAGGAAAAAACCAATATCCCATCGCAGGAAATGCTTTAAATTGGAATGTCATCAAAAAAAAAAATATATATATATATATATATATATATATATATATATATATATATATGTATATATATATATATATATATATATATATATATATATATATATATATATATATATATATATATATATATGTATATGTATATATATATATATGTATATGTATATATATATATGTATATGTATATATATATATATATGTATATATATATGTATATATATATATATATATATGTATATATGTATATATGTATATATGTATATATGTATATATGTATATATATATGTATATATGTATATATATATATATATATATATATATATATATATATATATATATATGTATATATGTATATATGTATATATGTATATATGTATATATATATATATATATATATATATATATATATATATATATATATATATATATATATATATATGTATATATATATATATATATATATGTATATATATATATGTATATATATATATATATATATATGTATATATATATGTATATATGTATATATATATATATATATATATATATATATATATATATATATATATATATATATATATATATATATATATACTATTTCTCAACAGATGTAATCAACAGGACATTGATTGAGATATGCTGACCATCATGTGAAACAAGGAGTAACTGACATTTCAGACATTAACCATTCGCAGAGCAAGAGCAACGATACCATTCCAAAAAGAGGGCTTGTGCTTCTCTCTTTTACTCTGACAAACGGTTAATGCCTGAAACGTCAGCTTCTCCTTGGTTTCCCAAGGCAGACAACATACCTCAATCAACATCCTGTTGATTTAATCCGTTCTTCTACCTTTCTGCCGACACAGATCAATGCTGGCCTTCACCAGCAAGACTAGTTTTCATTCTATATTATTTCTCAAGATATTTTCATGACTTATTGCCTTGCAATACCCAACACTGATTGGCCAATGACTTGTCAGGGGACAGGTTCTGAGAAAAAAACAACAAAATAGTCACTTTCAAAATATCTGTTCTCAGTAGGTGGTTGGCCGTTAGTGGGGATCGGTGTGTTCTTGGACGAATGAAGCCGTGGGGCTTGTCCGGGTCCCACGAGGAACAATATTTCTTTGGCCGGGCAGAGTCGCATCCATTGTGGCCTGCGGTGTATGTCCGCATCACGTCACGTGTGGGGTAGGCCCTTTGAATTGCCGAGTTGGTCTGCCTGGGTTTTGGTCTAGGGCCTACCAGGGGTTTTGGTTGTCAGGCGGCAATGAGAGTGTGGGTGACCTGGGCTTGTGGCGAGTGAATTGCCTACTCAGTTTGTGGGGTGTGACCAAATGTCCCATATCCACCTGGTATGCAATTGAAGAACCTCTAGCATCTGATGAATTGCCCATGAGAAATCTACTGATTGATAAAACCAGAGCTGGAGCGAGGTACTGGCAATAGACCATCTTACACTCAAGTCCGCCTGTGAGCAGTGAAGGGATGCGGGATATCCGCAGGCGAGACGTGTTCTGATGAATGTCCATTTTACCAATGCAGTGATTTGGCAAGGATACCAATTCCGTACGAGTCGCCACTGTGACAAGAAAAAATAAAGACAAGAGAAAAATATTAATAATAGTAATCAATAACATGATGAATTTTGATGAGCAATAATATAAATCAATCATTTACATGTTCTGTACAGAGCGTTGGTGTTGTCAAATCAGTGACTTGGCTACTGTATCAATTGATGACGGGTACCACTCCAACAAGAAGAAAACGAAAGAAAGAAAAAAAATGAGAATAATAATAATAATAATTTAATCAATCGATGATAAATTTTGATCGGCAATGTTTATTTTTTGTAGACCGTACTTTGTTGAGGCTTGTATAAGAGCTAACACACAGAACATATAACAAAGGGAGCAGGAGACAAGAGGGGATGGGAGAGGAAAGCACAACCATAGTAGGAAACAGGGACATCAGGAGATCTATGGAAGGGAGAGGGATGGGGTGGGGAACATGGGATAAACAAGATGGACACCACAGGGACTTTCAAGAAGGAAAACAGGGAATTTGAAGGAGGTGGGTTTGGAGAGGATCGACAGGGGTAGAAAAGATCATGGTTTTGGATGGGAGAAGATGTGAGATGGTGGTGAACAGCTGTTTAAAGACCTGGAAGGAGAGTGGGATTGAAGAGAGTGTAGGAGTTTGTTCTGGATTCGGACCTGAACTAAAATTTAACCGACTTGTTCTCGTCACCTAACCAACTCATCCACAAAGTGTCGTCGGAATCTGTCCTTAATTATTTGAAACAAGCAAATACAACCCATTGCTTTGCTGACAGGAATATTAAGGGGTGGTTGGGGGAGTAATAAGGAAGGGGAGAGGAGGGAGAGAGGAGGAGAGGAGGGAGAGAGGAGGAAGGGGGAGAGAGGAAGAAGATCGAGGTGAGGTGGGGGAGCGAGGCGGGGTGGGGGAGAGAGGAGGGGTGAGGGAGAGACGAGGGGTGGGGGAGCAAGGAAGGAGGGGGAAACCGGATCAAACTTTGCCACCATGGTGCCCGTACCAAAGCATGCAGGCACACACACACACACACACACACACACACACACACACACACACACACACACACACACACACACACACGGAGAGTCCCTAAAGTACAGATCCCCAAAAAACCCATATATTGTTGCGGGCCCGGTATCAGCGAAGAGCATGACTGCTGGATGGAGCTGCAGAGTTGACTCAACTCCACCGAACACCTGGAATTTAGATCGTACCTTTCGGAAAACTCCGACCAGTATGGGTCCCTTACCGGACCGTGAATCGTCAATAATTACACCACGTGGTACAGGGTTATTTGCCAATCTTCAAAATACCTAGAGCTCCACGTGGCGAGTTTACTGAGTATTCACACCCTCGAAGGCGCTCATACGGAACGAGCCGCTCGCGTGCTCGAACCGTGTGTGACCCGAGCGGATGATGACCGAGATCTGTTCGTCCAAATGTCCCCTTACGGCGGCAACAACAGCCTTGCTGATTCTCCAACACGCGTCACGCTAAGCCAATGGAAGGAAACACAACAACGACTGATACATTTAACACACGGGTTAATTTATAATGGGGGAAGGAGGGAAGCACGCAAGAATCGGAGTTATCACGACTAATAGAGAAGCACGTATGTACAGCCAAGAGCACTTATACAATTCCAACTTACGGACGGGCCCACACTCAGACGCACACACAAAGAAACGGTGGTCACAGCCTTTATTGAGGCCTCCAGCATGGAGGGAAAGGCGAGCTGAAGACCAGAGCCTGCCTCGGACCTGTCCACCTCGTGTGGTCTTCGAGCTGATTCGAACCGGGCACCAGCGAGAGGCGAGCCGAATCCAGACACCAGCGAGCCGCGAGTGGCCTCCCGAGCTCCGCTCAGCGCTCGTCCTGACTTTGACGCTTCCGCAGATTCCCTCGCTCCTCCGATCTCGATCTCTCCATCCCTTTTATCGCTCTCGGGCACGGTTCGCTCAGGCGTGGCTCACTCCCGGGCGCGGTTCGCTCAGGCGTGGTTCAAGCAAACCGATTCATGCCCATATTTGGGAATGGAATTCATCCCTGAACGCATTCCGAACATGCCCGCATACCAGCGAGTGCGCGGATACCGGGAGCAGAGGGTTTTCACTGTTGTTGTATTTGGAGCTGTAGTAGCCGTCGTTGTTGTATTTGGAGCAGTACTAGCCATATTTGTTGGATTTGGAGCTGTGTAGTAGCTGTAGTTGTTGTATTTTATGTAGAAATCCTAACTATTAAAGTAACTCACAGCGCATGTACATTTATTCACCCATTAGACTAGGGAAAGGGAGCTATGTATCCACATTCACTTATCAAAATAACTGAGCTATAGGACCTGAATGTTGTGTGCTCATGGCTTCCAGATTCGCAACAATATGTACACCTTGTAGCAATTGCCGACTGTACATCCTGATCGGGACACGAACTGTCCCGCTGTCGACTGTGGGGTGCTTGGCAAACGGCTTAAGTACTCAAGCAAGCACTCTAATTAAATGGTTGATAAGGACCTGGTTTGGCAAGTGATAGCTATGCCCAAATGTTGAAACTATATCTGAATTAGACAAATGAACACTATTTTTAGGAGTCGGAACTGCAGCTAAGTTCAATTCTCAAGCTTAAATTTTGTATTTCGGCTTAATGAAGAGATTCTCGAGGTTATGGCACGTGCGGAAATGAAGCAAAGCCACAAACGCTGGCATCTCCAGGCGTTTATAGGCATTGCAATGTACCCAGCGATTTGTTATGATGAACAGGAATTCGATAAAATGAGTTAGGAAAGCGAGAAGAAACAAAAAACTTTATCGTTAAGATCTTGTTGCGGCCTGTTCCAAGTCAAGGCATAGTTGAGCAGGCCAAAAATCATGGCAGCTTCAAACCCCAGGCAGGTAACCCAGGATACGTCTTGAGACCCCATAGATAGTGAAGTAGCCAAGGATGCCTGATAAAGGACACAATTAAATAAGGCGATTAATTATCTTCACTCTCTTACTCTCTCACACACACACACACACACACACACACACACACACACACACACACACACACACACACACACACACACACACACACACACACACACACACACACACACACACACACACACACACACCTATTAGGATAGATATTGTGCTATATACCATTTTATCCCTATCACTCAATGGTGAAGAATCTCTTTTAAAAATTCTCAGATCCAGATCCAGATTTGGTCTTCACCTAAATCAAATCATTTCATCCTTGCCACATACCCCAGCTCTCCACCAAATTTCGTCTGAATCCGTCCACAATGTTTCTCTTTTTGTATCCACTGTCGAGGCTCATGCCTGGTGTTGGCTTTAATGGTTAGTATGGTGGGCTTGGGCCCCACCACCCTCACCTGGGGTCACACAAATTCTTAGTTCGACCCTGCCTTGAAGACCCCTTCGACCCTTAAAACCTTTCGAGACCCTTAAAGACCCCTAAGACACCCAGGACCCCTTTTATCACCTAATGCAGCCCGCCGACTACGACTGCCCTCTATCGGGAGACTGAGCGCCTGTCCCACTTGGGACTATTCATTCAATTTCCTTTACTAATTCTACCTTTCACCTTTACCTTTTTCCAATAGCTCTTTGCTGGTCGATTCGACGATAATTAATTAATAGCCTGAGCATGCGAAGCGAAAAGTGCGGTTAAGCAATCGGTGTACGTGTACGTGTAGTACGTGTAGGTGTACGTGTACGTGTCCGTGTAGTATGTGTACGTGTAGTACGTGTACGTGTAGTACGTGTACGTGTAGTACGTGTACGTGTAGTACGTGTAGTACGTGTACGTGTAGTACGTGTCTGTATTTTGCTTCGAGCGTACATTGAAAACCGTTCACCCGAGGAACCTGAAACTTTACCACATGTTACGTGACCATTTGATGCCGTGTATATTAAAGCGTACATGGAAAATTTTCAAAGTATCATTTCCACACATGATTTACCTCAGAAGCGCAGATCGATGCAACTTGACAGATTCGACGCCAGAAGAATTGTCTCGCAGTCGCACACAAGCCGTTCTCAAGACCGCGTGGGGTAACTATTCCCTGAGTACCATGAAGTTTTGGAAGCAAACCAGAGGACATGTAGTTTGAGGCGGTGTATAATGTTGTCAACCCGACCGAGCCTATAATCTCAAGTAAATTCAGCAAAGTTCATGCCTCGTCTGGAATATAAATTAAGTTTAATAATCGAGAAAGGTACTTGACGGGATAATAAATAAGTGAACGAGATGAAAAAAAAAATCTGATATTTAAATTACGAAGACGAGTAAACGTCGTAAAGATCGAGGAAAAGGAAAACTGCTGAAGAGGGAAAACTGTGGTGTTCACCGTTCAGTTACCGAGCTTCTTGTGGAACGCTCGTTCAGCGGTTTAAGCACTCCATTGGAACCCGTTCATAAGGAACGGCTGGCTTGGAAAGCGCTGGCTAGCTGCTTGGTAACTGAACAAACCCCGATTTCGGTCACGAAACGCCGTTTTTGACGTTGGACAGTTGGATGGATATCCTGTTGCCTTATCAATGCATCAATGAACGTTTCCAGGGGGTTAATAATATTTTTTTTTGTGCGCGACAGGCAAATGATATGTTGTTCGTTCATCGAACTTTAAAACTGCAATGGAGAATAGTTTCTCAACAAGCGAGAAAGTGAATCATGTGTGCGAGATTTTTATCCGCCGTTCCAAAAAAAAACTTTACCTTTAAATCGTCACTGAGAGAAACCGCGCTTCATTTCACCCTTGTTACGTCACTTCCTCCCGCTGGCTGTTGGTGGCGCTCTTCGCGCGCGCGACGCCGCCGGGCACGTTGGTCGACGCTGCTGTGTGCTTGGAGCCGCCGCTCGCTGAAGGTGCTTGTTTTTAATTTGCTGCGCGGGACGGTCGGGAAACGTGTCAAATCGACCCGGTCATTTCACATGGTGCTCACCCGCCCTGAGGTATTGAAGTAATTAAACGGTGTTAACAGGATTTTCCCTCTAACGGTCGAGCAAGGCAACACACAACACTGACAAAAACACTCGTTTTCTCGTAGCCTGGTGTTGGCTCAGTGGTTAAGGTGGCGGCTTGTGATATTAGGGTCCTGAGTTCAACCCCGGTCGGCCGCTGAATTAATACACCAGGGGGTTGACTCAGCCTGTCAACCTTCCGAGGTCGGCGAAATGAGTACCACCAGTTCCAGTGTGTGTGTGCTGGTAGAGGGGCACTGCATCAGCGACACAGTCGCGCTTCAAGTAATGACAAGCCGGTAGGCGACATGGGTGGTCGCTTGCTATAATTAATTGCATACGTCACAGTTTTTGACGGATCTGGCTGAAATTTTTTTGACAAAGAGTTTGATTATAGTGCGAATAAAAAAGCACAGAAGCCGATTTTTGATTTTCGAAAAAAATATACATAAAAATATTTTTCGGATTTTTTTCAAAAATTTCAAAGTCCCGTTGCTAGGCAACGGTGGCGTCCATAGCAACGGTGCTCAAAAGCGTACAACTAGATCCTGGTATGAACCTACCAGTCAAGTTTCATCAAAATCGCTTGAGTCCTCTGGCCTCCAGAGCTGTCCATTACATACAAACATACAGACAGACGGACAAGCTGAGACTAAGGGTAGTCTCGCGACCACCCAATAGTTACCCTGGCAGCTAAGCTGCCATACGACCACCACTCGTTTCCTTGGATTTAGTTAAGTATTGAGCCTCGGTTCAAGGGGTGTTTGTTCACACGTCCATCTCTCGAATACGAGGTGTGTTCCCACTGGTCGTCAGCCCAATACTTTTCGAGAGCTTACTTCAACCGTGTAACTGATCACTTCTTCTGGGACTGGTAGGCTGTTCCTGGTAAATGGGGTATGTATTTATTTACTCCGCACCGAAGGACGACCGAGGTTATGTTGTCATGTCTGTCTATCTGTCTGTCTGTCTCTGTGAGCAGGATATCTCAAAGAGTTGTGCACGGATTCGGACGAGACTCGGTGAACAGGTGGGGAGTATCACGAGGAAGAATTGATTCGACTTTGGTTCAGGTCCGGATTCAGATCCAAAACGTAAACTGTTCAGCCTGGCAAAGGTGTGCACTCTACCAAGTGCCATTCTAGTTACCTGTGCACTGAGGTGTTTGGGGGTGGTGAGCGAGTCGGGCAAAACCTTACTGAAAATTGAGCAAACGGATTTTTTTACCGAAACTCCAAAATTTATATTTAACAGTTATTGGGCCAACATAGAGGTTCCTTTGGTTCCAACCCCAAAACTGGCCTCAAGTGGCTACCCAATGCGAGTCGGTGAGCACGTACTTTAACCTTACTCCAGCCCGAGCTCCCATAAACTGAGTAGGTCACTCCTGCCTGTAGGGCAGGGGCGCCTGCGAGTTCAAATAACGATGAGAATGGATGATGTCAGTAAATACAAAAGGTCGGGGCATCTCGGAGGATTGGGAAGAAAAGGGAAATTGGAAGATTCCTATGTTTGGAGCATGCAGGAATGATAATGATGCTGATTATGATGATGATGGTTAGCCTGGGTCAGTTCTGCTCGAACAGACCCACGGCACGGAGATGGCCGATCGATTTCCCAGGAGCTACCCAGAGACCCCTCGCATCGAAGATGTTACCGTACAGGGTTGGGGCCAGGGTGAAATATTCTCTCATGCTTGCATACGTAATGTATCGATTGTGCCGATTCATAGTTTTATTCCGTTTAGTTCCCTCACAACTTTAAGAATGCAAATATGGACCTGAGGACTATTTTTGTACTTACGTGCTTTCAAACACACAAAAAAACCCAATGAAATTCTTTTGGACCAAGTTTAACTTTGTTCACAAATAATTTGCAACCTTTTTGAAGCCGCTCTGAGTACATCTCACTAAGTTGCACTAATAATTCACTAAATTGATCAAACGTCCTGCGAGGATAGTTAATTGCTATAATAACGGTCCACATAGCCAAAAAAGACCTTATTTTAGGACGGACTGGCCACCTCGTCCTATACTTTGCAGGCCTCAATTTTATTGTCCCCAGGCTTTTATATTTTTTAATTTAAGGGAGAGGGGGAGATACAGTCAAAGCTCGTTACTATGCCACCTCGCTTCTATGCCACTCTCGCTATTATACCACTTTTGCTCGGTCCCGACAAAATTCAATACAAAATAAATTTACTATGCCACCCCCTACTCTCGCTACCATGCCACTACTGTGTGACTGTTAAAAGGCACGAGTCGTGAAAAAGTCTGTATTGCGCAGTGCTCGATTATCACACTCGCGTCCAAAGGCGAAGCGACGAACTACAGTCCAGCTGCGCACAACATAACTCAATACGTACGCGCATAGTCAGACTGTGTCAAAACACGCGATTCTTCTCCCCGATGCCAGCCACAACAAGCCAATCACAACACGCACAACGAGACACAAAAAAGCGCGAGCACACACACAGACACGCAGGCACACGTACAACAGTGACATCATTTTTTTTCAAATTCAGCCCATAATGTCAGCTCAGAAACGCAAGCGAACCGACTTTACGCTGAAGGAGAAGAAGGAGATCATCGATGCCGCGAAGAAGGAGCCGAATCAGTCCAAGTTGGCCAGGGAGATTAGCAAGAAATGGGGCGTCGAAGTTATGAGAACCATCGTGAAGGGCATTCTCAGCAAGAAGGATGCAATCGAGGCTGCAATCAAAGCTGGATTTCCATCGAAGCGCATGAAGTTGACGCAGGCTCACGACCCAAAGCTTGATGAGGGAGTGCTCATGTGGCTGAAGCAATCAAGAGGACAGAATGTGCCTGTCAGCGGCGATCTGATCAAGGAGAAGGCGATGAAACTGGCCGAGCTGATGCACATCCCAGACTTCATGGCGAGCGACGGTTGGTTGGGCAATTTCAAGAAGCGCCACGGCATCACGTTCAAGACAGTGCAGGGCGAAGCTGGAGCGGTGGATTCGCAATCCCTTCTTGAGTGGCAACAACAGGTTCTCCGGCCCTTACTCGGGCAGTTCTCCGCAGACGACGTCTTCAACCTGGACGAGACTGGACTCTTCTGGCAGCTGCTTCTGAACAAGATCATGGCTTTCAGGGGAGAGCGGTGTACTGGAGGAAAGACAAGCAAGCAAAGGATCACTCTTCTGGTTGGGGCAAACATGAGCGGCAGCGAGAAGTTCCCTCTTCTGGTGATTGGCAATTCCAAGAAACCCCGTGCCTTCAAGAACAAAGAGATCCCGGTCAAGTACAAGGCGAACTCGAAGGCGTGGATGACGGCGGAGCTTTTCAAGGAGATGTTGCGTGCGTGGGACGGACGACTCGGCCAGCAGGGACGCAGAGTGCTGGTCTGTCTCGATAACTTCTCTGGCCACCCTCCCGAGCTCGAGCTGAACAACATCCAACTGGTCTTCTTCCCACCCAACACGACAGCCAATTCGCAACCAATGGATCAGGGAATCATAGAGAACCTCAAGCGCCACGACAAGAAGCTCCTGCTATGCCGCCGGCTTGAGGCCATAGACGAGGGA
This sequence comes from Eptatretus burgeri, assembly GCF_056783735.1. Classification (NCBI taxonomy): domain Eukaryota; kingdom Metazoa; phylum Chordata; class Myxini; order Myxiniformes; family Myxinidae; genus Eptatretus; species Eptatretus burgeri. The sequence continues at coordinate 41,754,911 of NC_140969.1, read as the reverse complement.
AAGGAGTTCAAGTTCACGTTGCTCGACGCTCTACACATCGCCCGGCATGCTTGGGAGCAGGTCGGCAAGTCGACGATCAGGAACTGTTTCGCGAAGGCCAAGTTCATCGAAGAGGAGATCCAAACTGAGCCACAGGATGCGGAGCTGCCCGACATCTGGCAAGCTCTGCCTGCCGAGGAAAAGATGCACGAGAACGAGGAGATCGAGCTGTCTGACTTTCTCGAAGCCGACGAGCGCCTCGCGACTGGCGGGTATTTCATGCTGGAGGAGATTGCGGAGGAGATTCTCTGCAGTAAGGAGCCGGTGGAAAGCGAAGATGACGAGGTAACTGTCGAGGAGAAAATCGTTCCGTTCGAGGAAGCCCAGCGCGCTTGTAGCACCGTCCGGAAGTTCATGCAGCAGAGAAGCGGGAAGCCCGGTGTGATGCAAGCGTGCGATCGGCTGGACAACGAGATGCACGAGATCCGCCGAAAGAAGATGCGCCAGCCGACGATTCTTGAAAGCTTTGTGTGTCGTGAATTTCTCGCCATGCCATCTGTTAGTGTGTGAACTCTGTTAGTGTGTGTATGTTCTCTGTTCGCTTGGCTTATACAACAGTCGTGCCTTTTACTTCCTGGAATAAATTTTGTCTAAAGATTAACTACAGATGGGTAACTTGAGAAAATAAGGCTGTTTTTACAAAATCTCGTTACTATGCCACTCTCGCTACTATGCCACTTTTGCTCGGTCCCTACGGGTGGCATGGTAACGAGCTTTGACTGTATTGCAACTGTCCATCTGTCTGTCCGTCACCATATCTCCTCTTCAACAGTTGTGCAGAAATTCACCAAACTTGGTAGTTATGATCAACACATGGCAAGTAAGTGTGAGAGCAGTATCGTTTTTGGTGCCACCCCCTAAGAGCCCGGGGTGGGGTTAAAGTGTCAAATACTGAAACGTGCAATTCCGGGCACATTGTGAAATTAAATTTTGTAGATGCATTTAGCATTAAGGGACTCATCGGAGATGTAATGAGTTTTTTTTTTTTTGGATTCGGTTTCCACAGAGTGCACATGGTCTGCCAGTAACCCACTCACGGATAAACTTCCAAAATTCCGAATCGCTGCTCATCTCCATTCATCCATTCCTCTGTTTTCCCACCTGTGGAACAAACTTCCGCATTCTCTTCAATCCCATTCTCCCCCCCCCCCCAGGTCTTCAAGACATCTGTTCACCACCATCTCACATAATCCCTAATCCAAAACCATAAACCCTCTCCAAGCCCACTTCTTTCCAAGTTTCCAGTTTTTAGGTCATCTCTCCCGAGATGACCTAATAAAGCCTGACCAAATGTCCGTCCGTACGTCCGTCCGTCCGTCCACAATTTTTCTTTCCGATGTTGATGAAACTTAGTATGTGGGTAGAGGTCGATGAGTGTTGCACAACGATATAACTTTTGTCCGGGTTCAAGGTCAGGGTCAAGGTCACTAGGTCACGTAAGTTATAAAAAATCGCCATTTTCAAAACCTATCTAGTCTGCCATTCTACAAGATATTCGGCAACTGTTTTTTGATTATGATAGTAAAAAATATTATCTTGTATCTAACCGGACAGATTTTTGAATTTCCGTCCCGTTTGGCTGCCACGTAACCTGGAAGATGGTCAAAAACGCCTCCTGGTACGAAGAAAACTTTTTTACTTACGATCTTGATGAAATTTGGTGTGTGGGTAGAGGTCGATGAGTGAAACCCAACGACATATTTTTTCCCGGATTCGAGGTCAGGGCCAAGGTCACGAGGTCACGAAAGTTGTGAAAGTCTGTCATTTTCGGAGATATCTGGCAAAGTTTCATCGATTATGATAGTAAAAAAACATTATAGAGATGACCGTCACTCTCACACGGGGGTAATTTTTAGGTTATCTCTATCATCTCGGTAGAGATGACCTAATAACCCCAGTCTCGAAGTCTGTCCGTCCGTCCGTCCGTCCGTCCGTCCACAATCAAACCGAGTGGAGACAAATAGCCAATAGTGGAATGGATAGAGGTCGATGAGACATGCACAACGATATAACTTTCAAGGTCGTCCAAGGTCGAGGTCAACGTCACGAGGCTGTCAAAGTTGCGAAATTGTCGATTTCAAATCGTATCTCCTCCCTCATTTATCAAGAGAGATCAAATGTTATTCGTGATTCAGATACTATGGACTATTATCTAGAACAACACGAGCCATTTTTTTGAAATTTGCTCTCGTTCCGATCTCTCGTTCTCGTGATTCCCCGTATGGGCCGTTCATAAAGTACATACATACAAAAAAAAGTTAAAACATTAAGAACCGGAACTCTCCGAGACAAATATTACATTTGAAGCTTTTGTCAGATTTAACTAAAACAATGGAACACAAGTTTATATGCACACTTACTTTCATTTATGACATTAACATTGTCTTGAATGTCAATTTGTACTTTTATTTTCATAAATGACGTACTGTGATATTAAAAGAAAAAGGTAAATTACACCGCTAGGGACTGCATCGTCATGGCTTACAAACATCGGTTCATAAGCAACTGCGGGCTTTGCAAGCGATTAGCGATGTATGAGGGGGTGGGAGGGTGGTCACGAGCCTGCATACAGAGGGGGGTGGGTGGTTTTGAAACCCGGAAGTAGAGAGTACGTGCTTTATGAACTGCCCCTATTCCAGTCTGGCACAGAGTTACTTTCGACCTCTGGCAGAGATGACCAGCACTCCTCCTCGGGGGTATTTTTCCTTCCTGAATTTGTGGCTGCATCCATCTTCTTCACCTCCCGTGTCCTCCCCTACCTCTTATTCTTCCCCACGTCCCTTTTCTCCATCTCTCTCTCTCCCTCCTTCTCTCCCTCCCTGTTCTCTCCCTCCCTGTTCTCTCCCTCCCTCTTCTCTCCCTCCCTGTTCTCTCCCTCCCTGTTCTCTCCCTCCCTGTTCTCTCCCTCCCTGTTCTCTCCCTCCCTCTTCTCTCCCTCCCTGTTCTCTCCCTCCCTGTTCTCTCCCTCCCTGTTCTCTCCCTCCCTGTTCTCTCCCTCCCTGTTCTCTCCCTCCCTGTTCTCTCCCTCCCTGTTCTCTCCCTCCCTGTTCTTTCTCTTCTCTTCTCTTCTCTTCTCTTCTCTTCTCTTCTCTTCTCTTCTCTTCTCTTCTCTTCTCTTCTCTTCTCTTCTCTTCTCTTCTCTTCTCTTCTCTTCTCTTCTCTTCTCTTCTCTTCTCTTCTCTTCTCTTCTCTTCTCTTCTCTTCTCTTCTCTTCTCTTCTCTTCTCTTCTCTTCTCTTCTCTTCTCTCTCCCTCTTTCACCTCCCACCATTAATATCCCCGTCAATGAAGTGACGGGTTGTATTTGCTAATATATAAATAAACCCAAACTAGAATGCCACTTGGTGGAGCGCATACCTCAACCAGGCTGAACAGTTTATGTTTTGCATCCCACTGATCAGCCAGATCTGTATCTGGACCTGAACCAAAATCTAATCGGCTTGGTCTTGTCACCTAACCAACTTCTCCACAAAGTTTGGGAATAGCCCGTCCACAACTTTTTGAAATATTGTGCTATACGGGATATCATTTTTGACCCGATGTCTCAATGGTGAAGAATTACTTTAATATTTCTAGGATCCGAATCCAGAACTGGATCTTCACCAAAATCAAATCAATTTGTCCGTGTCACACACCCTACCTGTTCACCAAGTTTTGTCTGAATCCTTCCATAACTTTTTGAGATATCCTGCTCACAGCCAGAAAGACCATCAAACATGGGTGAAACCATAACCTTCGCCTACCTTTGGTGGCGGAGGTAACTGCAAGGCATCTCATAATGCAATGCCCGTCTCCTTCACATCTGCTTTGTACTCAAAACTAATGTTGACAAAACAACATCTTAAAGTGAAGTTAATTTTATTCGTTTGTGTCTGCCATATTCTCTTTGTAACCGATTGTTCAAAATTTGATGAGAAAACGTCAAATAGTAAATAAGCGATTCAAAAGAAAACCAAAAAAAGCCACGTCCGTCTCTCGCTAACATGTGGCGGATGGCTAATCAGGGCTATTTGTCTTTGCTATGCTTTAGCACTTTGACATTTTGACCCAATTATTAATTGGTCTTCTCCATATTCTCTTAATAAAGGTTTTTTTGGAACATTTGATGACAAAAGCTCAAATGGTAAAAAAAAGTTATTGTCTGGCCAGACAGACACACACAAGCGATTGCAAAACCTCGTCTCCCACTCTACGGGTCCTCTTTATACAGATAGATAAGGGGAACCCAGATACCAAATGCATCAAATAAAACAGGGATGACATCAGTTGCCAGGAGCCAATCACAGTGCACCTAGCTTTGCGTAGTCAATCAGCAGCATCTCTCGACTTGTCCACGTGAAGAATAGGCCTGGACAGGCACAGGCTGTTCCACGTTTCATTTGTCTGGGCTGTTGTTTTTTTGTCCAAATCAATTATTTTTTTTGACTTTGCACTGCCTGTGTCCTTGTTGCTGAATATGGCAACTTTTTTTTTCTTTTTTTTTTAACATTGTGCGATCATTGGTTTGGGAGGAGATGCAAAACGGGCACAAACAGACATTGGATCTTCTTATGGTATGTAGATTATTTTTGGGGGATTTGTCATACTGGCTTCCACCAGGTGGCGCTATACGAAACATTGTCGTGTCCTGGCTGATTAACACGGGCGCTGCACCGAGGACTTGCACCTAATTAACCTCAATAAAATATATCGGGAGGGGCTATGGGAAGTGAGCCAAAGCTATCTTACCTATTCTCCTTTCCATACTAACCCCTTCATTGCAAACAATTCGAAAATGTACACTTCTTATGTGCAGTTGTTCTTCCCTCGTCTCTTCACTTCGATGTTCTGAGGTGGGGAGAGAGTGGCTCCAAAACACAAACAGGCCTACCTTACTCACAATTTAACTTATCCATTACAAACCCCACTACTTGATCATGACCCCGAGTGGATGTCACCTGCCCCAGCTGTCAGCTGAGCCCAAATACCCAATTTCTAAACCTACCTATCCAATTTCACGGGCTAGCTGCCCTTCATAGCACAAATCAAGTCATTTGGGACCGAGTGGAACATTCCCACATTCATACAAAAACAGCAACAACCTGATCACATTCTCTGCAAGGTCACGGCTTCATCTTTTAACACACTGCAGGTGTGGCCCTCAACTCGGCAGCGGGGAGGTCCTGCACAAACAAGATAGTGGGGGCACTTCAGGCTTTAGTGCCCACAGTCCAAACACAGTCGCTGACCTCACGACTTCTTTTCCCCTCCCCCCACTCCCCCTTCACCCTCTCGGCCTCGAGCAGCCAAACAGCTCCTTAGGTGTATGTCCCGCAGCGGAGGGTCTCTACACATACAGGCACTAGCTCTTGGCCCCAGGCTCTCCTGGCCTCTCTCCGGGTCGTCAAGGGTCTCCTACCTATTGGTCGCCCAAACAGACCCTCCTCCGATGGGCCCCCGAACTTCAGACACCTCCGGCTGCCAGGAGCGTGTTACATCTGGAGGGGTCGCAGTCACCGCTCCTCCAGAGCTTCTTCCTTACCTGCGGACACACACATCTTCCCCACCCACAAAACCCCAAATTTCACACCCTCCTTTGCTGCCATTCCAATCTCCAACCCTTGCAATACAGGCGGGCACACACACATCTTGTTTGGCTGCTGGGGGCCGAGAAGTTGAAGGGGGAGGGAGGTGGGGCAAGAAGTCGTGAGGTCGGCAATGTGTGTGTGTCCTGGGTACCTACCCTGCCATGGCCTGTGTACACACTAATCAACACATACCAAAACAAAACACCATCCTTTATTTACAACACATCACATTTTAACCCTTTCCACCAGATCCACATGCTTGGCTCTTATGGCCACACTTACCCATCACCCATACAAATTCCCCAAATCACCTGTTACCCCCCAATAGAAAAGCATGGCAAGTCGTGACAATGGGGAAAGGTAAATTTAACCACAAATCCAATCACTACTGGGATGCCCATTCAATACCAGCAGTGCCTGCTGCAGCCATTCTTCCCATGTAACCCATTCCAAATTGCACCCAGGGCTCTCTTCCCAAACTGGCCCTCAATGGTGTCGCCACAATACACGCAGCACCTCCTAGTGGTCCTCATGGAGTACCATGACAGGTGCCCAGAAGGCACCACCTCAGACCCCCAGAGGTCTCAGCCCCTTCCAAGCTTCGTTGACCTCACCTGCCCAAGACACTCGCTCGGATGAAGCCCCGGTGGACAAAGGATGCCACACTCCACCAGACTCCCCATGGGGCCCGAGTCACAGCACAGCACCCATGGTCGGACCACACATATAAATTCTGCCAGTGCAGCTCCCCAGCTGCCTGGCTCGACCCAATCTCCAAGGGGGGCAATCTCTCATGAGACCGATCCCCTTAACCCACCTGGGCCGAAATCTGCAGCCCGGGAACTAACTCCCACCAAGGCTACTCCTAAACAAATTCCCTTTTGATTTAACATTTACAATACCTGGCCTCGTGTTTCCAAATGTGGCTGCACACTATAATAACCCCGTTATTCCTATTAGGCTTTTCTGCCTCTTCCTGAAGCCACTGCTGGCCTTGAGCCTCCCACTTTTTCTACATTCCTCCACTGTCATGAGTTGCCACCTCCTCATGACTCACAGCTCCTACTTCTGCATTCGCAGTACAAAAACATTTCAATCCCAATCAGGGCTCCAACTGACAGGCTCACAGTGGCCTGTCTTTTTCTCAATGCCCTATCACTCAAACTTTTTCCTTCTTATCCACTGCCCTGTAGTCGCTAAAACACACTTCGGGTGCCAAGTCGACCCTGACATGGTCCGTCCCAAACAACCCGGGAACAAGCACAACTACCACCGACAAGCTCACACAAGACGATGGATGTAGCCTCGCTCTCCATCGCAGGTCCAGTCTTGCTTTCACCTAGAGCGACACCTGGCTCAGGTTCGGCCGCCTCCACATACCAGAGCTGGCGCCACGTCGCATCCCGTCGGTCCCCGGCGTGCCAGAATAATCCCTGCCAGGTCTAACTATGTGCCCATGAGCACCGCACCACAACCACGGAGGTTGCTTCACACATCACAGAGCCTAATCCCTCTAACCTGCTCGTCATGTGGATGGTGTCTCTCTACTGGAAGAGAGTGACATTCACACCGGTGCGATGTTCCTCCAGGCAATTCGTTTTCAATAACTGCCCTCCATTTTCCTCTCCGTACCACCAATCCATGCTCACAATTCATTCTTTATTTCTTCCATTTTCCTTTCAACCCTCACCCCCAAATCACGAATTTCATTCATTTCATTCCTTATTTCCTTCATTATTTCTGTTATCGTTCTTTATTCATATTGTCACCCATTTTATCTGTTCATTCTCCCATTTTATCTATTTGTTCATTATTATTTGTCGTTAACATAATCAAATATGGCCTGGATGGACATCGCGCCCTTTTCCTGGCTTGGCCATTCAGGAATGGGGGGGAGGTTCTGACCCTAGGCTCCTCACTAGCCCCCAACCCCGGCTCACTTCCTTCCTCCTTGCTGCTTCCTCATGCCACGATCTCCTGCACATACACAATTTTGTGCATCAGCTTTCTTCCCACACGTGCTTAAACAATCCAAAAATAAAATTGTACTCTGCGCGACATGTTGGAGTGGGTGTGTTTGAGAAAGGAACTGATGCAGAGTATCAGTAGTAATTTTACTTTAATGCAGTAAGTGGAATACGATTTCACTGTTTCAGAACCATTTTATTTACTTTTTTTTGTACCATGCACCTCATATGGTCTTTGAGATAATGTAAGCCGAATATCACATTACTCGAGCGCAGAACAAAGTCGAAGATAGCGCGACACGAAACCACAAACTCGGAAATAATATATAAGATTTTTTTTTTTATTTGCAGCGTGTTCTCCTACACTCTCCCGACACCAATTTACTTTAAATTTAGAAGCCCTTGGATTGTAAATCCCACTCCTGACACCAGTTGTCATGTCCAGGCCGATTAACACCGTCGCTTTATTGGTGGACTAAGTTGGCTTTAACTCCCTCAGACTGCATTTGATTAATGGTGGGTTTGCGTGCGCAAGAACTGAAAAGAGACACGAGAACCTTAGCTGTGACAAAACCATCTGGTTTCTTTTTTTTCTGAGCCAAATAACAAAATAACCAGGGGATGGTGATCGCGATGTTGGAGATGATGGCGGGTTTAGGTGGGGAAGAAAGGGGGGACACGGAATCGATAATAATTAATGATACACAATGAGAATAAAACCTATAGCACCACACACCAGATTTATTCACAGACAGGGAATGGGAACAAGAAACGGGTGGCTTATCTCTGGTTGTGGTGGGGACATCAAAGGTGTGGGAAGGGGGTGCTGGGGGTGGTGGGGGTGGGAGGGTGTGCTACTGAAGTGGCCATGGACAGGCAGGATGAGGAGGTGAGCAGGCATTAAAGAGAGGAGAAGGTCGACGAATGGGGCAAGGCAGGAACGACAAAAACACATGCAGGCAGGCAAGACAAACAAAGCAACAGTTTTCTCTGTTGAACAACAATCTAGTAATTACTTCTCTGTTCATGCAATCCTCTCCTCTCCTCAGCCACAAATCCCCTTCTCAGTCAGTTCTCCTTCAAACTCACAATCCTTATCAAACTAAACCTTTGTGATGCAGGCTTATCCCCTCACTCTCTGGACAATATTCCACCCCTCGAGGCATCCATAGGTCCGACCCTTAGTTCGTAGCTCCGCCCACTCTCTCCCCTGCCCGACAGAGCCCCAAGGCCACCTGGTCCCAACCCATGGGACATTGCAAGGGGGTGAAACAGTCGTGGCCAAAAATATTGGCACCCTTGCAATTTTTTCAAATAACTCACAATTTTCTCTAAAAATAAGTTGAAATTGACAAAAGTATTTGGTCTCCACAATTCTTAATTTCACTGTTAATATTACAGAACCTTTGTTTTTGATTCAGAACTTAATATATCCTTATAAATCAGAAAATAAAGAGAAATGGCATTGACAAAATTCTTGACATCCTTTGGACAAAATAACTGTAGTCAAGTGCTTCCTGTAGCCATGAATGAGCTTCCTTCACCTTTCTACTGGCAGTTTGGCCCACTCTTCTTATACAAATTGTTCCAGTTCTCCCAGAAGTAAAGGGTGCCTTCTCCCAACTACTGTATTCAGATCTCCCCACAGGTGTTCAATGTGATTTAGATCTGGACTCATTGCTGGCCACTTCAGAACAGTCCAGCGTTTTGTCTTGAACCATTCCTGGGTGCTTTTTGAAGTTTGTTTGGGGTCATTGTCCTGCTGCTGGAAGACCTATGACTTTCGACGAAGACCCAGATTTCTGGCACTGGGTTGAACATTGCGCTCCAAAATGCTTTGGCAATCTCCTGATTTCATGATGCCATGCACACATTCAAGGCACCCAGTGCCAGAGGCATCACAGCAACCCCAAAACATCACTGAACCTTCTCCATGTTTGACTGCAGGGAAGGTGTTCTTTTCTTTGAAGACTTAATTTTGTTTTTTGTAAACAGAGATGATGTGCTTTGCTAAAATGCTCTAATTTGGTCTCATCTGTCCACAGGACATTTTTCCACAAGGATTTTGGCTTGTTCTTGTGTGTTTTGGCAAACTCCAGTCGGGCTTTCTTATGTCTCTGTCTCAGTCTCAGTGTCTCAGTCTCTCAGTCTCTCAGTGTCTCAGTGTCTCAGTGTCTCAGTGTCTCAGTGTCTCAGTGTCTCAGTGTCTCAGTGTCTCAGTGTCTCTCTCTGTCTCTCTCTGTCTCTCTCTGTCTCTCTCTGTCTCTCTCTGTCTCTCTCTTTCAGCAGTGGGGTCCTCCTGGGTCTCCTACCATGGAACCCTCTTTAATTTAGTTGGTGCTGTCGTACTGTCGGACGTTGTGTCCGAAGGTCAGCTTGAATCTGGCAGTTGAGCAAGGTGCTTTCTCCACCATTCGAACAATCCTTCGCTGCAATCTTCAATCAGGTTGTCCCTTGCGACCACGTCCAGGGAGGTTGGTGACAGTGCCATGGTCCTTAAACTTTGTGATAACATTGTGTATGGTGGACACAGGAACATGAAGATCCCTGGAGATGGACTCGTAGACTTGAGATTGTCCATGATTGGCTACAATCTTGTGTCTGACCTCCTCAGACAATTCTCTGGTTTTCTTTCTTTTCTCCATGCTAATTGTTTTCCACACAGTGACACAAAACAGCAGAATGACTCCTTTTCCTCTATTCAGACTGGTTGAATGAGTGATTTTTATTTATTTATTTATGTTGCAGGCACCTGCAACTCGCCACAGTTGAGTTCAAGTCCAAAGTAAAGAAGAATCAGCTGCTTGAAATTGAATTATTTCTAACAACTTCTAAAAGGTGCCAATAATAGTGTCCAGGCTATTTTAGGATTTCTGTTTGGAATAAGCGAATATTTAGTCATTGTTTCACCTCTTTTTTTTTTTTTTTTTTTTTTTTTGTATCACTGCAAAGCAAAGAAATACATGCGTGGATATGAAAAGATTTTTTAATTTCAACAATTTTCTGGAAGAAATGGTACATTATTTGAAAAAAGTGCAAGGGTGCCAATATTTTTGGCCATGACAGTATGTACCATTTGCTTTTCCTTAATCCCTAATTAATTATCACACACCATCCCCTGTATGGTGCATATTCAAACTGGAGAATTATCCAGCTATGTTTCCCTGATTATTACATCGAGATTGGTTAACGACTTGTACACGGACTATACTTCTCTATACAGTTCTAGCTGTTCTGGGGCAATGTCTTCCCACCACTCCCCCCCAGTGGCCCCCATTTCCCTCACAAACGTAAGACCAATTTATAAAGAGGGAATTGAGTTCCTCACACCACCCTGAACTCCTGGGAGTATGAAACTTTTATTTACAACGTAAAAGCCTCTTGTACACCCTGAATACAACCTGCAGTTTTCCACTCATTCTTTCTAGAAGAGGTTCAAATTGTTTAGAAGTCAACCCCACAGAGAAACAGGCATTTCTCGAATGACTTGCACTAGCAGAGTACCCATCCTACGGGCGATCTTGTTCCAAGCACGCAACACGTTCTTCTGACACATACCTTTATTTTGGCTGTGTGTAGGCAAGTGACAGCTCTGTGTAGGAAAATCAAATAACCTGGGTTACGTGCATGAAGAAAAAACATACAGCTACTGCTTATAATTCAAAACACCTCATTGCACTAGAAAACGTGGGGATAGGAATAGTCTATATATGGTGGAGACTTGTAATATCCTCCCCCATCTGGAGGCAGTGCTACACGATACACGTTTACATGGAGAATTTGCATCCCCCCACCTCCCAAGGCCACCGGCAAAGACAAAAACACCCCTATAATTAATTTGGGCTATGCTTATCCTCTGTAGCAAGTCTGTATGTAGTTGGGACAGAACTGTAGGAGTAGTAGCCCGACAAACCCACAAACAAACACACAAACACCGGTCCATGTACTACAGTAAGGATAGTATCATAATACTATCACAACCCTGAAAAGATAAATATTTTGCTTTCGTATTCACCTTTCAGATTATTGAAATACAATATCATCTAATTATTGAGGTAACATGTTTTTTATTTTCTCTGAGTTTGGGCAGATCGCTTTACAATGCTTCCCATGCTTTCAAGTGTCTTCTATGCATGTACAGTCCCAGTCAAAAGTTTGGACACACCTACACATTCAAGGATTTTTCTTTATTTTTACTATTTTCTACATTGCAGAATAATCGTGAAGACATGAAAACTATGAAATAACACACATGGAATTATGAAGGACCAAAAAAGTGTTAAACAAATCAAAATATGTTTTATATTTTAGATTCTTCAAAGTAGCCACCCTTTGCCTTGATGGCAGCTTTGCACACGCTTGGCATTCTCTCAACCAGCTTCATGAGGTAGTCACCTGGAATGCTTTTCCAACAGTCTTGAAGGAGTTCCCACATATGCTGAGGACTTGATGGCTGCCTTTCCTTCACTCTGCGGTCCAACTCATCCCAAACCATCTCAGTTTGTTTAGGTCAGGTGATTGTGGAGGCCAAGTCATCTGATACAGCACTCAATCACTCTCCTTATTGATCAACTTGCCCTGACACAGCCTGGAGGTGTGTTTTGGGTCATTGTCCTGCTTAAAAACAAATGATGGTCCCACTAAGCGCAAACCAGATGGGATGGCATATCGCTGCAGAATGCTGTGGTGGCCATGCTGGTTAAGTGTGCCTTGAATTCTCAATAAATCGCCGACAGTGTCACCAGCAAAGCACCATCACACCATCACACCTCCACCTCCATGCTTCATGGTGGGAACCACACATGCAGAGATCATCCGTTCAACTTCTCTGCATCTTACAAAGACACGGCGGTTGGAATTAAAAGTCTCAAATTAGGACTCGTCAGACCAAAGGACAGATTTCCACCGCTCTAATGTCCATTGCTTGGGTTTCTTGGCCCAAACAAGTTTCTTCTTATTATTGGTCTCCTTCAGTAGTGGATTCTTTGCAGCAATTCGATCATGAAGGCCTGATTCACACAGTCTCCTCTGAGCAGTTGATGTTGAGATGCGTCTGTAACTTGAACTCTGTGAAGCATTTACTTGGGCTGCAATCTGAGGTGCAGTAAATTGGTGATTTCTGAGGCTGGTAACGCTAATAAACTTATTCTTTGCAGTAGAGGTAACTCTGGGTCTTCCTTTCCTGTGGCGGTCCTCATGAGAGCCAGTTTCATCATAGCGCTTAATGGTTTTGCGACTGCATTTGAAGAAACTTTCTAAGTTCTTGAAATTTTCCGGATTGACTGACCTTCATGTCTTAAAGTAATGATGGACTACTACAGTTCAGACAAAATAATGGTCTTTTACTAAATAGGGCTATTGACTGTACACCAACCCAACCTTGTCACAACACAACTGATTTGCTCAAACACATTAAGAAGGAAAGAAATTCCACAAATTAACTTTTAACAAGGCGCACCTGTTAATGGTAAAGCATTCCAGGTGACTACCACACGAAGCTGGGTAAGATAATGCTAAGAGTGTGCAAAGCTGTCATCGAGGCAAAGGGTGGCTCCTTTGAAGAATCTAAAATATAAAATATATTTTGATTTGTTTGACACTTTTTTGCTTACGACATAATTCCATGTGTGTTATTCCATAGTTTTGATGTCTTCACTATTTTTCTACAATGTTGGAAATAGTCAATATATAGAAAAACCCTTGAATGAGTAGGTGTGTCCAAACTTTTGACTGTAACTGTATATCTTCATTTTAAAGTAGTATCTATATATTTACTTCCATCACCAAAGGCAGACAGAGGTTGTTTCCTCACCTGTCAGTCTGTCTGTCTGTGAGTAGGATATCTCAAAACGTTTGTGGATTCGGACGGAATTTGGTGGACAGGTCGGTTGTGTGACAAGGACGAATTGATTGGATTTTGGTGAAGATCTGGATCAGAGAATATTTAATTTAATCTCCAAAGTGATTCTTCACCATTGAGAGATCGGGCCAAAAACTATATACAGCATGATATTTCCAAAAGTTGTGGATGGATTATTACAAAACTTTGTGGATGATTTGGGTAGGTGACGAGAACGAATCAATTAAATTTTGGCTAAGGTACGGATGCAGATCCGGTCTATCAGTGGGATACAAAATGTAAACTGTTCAGCCTGGTAAAGTTATGCGCTCTACCGAGTGCTGTTCTACAGGGTGCCCCACAGAAAACCAGGAAATTTGGTACAGTTTATTTAAAACAAAACAAAAGCAAACTTAGATGGAGTGTAAAACAAAGCAAACTTAGATGGAGATGGAGTGTACACTTTATTATATGCTAGTTTATTGATATGGTAAAGTAAAATATATCTCAAAATCTCAAATTTCCTGGTTTTCTGTGGGGCACCCTGTAGTTTCAGAGATATTTTCATATCGAGCTCGATTATGTTTAATGCTTCTGAGTGTACCTTTATACCTACATCTTTCGTGTGGAGAGAGCAAATTGTAAACTCGGACACATATACATTGTGATTAATTTCTCCACTGAAGTTTTGCCATCATAGATTTGATGCAAAAGTTAACAATTTAGTCGATTACCATTTGATGGTTCATTGCTTTTCATCGATTCATTCTTCAAGCACAGTTTATTGCTTTTTCCAGCAATCTGTGAAAATTGCTTTTGAAATTGCAACTCGCTTCAAAGAGGTAATCTCCGAAACTTTCTGAGTAATACTGTCATTTAAAAGAGTGTCAGATGCACTTAATGGCTAAGTGATGGTACTTCAGATGCTTTGCAGTCTATATAAAGTCAACTCTTATTTGCACTTTTCTTGCAGTTAGTTGAAAACAAGTTACAGCTGAGAAGTATCGCCACTTTGCTCATTACAAGGTATGTGGTCATATTATATAAGCAGATTGCATATGCCAATATGAGGGTTCATCAGTAAATTTGTGGTTTGTACATCATAATGATAAGTCCATGTTTCATCTATTGTGTCAACCAGAAGTGAACCCGATGGTAGGGTTGCCAAAGAAGGTAATCCCTATTTGTCGGATAATGATTTTTAATTTTTTTTTAATGTTGATAATTCATCTGCAGCATATGTTTGATACCCAGGTGGGTGTGGACATTTCACCCTTGGTGAAAATGATAAAAGTCAGAATATCAAAGATGGACACCACAGAATTGAGAGAATCAACCTAAATTCATATCTTCCCAATTACAAAAGGTATAAACATGAGTAAAATGTTTTGTTTTTTAAAATATGTTTTCTGCTTTGAGGAATCGGATGCCACTATTATATATGTGAAAAATAAATTAAAATGGCTGCCATATATGTGTAACCTATTATCTCCGATGTGGTGAGAAATGACGCACACTCGCCTCTAAGCTCCTAACCTGGGTTTGAATCCCGACCCAAGTATATACTGTCATCCCAGTGTTTCATAGGCAAGGTGATTCATCAATGTGTGTGCCGTCCCTTTGATGGACATTAAACAGGCATGCCAACTGCTGGCATTAGTTGGTGGATGTTAAAGATCCCATGGTGTCCTTTGCAAAGAGTAGGCGAGTATTTGCCAGCATCATGAACAAATTACAAATTCCTACCCGAACCAGCAGGTACACAGGATCAGCAGCACAGCTACAC
The DNA here is from genome assembly GCF_056783735.1 of Eptatretus burgeri. Taxonomy (NCBI): domain Eukaryota; kingdom Metazoa; phylum Chordata; class Myxini; order Myxiniformes; family Myxinidae; genus Eptatretus; species Eptatretus burgeri. The sequence goes on along the minus strand of NC_140969.1, from coordinate 41,739,714 downwards.
TCTTAGCAATGATGCAAGCCAGCAGCCACAGACTTCACACAAAATGAATATCATAGAGAATATAATTAAGATCATAGTTCATCTCAGGGGAAAAAAACCCACGTGTTGACCAGCTGATTTAATCCTTCTTGAGTCACATGATGATATCATTACCCTGCACCAACATGTCAAAAAATGGGGTTAAGCAATGGGTTCATGTCCATCCGTCTGTTTCTGCAAATGTCAGTTTATGATTGAGGAACAACTTATTTAAATTGAATGTTATATTTTGAACATGAATTGGAACATGAAGCAGAAAACGAACCTGGAGTTGAGCATTACTTTGGCTCTGGATCCGTCCTGATCGCACATGCGCAGAGAGGAGCGAGATAATAGATTTTTTACTCTGTTTGCCTGCCTGCCAGTCAAACAAAATTGAAAATTATTCCAAACAGGAAACTTACTGTTTTTAAGGGTCATAAAGGACAAACACAACAGGTACAAAAAAACAATGTAACGTGTTAAATAGGGTCAATGGAAAGAGAGACCGCGTCAATGGCGGTAAATTCCGGAATTAATTTTTTTTAAAAGACTTTTACACTTTTGATTTTATTTAATTTGAATTGCATACTTGAATGCTGTAGAACACAAATCTCCTTTTGGGCACTTTCAAAAGCCTTCCATTTAGCAGTATTTGGACATGCTAAATAGGGTGGTTTATAAGACTGCTTCAACAGTGCTAAATTTCTGGAATTTTTGAAAATGATTTTTAAAAAATCATTCTTTTAGTTAAATTATATATAACTTGAATCAAAAAAGTATATACTTGAACACCACATGGTGTTCTGTGAACTCTCTTGTTCACTTGTGTTTCAAGACTGAAAGCTGATTACATGATGATCATTGCGAGGGAATGGGTTGATGACTTTCCATTTAAGATAGATATAATATGTCATTGTCAAAATTTTGATATAACTTGAACTAACCCATGCTTCACATATTATATTCCTTACTGAGTGAGATCATGAGTGGGAGCAACAGCAGCCAAGTTCTTGAAAACAGGACTTCATCATATCTACATGCAACACAGTTGTCATACATGTGAGACAGTAATGCTTCTGAGTCTCTCATCAACACACCCAGTGCTATCTGAAGATGGTTGGTTCACCATTGACCATGCTTGTGATTGTTTCCAATCAACAAAGCTGGAAAGGATTTGTCTCATTTTGGAGAAATCTTAGCCAATAATGTTTGCAGTGAGCTTTTTTTTTACCCTAACCCTAACAGATTTGGTAGCTATATAGTGGTGGCCTGAAATATTGGCACTCTTGCACTTTTTTTCAAATAACTCACAATTTTCTCTAAAAATAATTTGAAATTGACAAACGTATTTGGTCTCCATAATTCTTTATTTCACTGCTAATATTACAGAACCTTTGTTTTGATTCAGAACTTAATACTGTATATCCTTTTATATGAGAAAATAAAAAGAAATGGCATTGGAAAATTATTGGCACCAAAGACTTAATATTTGGTAGCCTTTGGACACAGCCTTTGGACAAAACAGCTACAGTCAAGCGCTTCCTATAGCCATGAATGAGCTTCCTGCACCTCTCTACTGGCAGTTTGGCCCACTCTTCTTGTGCAAACTGCTCCAGTTCTCCCAGATTTGAAGGGTGCCTTCTCCCAACTGCTGTATTCAGATCTCCCCACAGGTGTTCAATGTGATTTAGATCTGGACTCATTGCTGGCCACTTCAGAACAGTCCAGTGTTTTGTTTTGAACCATTGCTGGGTGTTTTTTGAAGTGTTTCAGGTCATTGCCCTGCTACAAGATCCATGACCTTCGAGGGAAACCCAGCTTTCTGACACTGGGTTGAGCATTGCGCTCCAACATGCCTTGGTAAGCTCCCAATTTCATGATGCCATGCACACATTCAAGGCACCCAGTGCCAGAGGCAGCACAGCAACCCCAAAACATCACTGTACCTCCTCCATGTTTGACTGTAGGGAAGGTGTTCTTTTCTTTGAAGGCTTAATTTTGTTTTCTGTAAACATAGAGATGATGTGCTTTACCAAAAACCTCTAATTTGGTCTCATCTGTCCACAGGACATTCTTCCAGGATTTTGGATTGTTCAGGTGTGTTTTGGCAAACTCCACTCAGGCTTTCTTCTTTTTCTCTCTCTGCAGTGGGGTCCTCCTGGCTCTCCTACCATAGAACCCCCTTTCATTGAGTTAGCAATGGATGGTGTAAGTTTAAACTGTCGTGTCTTGTGTCTGAAGGTCAGCTTGGATCTGTTTGGCAGTTGATTGAGGTACTTTCTCCACCATTCGAACAATACTTCACTGCAATCTTCGATCAAATTTTCTCTTGTGGCCACATCCAGGGAGGTTGGCTACATTGCCATGGGCCTTAAACTTCCTGATAACATTGCGTACGGTGGACACAGGAACATCACTGTCTCTGGAGATGGATTTGTAGCCTTGAGATTGTCCATGCTTGGCTACAATCTTGTGTCTGATCTCCTCAGACAATTCTCTGGTTTTCTTTCTTTTCTCCATGCTCATTGTGGTACACACAGTGACACAAAACAGCAGAATGACTTCTTTTCTATATTCAAACTGGTTGAATGAGTGATTTTTATATTGCAGCCATCTGCAACTCACCACAGGTGAGTTCAATTCCAAATTGAAGGAGAATCACCTGCTTGAAATTTTATTATTTCTCACAACTTGTAAAAGGTGCCAATAATATTGTCTGGGCCATTTTAGGATTTCTTTGTGGAATAAGCTAAGATTTAGTAATTTTTTTCAGATTTTTTTTGTTTTGTTCCTCCACAAACCAAAGAAATACATATGTGGATATGAAAAGATTTTTTTAATTTCAACAATTTTCTGGAAGACATGATGCATTATTTGAAAAAAGTGCAAGGGTGCCAATATTTTTGGCTATGACTATATGTCATCACATACAATTGCCTCGCACTCTTTTGCTACTTGCTTGGGCACTTTTCTAATACTACAAGAGATACCATCTTCATCATCATCTTTGACAATTCTGAGCATTTTATCAGTTGGCTTTGAACGTGATAATATTTGCAAAATATGATGAGGATAGCACAAGAAGTTCCCCTGCAAAGTGATGTAGCTCATCAACCAGACATGCCCTACTTGATGTACAACCTGAATGACTTGCGTACTTGAACAATTAAATCTAATTCCATATACGATGTTTGTCAATGCACAATGTCTTGATCATATAGAGACATGACAGAAGTAAATAGACACCTTAAATTTCTTCATTTCAACTGTATAAAGCAAGTTTTACTCGGTAATTTGTACTAATATTCAACTATTTATTTGCAGAAATGAGTTCCTGGGTCATGTATGACAATTAACTATGCCCCAAACCCAGGGAGCACACGACCTTTGCGGTTTTTAAGGAGGACGAATTTTTGGCCAATCGGAAGGTGGAGTCAGCCAGCATCAGATAGCTCAGAACCTTGGCATTCCGCTTTCTACGGTAAATTGGGTGATTGTGCAATTCACCAGCGAAGGCAAGGAATCCACAGCTTCCCGTTCTGCTCAATCTGGGCCCTCAGAAAGGTGTCTTCGAGCTGTCAAGTGGTCCATTGATAAAACTCCCCATTGCAAGGCAGCAGATGTTGCAGAGTAGGTCCACGTTAGCTCAAGAACTGCCGTGCGGTACCTTCATCAACTGGGCTACTATGGGAAAGCAGCTCAGCGAAAACCTCTTCTTAGACCAGGCAACATTCAAAGGAGAAAGAAGTGGGTTGATGGAGATGGCCACCCTTGGAGTTTTGGCAAACTAATTTTTTTCAGATAGGTCCCAATTTGCTCAATTTTCTGACGGTGGACACGTGCGGGTCTGAAGACTTACCAGTCAAGAGTTCTCTTTGAACCGATTACAGCCAACTGTCAAACACGGTGGTTTTTCAGTGATGGTGTGGGGAGCAATCTGGAGCGCTGGTCAGTCAGAGCTTGTGGAGTGTGTTGGCAACATCAGCTCTATGATATACATTTCTATCCTTGAGGATGGACTTCTCTCTGTCTTCTCCACTGGTCAGATGTTCAAAAACAATACTGTTCATGGAAGATGGAGCTCCATGCCACACTGCAAAAAAGACCAAAGAATGGCAGGACATAAATGGGATCAAGCGACTTCCATGGCCAAGTCAGTCTCCTGACATGAATCCCATTGAACACCTCTGGGCCATGTTGGATCGAGCTGTGCAGAAAAAGTCCAGGAAACGAACATCATGGGCAGAATTGCTGAACCTTTTGAGTGAAACCTGGGCAGAAATCCCACAAGAGAAAATTTTGAAACTCATTAGTTCTTTGCCTAAAAAAGTAAAAGTATTGATATCTGAAAATGGCAAGTCTACCAAATACGAGTGCATGTATTAAAATGGATCAAATGTTCTTCAAATGTTAAATCAATAAATTATTTTGAAATCATGGTGTCTATTTACTTCTGTCATGTCTCTGTACTGTCCTCTTGTGCCAAGTCTATTTCACCTTGAGTTGCCACTGTATCATGTTCATCTTGCATCAATTTCCTGTTTGCAAATAACTGACTCATGCAATCCCTTTGGTATCGAGCTTCCACTGCATGCAAGTCACTCAGTGCACTTTGTACTTGAAGTCTCACCTCATCTGCCCCAGTCATCTCCTCAGATGTCACACGAAAGCAAATAACATTTGTAAGCTTGACTGACATGCTCTGAACGGGTAAGCTGGCACATGTAAGCAGGTCTCCACCTCTGGGTGCTACTCATCTTTATTAAGCTGACACAAGTCCCCACAGTAAATACTGTTAAGGATTCAGCGATGGAGGGATTCTCAACCCACTCTGGCCATCTCCGGGGTTTATAACGCCGGCTGGCTCGGCACAGGCCTCGGGTCACGCGTCTTCAATCGCGATACCAACGTAATCCTTGTACCTTACCAGTTGGGAAATTAGAACCCCTGGTTAACCTCTGCCATCGAAGATCGGAGGTTACTGTTTTCACCCCTTTCTGTTTGTTACTGATGAAATCTAAAGATTTTGTAAGTATATTGATCACTTCCGTTTGTTTGTTTGGGGTTATTCCATGTCAAATCATCAAAGAATCTGTCGTCATCTCTCAGATTTTTGTAAAACTTTGGGAACCAATTGGGACCCATGAAAAACGGCAAGAACTCAAATATTTTTGCTAACAGCCTCTTAATTAGTGAGATACAGACTAACAAACTTTGGACTAATTAGCACGACGTCACGAATTCAAATGGCCATATCTCTAAAAGTATAACACCTAGAGAGCTGGTTTTGGTGTCATTTTAAAGGTATTTTCATGCCCTATGAATTTGTCTGGGCAACATTTTCCTACCTCCAACCACAAAAAAGTTATCACAAAATATAAACTTCAATCGTGAATCCCCAAAAAATGTGTCCTTCAAATTTCCTCAAATTCATCTCAGGTACCTTATGATGTCAAGAAGCTTCCACATAAGTTTTGTGATGGGCACTCCAACAGTTTCTGAGATATGAGCAATAATGTACATGTACGTATGGCATATAGGTTCGAAAATCAGCATTTGTAATGTATTATACAATCATTCTAACCTAGCCATGACAGGGAACACAGGGAACAACCATCAATTGCTTTGAAGTATCATATACTTTCATTTTCAACTGGGCCTGAGGGGAAGAAGCAAGTGCTGCTGTTGCTGCATTGAAGAGGAAATTGAAACCCTAAGTCAGGTTCGTGAACACTGTGTACTTGAACTCACTTATTGATTGCATAATACATTACAAATGCTGATTTTCGAACCTATATGCCATACGTACATGTACATTATTGCTCGTATCTCAGAAACTATTGGAGTGCCCATCACAAAATTTATGTGGAAGCTTATTGACATCATAAGGTACCTCTGGGATGAATTTGAGGAAATTTGAAGGACACATTTTTTGGGGATTCACGATTGAAGTTTATATTTTGTGATAACTTTTTTGTCGTTGGAGGTAGGAAAATGTTGCCCAGACAAATTCATAGGGCATGAAAATACCTTTAAAATGACACCAAAACCAGCTCTCTAGGTGTTATACTTTTAGAGATATGGCCATTTGAATTCGCGACGTCGTGCTAATTAGTCCAAAGTTCGTTAGTCTGTATCTCACTAATTAAGAGGCTGTTAGCAAAAATATTTGAGTTCTTGCCGTTTTTCATGGGTCCCAATTGGTTCTCAAAGTTTTACAAAAATCTGAGAGATGACGACAGATTCTTTGATGATTTGACATGGAATGACCCTTTGTTTGTTTGTAGGCAAGATAACTCGAGAACGGAAGAAGCTACCAATGTCAAGTTACACCACGTGATTCAGGAGGGTGATGGCTAGCGCTGATTAGATTTTGGTCAAAATCGGTCAAAGGTTAAGGTCATAGTGAGGTCAAACATAATTCCGTAAATTCATGTGGAGAAATGGAGTATTTTTGCTTCGCTCGACGTTACGAGTTCATTTTAACTTCGATTTTAATTTTGTCTTCGGTTTTTGCGATCGCTTACGACACTTAAAACTCGGTTGTCGAAATTCTGGTAAAAATCGGATGTTTTGGAGACGTTTTAAGATTGTATAAAAAAATATTTCACTCGACGCGTCACGGGTCGTCACGTGATGCAGTGCGCTCGAGCAGACGCGTCGTTGAGTCACGTTAAGGTTTTCCGTGTGTGCGCTGACGGTGTTTTCGATAAAGATGGTGTTTAAAAGTCATTTTTTTTATCCCAATAAAGGTTATCTCGTCGCATGCCTGACTCGCTGAGCCGTCGGATTATGTAAAGATTATTGGTGGATGGCCGAATATTACGGTTTTGTGACTTTGATAAAATAATATTAAATAATTTCTTGGAGAAATGGAGATTTTTGCTTTGCTCGACGTTACGAGTTCGTTTTAACTTCAATTTTAATTTTGTCTTCGGTTTTTGCGATCGCTTCGGACGCTTAAAACTCGGTTGTCGAAATTCTGGTAAAAATCGGATGTTTGGAGACGTTTTAAGATTGTATAAAAAATATTTCACTCGACGCATCACGGGTCGTCACGTGATGCAGTGCGCTCGAGCAGACGCGTCGTTGAGTCACGTAAAGGTTTTCCGTGTGCGCGCTGACTGTGTTTTCGATAAAGATGGTGTTTAAAAGTCATTTTTTATCCCAATAAAGGTTATCGTCGCATGCCTGACTCGCTGAGCCATCAGATTATGTAAAGATTGTTGGTGGATGGCCGAATATTACGGTTTTGTGACTTTGATAAAATAATATATAATAATTGCGTGGAGAAATGGAGATTTTTGCTTCGGTCGACGTTACGATTTTTGATGGTTTGGTACAGAATCATCGTAGAAACTTCTGGTTTGCGTCGCTACCTTCTCAAGAGACAGCTTTTATTAGACAAGGTCAGAGGTCAAGTTGACGATTTCGTAAGTACCAGTCTATGACTGCTTGTTTGTTTGTTTGTTTGTGAACAGTATTACGGATAAACTCCTCGACGGATTTCGACGAAACTTGGTGGGGGGATTAGGTATGGTCGAAGGATCATGCCATTAGATTTTGGACTTGGTCCAAAGTCCAATATGGCTGCTATGGTGGCCATTTTAAAAAAAAAAATGAATTTTTTTTTTTGCATTTCTGCATGTTTAAAGTGATTTCCAAACCCCCCCCCCCCAAAAAAAAAAATTGTTAGAGAAAAAAATATTTTTGCAACTTTTTTTTCAACAATTTCGATTTTTTTTTTTTTTTTTTTTTTTTGCATTTCTACATGTTATAAGTGATTTCCAACAAAAAACATGCCAAAATTATAATTGCGGCTGATTTTGGAACTTCAGGTGGATATACCCACATAAAATCAATTTCTGTCTTAAGGAATCGAGTTATGATGAATGAATTGAGTATGTAAAAGTTAAAAGTAAAAGAGAAAGTTGCAAACTATAACTCTGTGAGCACTGTTGACATCAAATTGAATGAATAGGATATTATGTTCACTTGAGTGACCTCGCAGTATTGGTGGTGGAAGTTTTGCACTCTACCGAGTGCTCCCCCTCGAGTTACACACTGGTTTTGTCAGATGCCGAGCGTTTTCTGTCAGTCTGTAACCATTTTGGTTTTATATGCCGATCGAACGGATCGTTCCTCGACGCGTCACAAATTAATCCATAACGGCAACTTCATCCGAATCAACCAGATTTATTGGGGAACATCGGGGATCACAACACAAGCAAAATTCACGACAATGTTTTTATTAACAATCTTTAACCCGTTCTTAACTAGGGAACCATGGACTACAGGTTTTGAGGGGGTCGCTACCGAGATATGCCTTAAACAACGTGCAGACAAAGACAGACATCATGCATGCCAAGACACGACAGAGTACTTGGTGATGTCTCATGGACGAGAGGACAGTGTCAAAAGCACGAATGTCGCTCGCAACAGGCGGATGTCCACGGATTCGAACGCGCTGCGTGGCAAAATTGCGGCACCCTACTCTTCCTTCTCAAGGCAACGCGTGCGCATGCCCTCCTCAGCGCGTTCCGGCCCCACGCAATGTCGACGATGGGCCTCAGCCGATCTCTCTCATGGTCCAGCATACAAATCCAGGCCTGGCCCGTTCACTAGACAAGGCCCAAATCGAGGTGTCGAGCTTCGCAGGCGGATTGACAAACATGTCGAGCCGTGAGGTGAGTAGGCAGGGAGGCTCCACGGCCAGACGCAGGCCGAAGCTGTCGATCACCTCCCCATACGAGTCGATCGTCGACTCGACGTGCAGGCTGCCTCTCCCACTGTCCAAAAGGGCAGACTCGACGTGCAGGCAGCCTCTCAAAGCCGACTGCCATTTCTCAAAACTCAACCTTTTCACGAAGCCTTCATTTCTCTCGCTTCGATGCCACTCCGAGCATGCCTCGAAAAACCGACTGTTTTCCACACACAATACTCTTTTCTCCGAAGTCTTCGTTTGCTCGCTTCGACACACGAGCACCCTCTCAACCGACTGCAATTTTGCACTTCTGCCAAACTGAAGTTGTTCACGAGGTCTTTGCTTGCTCTCCCGCTACACGAGCACGTCTTCTCTCGGCGAAGCCGACAAACTCCTCCCCTTAGCTCCACCTCCTCCCCTTGGCCACACCCTCCCAGCCGACTGGCCGGGGCCTATCGTCTATAGAAGGGAGGAAGAAGAGGGAGCCCTTGTTCCACCACCACCGCATAAACAATAAAACAGCCTCTTACAACTCCCGACACACATATAACGCCCATTTTACCAAACAACCTAGCTATACATGCATTTAATGGGGGATCTGAGCTAATCCTATATTTAGTAGTCCAATAAAGGCCATTTCCGTAACAATACCATGACGCAAGAAGTAAAATGCTCTGAAGAGCGGCGTAATCGTTTTATTCATGGGCCTGATTCATCATGAGTGACATCGTTTCCCCTAATATATTTGGAAAGATTAGTTTTGTAAGTGTACCGAGACAGACAGTTATTGTGGGATCGATCGGTTAGGTTTGTATTTAATGCAAGCTGCTTTTTCTAGCTCTGTGCATAGGCCATCTCAGTATATTTTGCTTGTGTTGATGATAGTGTATATTCAGCTGGGTCCATTATTTGTAGAACATGAATGGTTACCATCATATTCATTCCTATATAGTGAATTGAACATGTGCAAATCATCCATTTTTCAACTGCAGAGAGACGAAGATGTCCATGTCATTTTGTTAAATGCACCCATGTGTAAAAAATGTTTTCCAATATTATGACAGTTGACATCCATTGTTGTCAGCCATTTCATGGCATCTGCATTGTCTAAATAAACATTTGTGAAAATATATCTGTCACATCTGAAAACACACAAAAGTCTCATCAATTTCCCAGCTTAATTAGTTAAAAAATGATATGTGCATATTCGTTACCATTTTCACAATCTGCATCGTGTTGCATTGTTCCATCTGGATTTTCCAAAGAAACTTTGATGCTGTTTGATTCTCCACATCTGAAGATATAGAAGAATGATTTTGGTCATGATCTTATGTTATCTGGTTGATGAATTTGAGATGTAGTCACTTACCTGCACGTCGGCAGCCGTTTATAGCCGAGTATATGGTTGCCATTTTTTTCTTACATTAAAAAAATAAATAATGTTGGCATTGGATTCCTCATGTCTGAAAACGTATATAAAAGGACGTTTTAATCATGTAAATGTAACTTATCTTGTTACAAATATGTGAAGATTATATTTTTATGATTCCATAGTGGCCATCTTGGATTTTCTAACTTTTCTCATTTTCCCCAAGGGTGAGAAGTCCACACCCACCTCGATATCATCAAACGTATGCTGGAGATTAATAATCAACAATAAAAAAAACTTTATCCGACAAAAAGGGGTTCGGTGAAAATTTTTCCATTGGCGGCCCGACTATGAGGTGAGTCCTGCACCGGCACCAAGAAAGTAGAGGAAGTGTTCCCATCATGACTTACGGTAATGGATAAAACATGGGTTCATCATTTTTAGCTCACCTGGAACGTAGTTTCGGGGAGCTTATGGGATGGTGCATCGTCCGTCCGTCTGTCCACAAATACTTGCAACTTCTTCTCTGAAACCACACATATGATTTTGATGAAACTTTACCACAACGTTCATCACCGTGTATGTACCAAAGTTTGTTCATGGCATTAAAAAAAAAAAAAAAATCGGGCCCTAAGGGGGTTTACAGGAGTTGCCCCCCAAAATAGGTATTTGCTTTCTTCTCAGAAACTAAACATGCAATTCTGATGAAACTTGACCACAACCTTCATCACCCGTGACATACCAAAGTTTGTTCATGGCATTAAAAAAGATCGGGGTCTGAGGTCTACGGAGGGGGGTAATGGGGGGGGGTTGCCACCCCAAAGATATACTTACTTCATTCTCAAACGATACACACAATTCCGATGAAACTTGACTACAACCTTCATCACCCATGATGTACCAAATTTTTGGGCTCTGTGCAGGCCTCTGTGCAGGCCAGTCAAGTTCTTCCACACCGATCTCAACAAACCATTTCCATATGGACCTCGCTTTGTGCATGGGAGCATTGTCATGCTGAAACAGGAAAGGGCCTTCCCCAAACTGTTGCCACAAAGTAGGAAGCATATAATCGTCCAGAACGTCATTGTATGCTGTATCGTTGAGATTTCCCTTCACTGGAACAACGGAGCCGAGCACACACCATGAAAACAGCCCCAGACCATTATACCTCCTCCACCAAACTTTACAGTTGGCACTATGCATTCGGGTAGATAGCGTTCTCCTGCCATCCGTCAAACCCAGATTCGTCCCTCATACTGCCAGATGGTGAAGCGTGATTCATCACTCCAGAGAACACGTTTCCACTGCTCCAAAGTCCAATGGCGGTGAGCTTTACACCACTCCAGCCGACACTTGGCATTGCACATGGTGATCTTCGGCTTGTGTGCGGCTGCTCGGCCATGGAAACCCATTTCCTGAAGCTCTTGCGAATAGCGCTTATGTTGACGTTGCTTCCAGAGCGAGTTTGTAACTCGGTAATGAGTGTTGCAATTGACAACAGCAGACGATTTTTCCGCACAAGGTGCTTCAGCTCTTGGCGGTCCCATTCTGTGAGCTTGTGTGGCCTACCACTTCGTGGATAAGCTGGTGTTGCTCCTCGATGTTTCCACTTCACAATAACAGCACTTGCAGTTGACCGGAGCAGCTCTAGCAGGGCAGAAATTTGACGAGCTGACTTGTTGGGAAGGTGGCATCCTATGACGGTGCCATGTTGAAAATCACTGAGCTCTTCAGTTCGGCCCATTCTACTGAAAATGTTTGTCGATGGAGATTGCATGGCTGTTTGCTTGATTTTATACACCTGTCAGCAAGGGGTATGGCTGAAATAGCCGAATCCACTAATTTGATGGGGTGTCCTCATACTTTTGCTCATGGTGTTGGTATTTGCTTTCTTCTCAGAAACCAGACACACAATTTCGATGAAACTTGACCACAACCTTTATCACCTGTGATGTACCAAAGTTTGTTCATGGCATTAAAAAAATCAAAAGGTGTTTACTTTCTTCTCCATTACATATTTTGTGGGTAATCCATGCTTACCAGTGGTTACATGGTTTTATCCAGCTGCTACCAAGTGAGCGTCCAGTGGTATTTGGCCCTATGTTTATGGTTTACCATGGGATTATTAGTCAATCTTTGTTTTTTTTTAATTATCACTTATGAAGCCTGTTGTTATGAAGCAAGACAGCAGTATGATGAAAACATCAGTGTCAGGGCTTTGTACAACAACGTGCGCATGGTTATCAGCAGCGTGCTTTGCATGCAGTATCATCCTTGAATCAGCTTCTTCCTGGTCACAGTGCAGATCCTTCACTTCAGTGACACGAGTCCCTCCCTCCTCATCCCGTATCAAATGACATGACTCACTATGAGCGATGAATAGCTGGACATTTTCCAGAACAGCCAGACTGCTCTTGCTCCACTCCTCGTCAAGTTCGTCAAGTGCCTCTTTGTTTCGTTTTCGTCAAGTGAAATTTCGTCAAGTGAAATTTCCGAAATTCGTCAAGTGCCTCTTTGTTAGAACCACTGGCGAGGAAGGATTTCCACTTCGTGGGAACCTTTTGTTCAGCACTATATATCTGACCTTGTTGGCAAGCCCCCGAATACCATCTAGAATGTTCCACTTCTTTGATGCTGATGGCTGAGTAACGGTCGCTGACGATATCGAGGCGAGTGTAGGTATCGCGGCCATCTACAAGTAGAATCCTTCGAAGAATATAGGTGGCGAGCTGTCCAAATGTAGGTGGGAGATTTGATGGAAGGCTATGAACCACTGCCATCAAATCCACGATCGATGCAGAACCAGACGGAATCTCGCTGACAATATGGTTTTGGCAGAGTCCTTCTATTTGATTTCGAAGAGCAGCCTTGTTTGTCTTCACAATCGACCCGTTTGTGTTTGCCAGAGGATAGGATACCACACCTAAACAATGTGACAACATTTTCCTCACGTCGATTTCTCGGTGCTTGCTGAGGACAATCATTCTGGCAAAGAGATTGCGATCACTCTTCATGACAGTGTCGGTACCTGTACGGCCTGTTTTCACTTTGAGCTGTCCAGAGAACGTCTTGAGTTTCAGCTTGGGAATAGTCTCATGAAAACCAACCTTTGCCGAAAGAATGCGATCACTGATGTAGGTCATCACATGCGCTTCTCCTTTAGCGTGAGCAGTGATCAGATCCTCCGCGACACTGGCAGTAGCCACCACTCCCGAGCTTAGGCTGACCAGATCGGAACTGTCGTAACGAAAAGGGTTAACCATTTGTTTGACACACTCGATGATGGAATTGATTGATTTCTCGTCCCACTGACGAGAAGCCTGGTCCAAGTCCTTTCGCGAACGAGATTCCTTGTCATATCCGGCCATCGTCTCGCACTGATGCATGATGGTATCCAAATGAGGGGTTGATATGATCAAATGGTAACGCCCACTCCTTACGGTGGTCAGTGGCAAGGCGCCTCTCTTCGCAATCAAGGCCCAGCAGAGTCACAAACCTTCCCTCAACTTTGATGTGTAAAGGAGACAACATTCGCTTGGTGTTTTACACAAAGATGAACCATACAAAACTTCTTCTTTGAAGAAGGAGAGGTTCGTCGTGTCGGTGAACTGGGCGCCGCCATATTGCTTTCTGCACGGAGAGAATGTGATGATGTCCAAGATCGCATGATGCCTTTTCAAGAAGAGAATCCGGCAATCTGATTGGTCGAAGAAATTGCCATCTCATTCAGTAGCGGTGATATTTATACCAACTTTGGAGTCAAAATACGACCATACCTGCAACTTTGTGAAAGTGCCAACAAGTTGATTCTTGTTATATGATGATTAATGTATATATTTCAGTTGAGAATAAGTAGTTCCTCGATTATGGTCACAAAACTGAATGAACGGAGGCAGTGGCTCACGGCCTACTTGAGGAATTTTTTTTAGAGGCAAAAATCAAAATGGCCACCTCCGACTTTCGATAAATTCTGTTTTGGACTATATCTTCACTTCTAATGCACTTACACACACAATTTTGGTGTCTACTACTATGTTTCATGCGACAGACAAGGTAAACGTTGATGATTCTCTCAAGATTGGATGACAACAGATGGCGGAATTTGAATCTGGATGGCCAACAAGCTTCAACAAGACACTAACCAAGAAAGTGACCCTGATGACTTCGACCAAAAAGAGCATCAAGCTGGATGGAAGGCCAGTATATGATACCGAATTGATCTACACCCGAGTCATATGTCTCCAACAATACAGGGATATTGATATCAAGGATGTCCTCTCTTACGAACTGTTCCCTGTCCCAGCCTCCTTGTTTGATGAGAGCGGTGCGATGCAGGCTCAGTCGAAAGCAATCCTGAAGACGAAACTCCAAGTTGAGCAATCAAGTCGAATCCAAGGTGTTCCAGATGCTGTCATCATCGATGGATGTGCCATGCTATGGACTGTACATTGGCTCACAAATGGTACAGTTGAGGATTATGTAATCAACTTCATGGGAACCATCAAATACCACCTGGAGTGTTGTGACGTATACCTGATTTTCGACAGGCACATCAAAATCAGCATGAAACAAATGACGAGATTCAGTCGCGCAGGTTATGATTCAAGTCAAACATCAACATAACTTACACACAACACACTTCCAGTGCAAAAACTGGTCCTAAATGTAGCCTACAACAAAGTACAACTGATCGATTTGATCTGTCAGTATCTGATGACCCACATTGTGGACAACCAGACCAAACTGGTGATCACCGGAAAATATCCTACACCAGTACAAGTATGGAACAATTCCACTCTCCAGAGACAGGATCTGAAAACGCATCATGAAGAAGCAGATGTCATCATCATCCATCACTTAGAATTGTGTCAGGTGTCAGTGGTGACTCACACATCAAAGTGGTTTGCGATGATACAGATGTCTTTGTCCTGTTGATTCATTTCTACCTCGAGGATTAGATGACTGTGGATGTCAGCATGGAGAGTCCGTGTGCTGGGAGGGCGAACGGAGACGTTCACCAAACAGCACTGAAACACAAAAGCATCGCCAAA
>NC_140969.1:41707069-41719569 GCF_056783735.1 Eptatretus burgeri | reverse complement strand
TTCCTCTGATTTTTCTGTATTTTGCTCCATCCATTTTCCAATCTATCCTGACAAGTGTCCCAGTCCCTGCTGATGAGAAACATCCCTGTAACATGGTGCTGCCTCCACCCTGCTTCACAATAGGGATGGTGTTCTTTGGAAGCTGTGCTGTATTGAGTTTGCGTCAAACGTAACATTTTGCATTTCGGCCAAAACGTTCCATCTTGGTTTCGGCGGATGCAAAACTTTTTTCCACATGGCTTCAGAATCTTCGGAGTGGTTTTTTTGCATACTTCAAACAGGACTCCAGGTGGGATTTTTTGAATAATGGCTTCCTTCTTGCCACCTTGCCATACAGGTCAGACTTGTGGAGTGTTTGGGATATTGTTCTCACCTGCACACAGCATCCAGTCTTTGCCCTAAAGGCATGTAGTAGCTCCTTCAAAGATGCCATTGGCCTCTTGCTGGCCTCTATGATCAGTTTCCTGCTTGCTTGGTCATCTAGTTTGGAGGGACGGCCTGATATAGGCAGGGTCTTGGTGATACCATACACCTTCCACTTTTTAATGGTTGGCATGACTGTGGTCCAAAGGATATTCAAGGCCTTTGAAATATTTTCATACCCATCCCCTGTTCTGTGCCTTTCCACAACTTTATGCAGCAAGTCTTTTGAAAGTTCCTTGGTGCTCATGGTTGAGTCTTTGCTGTGAAATGTATTACCCAGCAAAGGAAACTACAAGAACAGCTGATTTTATTCTGAAATAATCAGAATCACTGCAATTTAACACAGGTGTTGGCCAATTAATTTGGTGTGTGATTTTTAAGGTGATGGGTTACACCTGAGCTAACTTGCAATTGCTATTATTATGGGGGTGAACACTTATCCAACCAAGATATTCTAGTTTTGTATTTTTTATTAATTATCTGAAATTTGTGGAATTTGAGAGGCTCCCCCCCTCCCACCCCATGATGAGAACGGTGTATTACTTCCAATATCAACTTGTATTAAAAATGATTTTGTTTTAAAGCGAGATCAATATTGGTAATCGGCACAGGTTGGGATCCATCACTAACAACGTACCAGTATGATTACACCCATGTCGCTTTCATACTGGTATCACAGATCACTGACTCGGCATAAGCTTTCGAAAGCACACCTGATTCATATAAATAACCAATTGACAATTGCTTTAAAAACTGCCACAAAGGGAAAGAAAAACGCGATTGCTTGAATAGAGCTCGGATATTGATGGTTAAAAGTTAAAACCAACTGTACTTCCTTCCTGGTACGTCTTGACGTCATACGTTCCACTGTTCCCGGTGTAGCCTGAGCTGTCAACTTCCCGAACCGGATCTCAGCCAATGGTACTCCATCTCTTCTGGATCTGATTTTGACAAATTTCCCTGAAAATATCTGCTGTTCTTTCTCCGCTCCAATCGGTTGTTCTGATCACGTGCTTGTCAAAGTGGACATCTCTCTGGCTGTTATTAGAGAACCACCTCAGCGCCATCGAGTCTGGCATTTCACTCAGGCTGACTGGCAGAGTCTCCAAGCAGCCATCAAACTTCTCGACTGGTCTCCCATCGTTACTTTCTCCAACATAAACTCATCCTGGGAATTCTTTCTATGAAACTTGTTCTTCCTCAAGCACAGATTTATCCCCTCTCATCTTCAGTTGTCCTACCCTTCCTCCTGCCCATGGTTCACTGAAGCTTGTAGCGAGGCAGTTGTCCTGAAACAACTTGCCTTTGCCTCATGGAAAGCAAACCCAACTGAGGGTAATCTCAGTTCTTTCCATAAAGCTGGGAACAAGTGTGTGTCTACCCTCAGGAGAGCCAGAAAACAACATCTTTCTCATCTCAAGTCTGAAATCTCAAACCTCTCTCCCTCCTCAAAATCCTGGTGGTGTCTAATCAAGTCTGTTTCTGGTGTATGTTCCCCCTCCATCCCCTCCCTTACCTCAAATAGTCGCACTGCTGATACCGCACGTGAAAAGGCTGAATGCTGAAACTCGGTCTTTGCATCAAAATCTTATGTCCGAAACCCATCGCTTTCTGTATCCACCTTACCCAGTCGCACACAACTGTCCCTGTACTTTTGTCCTTTTCTTCTGATAAAGTGGAGAGCTTGCTGTCAAGCCTCGCCTCAGATTCTGCAACTGGTCCAGATGATATCAACCCACTTGTCTTAAAAACCTGCTCCTCTGCTCTTGCTCACCCTCCCTCTGTTCTATTCACCCTCTCATTTGCTCAAGATCATCTGCCATCTGCTTGGAAATCAGCAACCATTGCCTCCCTGCATAAAAAGGTGCAAAAACAGATCCCTGCCACTGCAGACCAATCAGCCTTCTCCCAATCATCAGCAAGGTTATGGAATCCATCATCGCTTCAGACATTAAATCCTTCCTCTTCTTCAATGGCTTGATTTCCGATCATCAATTTGGTTTCAGACCAGGTCACTCTACCCTGGATATGCTGCTTCTACTCTCCCAACAATGGATGGTGCTACTCAATGCCAGACATGAAATCAGAGCCATATCCCAAGACATATCGTGTGCTTTTGACATGGTCTGGCACCCTGCCCTGCTCACCAAACTATCTTCCTCTGGTATCCAAAGTCATCTCCACTCATGGCTCGCAGACTTCCTCTCCTATCTTGGCTGGAGTTCCTCAAGGCAGTGTTCTGGGCCTTGTTCTTTTTCTGGTTTTCATCAATGATCTCTCCGACTCTCAGGAAAATCCTCTTTATCTCTTTACTGATGACTCCACCCTCTGTTGTACCATCTGTCATACCTCAGACCAGCAAGCAGCAGCTTCTTCGCTCACTGGGAATTTTGTGTAAAATCATAAACTGAGCCATCATGTGGAACATGTCTTTCAATCCTAACAAATCTCACACTCTCACTACGTCTCTCCGAAAGGACCGTTTGGAACCCCTCCCCCATCTACTTTCTGAACAATCTGCTGGAAGAAGTCCTTTCTTTCAAGCTTCTGGGCCTCACTATCTGCCATGACCTTTCCTGGGAAAGCCATATTTCAAAGCTCGCCTCCAAAGCCAGTCACCGACTGGGAATCCTCCGTCATGCAAAGTCCTTCCTCGGCCCACCTGAGCTCCTGATCACATACAAAGCTTCTTTTTATGTCACATCACATCTCTCACCGCAGGCAGGTCAGTGGTCTATCGGTCTTCTACTGTCTCGCCTCCGGTCTCGCTCCCCCCCCCCACCCTGCTCTCTCTGTGATATTTCCCCATATTTCCTCCCCCATATTTCCGCAGGACGCTCAAGGTCTGCCAACAACCCTCTTCTGGTAAAACTACCAAAATCACTAATCACTGCTCACCTTCACTCTTTTATTCCTCTTTTTCCCGCCTTTGGAATAAACGCCCACACTCTCTTCAATCCCATTCTTCCCTCCAGGCCTTCAAAACAGCCGTTCACCACCTCCTCTTATCTTCCCCCATCCAAATCCATGATCTTTTCTGCCCCCATTAATCCACCCCAAACCCCCCTCCTTCAAATTCCCTGCTTTCCTTCCTGAAAGTCTCTGTAATTTCCATCTTGTATACCCCGTGTTCCCCACCCCATCCCTCTCCCTTCCACAAATCTCCTAATGTCTCTGTTCCCCATTGTTTTGTCCTACCCTCTCCCACCCCTCTTGTCTCATGCCCCCCCCCCCTGCTGTGCATTGTGTGTTAGCTCTCATACGAGTCTTGACAATGGAGACAAAATAATAACAAGCCGAGACACCGAGTACATCAAAGCTTTTTAAATTGTGTACGGTATTTAAAGATTGTAAACGCCTCTCTTTGATTTGTTGCTGATATGCCGTATTTTTTTTTCCATACCCTTTTTTTGGTATACCGGTATATTCAGAATTCCAATACCAATATATCGATATGAAAAATTATATCGATATAACTGATATATCGATATACTGCCAGACCCTAATATTGTTGTGGGCCGGGGGTCGGTGGCGAGGAACGGCCGCCAGGTGGAGCAGTAGAGCCATCTCCCACCGAACACCCGGAATTTAGGTCGTGACTCTCGGACAACTCCGAAGGTCACGGTTCTTTTAAGGACCGTGCTCGCCAATTCTCTGACGGCGTGGGGTAGGGTTAATAGCCAAATTTCAATATACCTAAGTGCCCACGTCGTCAAATTACCGGGGAAGTCACATCCTCGATGGACTCTGTCAAACCGGGTTGCTCTAGCGACCTCGGTCCGGTGTAACCGAGCGGAATTACCAAAGTCCGTCGGACCCAATGACAACTTACGGCTCCGACAGCCTCATGATTTCTCAAGCCCTCACCGTGCTGGGTCAATGGAAGAAAACATGGGCAACGAACTGGAACATTTAACAATTGGGGGTTTATTTATAATGGGGGCAATAATCGGGAAGGGAGACACAGAGCAGAGTTGCAACCGAATAAGCAATGCAAATAATGTACAACAAAAATAAAACACTTAAACAATTCTACTTAAAGACGGGGCCCACGGTCACATACACACACACCCCCAAAAGAAATGGACCCCGTCGGGTCTTTATTCGGTCCTCCAGCCAAGGAGGATAGTTCAGCTAGGGGAACAGAGCCTGGCCGGGTACCTCTCCGCCTCGTGCGGTCACACCGACTCAATCCACCATGGTGGGACTCGAACCCACGACCCAAAATCCTCAGCTTAGGATCCTGGCTGCTCGACCACCACCACCTCGAGGAGCCCCACCAAAGATCGCAGACCAAAAGCAATGGCCATGATCACTGCTCTCACACTCTTCCTAGAGCAAAAAATGGCCACGATCACTCACACTCTTCTCCCTCTGGACAGGGCGAACACTTCATCTGGCTGGGGCGGAGTCGGCCCTGAGGTGATGAGCCTCCTGATTGGACGGGTCATCTCGGGGGTTGTGTCGGGGCGTCTCGGAAGCCTGCCCCACGAAGAGGCTCTGTAGTAGTTTTTGGCACTCTGGCCTCCCATTGGCCAGAGCGCCTCAGCCCTGCTCGCCCTTCTTCCATTAGCTGGAGGAAACGCTCCATGCCCTTCCTCGGAGCAGAGCCTCGATCTGATGTGATGGAGGCTCCGCCCACGCCTTCAGCCAAAAACACGTGGGCAATGGAGTCGGTGCGTGAAGGTTTGATTTGTTTTGGGAGGAAGGTTGAAAGATATTATAAAAAAAACCTGACTATAAAAGAAAGCCGCAGCACACACATGTAATTCCCGTGAAACATAGGGGATGGGGCCCTAACTATGAACTCATACTTATCGAAATAACTAAAGGCCCGGTCACACCTTGATGTTTTAGCCAACGTATGCCGATTTTTGAATTTTTTTTCTAAAACGCTGGCACACGTTGAATACGTTATGGGTAAGTTTTGATAACATTGAGAGCACGCTGAAAAACACTGCCATACGTCGTTGTACGCTGGCTTTAAACGTTGTACTTTTTGGTTGTCCTCAAATTTTTTCATGCTTGAAATTTCACGACGTATGCTGGCGTATGACTCACACGTTCCGCTACGCTGGCCACAAGTTGTATGCACGGTCTGCGATCGTTGACAGACGTCAACACATGCTACTTGTAAGTTAATCATAAGTTGAGACACGCCGAGGTAATGTTTAGCGTACCCGAAACTTATTTCTAACCGATGATTAACGTGTTGTTGGCACGTTACGCGATCGTTGCCACACATCGACAGACGTTACTTTTAAGTTACTCATAGGCTGAAAGACGTCGGTATAATGGATCGTCCTTACGTCAGCGTCCACGGCCACGGCCAGGACACTTATTTGCAGCATTCTTCAAACTTTTCTTCGGCATGACGAGGATGTTCACACTTCGATGTCTAGCTTGGCTATGATTCCAATTGTCCATCGGCAGCGTCTATTTAAAATAGTCGAGTTTGAGCGTTTTAACACGTTCAGAAGAAACGCTTCAAATTTCCAAACCCCAGCGTCAAAAAACAAAGGCGAGTGACAGCAATTTAAATCGTTCATTGTAAACAATGAAAATAGCTGAGTGGTACCGTTTAAAAGTCGTTGAGTGTAAAAAAAATCCAATTGTTGAGCGCAAGCGTCTACTTTCAATCGTGGAGATGCAGCCATTTAAATCGTTGAGTGGCAGCCTATGAATAGCAAACCCTACGTCACCGGCAAAGATAAACTGCCGCACGATATGGATAAGTTAGGCTATCGTTGGGCATAGTTTGTGAACGCCGGCTTCACGATAATTATTTGTTGGTATATCGTATCTATAAGTAATCAAAGCGCTCTATGCACATTATTAGTTCATTGTGCATTTGTCCAACCCGTTATGAATAGACCTAAATCGTAAAAACAAGCTATAGCTCATTGTTGAAAAAGCCCCATAAAAAAATAAGCCGCGAAGAACTTCGAACAATGGTGAAAAGATGTCTCCTACCCGTGGACACGCGGACGCAAGGACGATCCATCATAACCCACACCCTCCCCCTCACACTCACCTACTACTGCCAACATGAACAAACTACTACTAATACTAATACTAATACTGATACTGATACTGTCACTGCTGACATGGACATCGACTCAAAAAGGACTCGAAAACACTGTTGGGTTCCCCTTTTATGAGCAGCATTTTATATAGCAATTCCCAAAACCGCTGGGAACACGTTTTTATATGGCAGTTGTAAGCTAGAAACACGTTCATTTTTTTTTTGTCGACCGGAAGACGTCATTGGAATACGTCTACATACGTCGATGTGTGTTGGGACTACGTAAAGAATTGGTTCAAAGCACGTCAAACATAAGTTAGAAATAAGTTTCGCGTAAAAAAGACATTACCGCGACGTGTTTGGACTTATGAGTAGCTTATAAGTAGCCTTTGTGGACGTGTGTAAGCGTCCACATATCGTGTGTAAAACTTATCCCCATCGCATGCGGAACGTGTGTCATACGCCGAGTACGTCATAAAATTTTGAACATGTTTAAAATTTCTTGACGTACTCTACTTACTACGACGTATGATAGCGTACTTTAGCATTCTACTCACGTATACCAAACTTACTCATACCGTATTTGACGTGCCCCAACGTTTTAGACACATTTTTCTTAGGTCGGCATACGCTGGCAAGATCGCCAAGGTGTGACCGCGATGTTGACACTTCCATTTCTACGGCAGTTATGATTCGAATCGTTGTGCGTCAGCCTTTTAATAGGCTACGTCACGACATCGTCGGCGATGCGTGCAACGCGCTATGCCTAAGTTAGACTATCGTTGGGCATCGGTTGTGTAGGCCGACAACAGGTTCAGCATTCGTTGGTATAAGTTATCTATAACACAATGAAACGTTCTGTGTCCGTTACCAATGCATTATACATAAGACCAAGTCGCTATGAATACGTCTGAATCTTTAAAAAAAAACATCAAAAGTTCAACGTAAGCCAGCGTTTTACATACATTTTAATACGTTGCCATCGCTGGCTAAAACGTCAAGGTGTGACCGGGCCTTAAGCTTGGGGACTGCTGTCTGTTTGTGTGCAAATGGCTTCCATATTCGTAACAATATACCCTTGCGACCGTTTTACCGGCCGCTATTCAAACCTCTATGTACCCGAGTAGCCTGTTTTCCGACCGCTATTCATACCTCCATATAACTGAGCGGCCAGAATTTTCTCCAGGGAGCCCAGGGTGGAAGAACTGAAAGTCCAAGGAGCTCAGGGTTCAAAGGGTTAATCACCGTAAGGGTTAGGCCAATAAGATACATGTGATTGAAACGTTTATATGTTTGGAAGGAAGAGATCAATGTGTCTGGAAGAGGCCAAAATATTTATTTAACTGAGAGTCTGGGAGGTGCAGTATTAGTTGAATAAAGGTGAAATAAATATGGGGTTTACTTGTTTGTCATTCTCTTCTGAGCATGCCCATTTCATGATGTGAGGATATCCCAGATCCCACATGTTCATTACTTGCAAAATCGAACATTTTTCAAGATATTGGTTCGTCGATTTTGTTATTCTGTCTGTTTGTCTGTCTGGCTGTTTGTTTGTCTGTCTGTCTGTCGCCTACAGGTCACAATTTTCAACCGATTTTCACAAAACTTCACCCCATGGTAGAGATTGTCATAAGAAAGAAGACTATTGTTTTTGAGGTCAAAAGGTCAACATCAGCCAAAGGTCAACACTCAACAACCAAGGTGCTCTTTCTAAAATCCTCAATTTTCATCCGATTGACTTGAAATTTGAAGAGGATTTATCTTTCAGGTCACCAAATTCAACTAGCTTATCATTTTTGAGGTCAACATGGACCAAAAGGTCAATGCAGGCCAGAGGTCAACAACTTAGCTGGGATTTCTAAATTCCTCAGTTTTCATCCGATTGACTTGAAATTTGAAGAGGATTTATCTTTCAGGTCACCAAATTCAACTAGCTAATCATTTTTGAGGTCAACATGGACCAAAAGGTCAATGCCGGCCAGAGGTCAACAACTTAGCTGGGATTTCTAAATTCCTCAATTTTCATCCGATTGACTTGAAATTTGAAGAGGATTTATATTTCAGGTCACTGAATTCAACCAACCAATTATTTTTGATGTCAAAAGGTCAACATAGTACCAAGGTCAACAACTAAAGTGGTATTTCTAAAATCCTCAATTTTCTTCCGATTGACTTGAAATTTGAAGAGGAGTTGCATATTTGGTCTTTGAATTCAACGACCAATTATTTTTTAGGTCAAATTTGTTTTATGGATTTTGCAAGTGTCGTGCTCTGCATGACGTCGTCTTGTTTGTCTATTGGTTATTCCTGCCCTTGTCAAATATGTAATGTATGTACAAAGTTCCAACAAGCCTGGTGTTGGCGCAGTGGTAAGGGCAGCGGCTTAGGACCCAAAAAGTCCTGAGTTCAAACCCCGTTGGGCCACTGAATATATATATATATATATATATATATATATATATATATATATATATATATATATATATATATATATATATACTGCATATGTATGTTTTATATATATATATATATCAAGTCGTATAACACCAGGGGGTTGACTCAGCCTGTCATCCGTCTGAGGTCGGTGAAATGAGTACCAGTGTACTGGGCCGGTGTATACCCCGGTTAAAATAGGTGTACCAGATCCCTGTGTTGTAAGAGGCGACCAGGGTTGCGTCAGGAAGGGCATCCGGTGTAAACATGTGCCAAATCACTATGCGGATCATATGGATGATCCGCTGTGGCGACCCCTCACGGGAGCAGCCGAAAGAAGAAGAAGAAGAAGTACAAAGTTCCAACATGAGCCTTAGACACTGGATATATTGCCTGAATTCTGAATGCCTGCCAGACTACCACTCACTGGCAATGGCAACGCATTCAGAATATCACTTTATTCGAGAATGCTTTATTATTTCAAAAGCCCTTTTAATAACGTGTGTTTCGTTACATTTACTCTCTGCTACTGTTTTACTTCCTTTGCTCTACGATAACGTGTAATTTATATTTTGAGGTGGAAGTGTTGTGAAAATGTTGAGAAACACATTTGGATGTTGTTTGATTAACTATGTTAATCATTCATGTAGTATCTACATTCTACAGTGAAAGGGTCACATTGGGTCGATATTCCCAGAAGCGCAGCCGAGAGTGGAGAATTACTTGATCACAGGGCCTATGATAGTCTGGATGTAACTGTGTGTATTGGATCTGTGGATGTTTTACTCAAATGCTGTGTTGGAAGTGCCCTGTTGTTGTTGTTGTTGTTGTTGTTGTTTTGCCCAGGTCAGTTCTGCTCGAACAGGCCTGCGGCACAGAGATCATCCTCCCAGGAGTGACCCAGATCCTCTATGAGAAGTGGCCTGTTGTATTGCTTGCTTGCCTCATGAATAGGACATTTCCCACCTATCCTCCCCTCCCCTTTTCCCTCAAATAAAACAATTATTATCCTTATAGTGGGGGGGGGGGCAGTGTTTTCCCGTTGGTTTCAAATGTTAATTTTTGGCCACTGGTTGGACTGTGTTCTGGAAGGATTTAACTTAACAAAAAATGATGTCACCATTTTTTTTGGTGATCTCTTTATACTTTTCTCTCAATTTCAAATTACGGCCCAAATCGTGCTAAATAATTTCATTATATTACCCCAAAATACATTCTGTTTGCAAAGCAAACACCAAATATATTGCTAAAAGTAATATAATAATTAAGAAAAAACACTCCTTTCAACAACTCAAACTTTTTTTTGGTTTTTGACTTCTAAATTTTAAATACAGTGATAATCTCACAGCTCAAACATGCTTTATTTAGTTCTTTCGGTCCACCACCTGGCTGGTTCTGGTCAGCTAATGTAGGATAGAACTTCAATGTTCATTCAGTGTTTGTGTTCATTGTTAGATGGAAGGATCTCCTTCTTCATCCTCTTCAATTCCTAAGAGTGCCTGGTTGACATTACTGCACACCTCCTCATCGGCTCCACACAAACACATCTCGGAGCAGTTGAGGCCCTGCGACCGGCAGGAACAGTGTGACGTGCAACTGGTCTTATTGCACCCACATTTGATGAGGTGAGTAACTGTGGCCGGAGCTGGAGGATCCCTTGTTGGTACTGGTACTAGCATATCCTCCTCTTCCTTCCACCTGTAGGTTGTTGCTGGTGGTAGCTGAGGGTGAGGAATGTTATCCTGACGCCACACCATGGCCTGGTAATGTGCCCGGGCAATGGCTTCATGTAAGGCTCCTCGTGTCGGAGGTAGCTTTTGAGCCTCCAGTTGTTTCTTGGTGAAAAGCTTCCATCTGAGATCACCAACATCCACCACAGTGCTCCCAGGCTCATAGAGCTGGCAAACAAATGTCTCAATGGCTCGTTCAGTGTCAACTTCCAGCTTCTCGGACGTCCCTAAGGCAGCAAATGCAGATACCACCTCCATGGAGCATCTGCTAAGTGCTTGCCAACAGGTCAGCTTCCCCTTGCCTGCAAATCGACCTGTTACGTCAGCTCCAGAGAAGGAATGAAATCCTGGTAAGGCTTCAGCCTTTGCATAACCAAGTGCATTCACGATTGGTCCCAGTGAGATTACTCACTTCTTGTTCCCCACACCAGTGACAAAGTATGTGTTCCTGCAGAGCTGATGATAACGGTGGATTGCAAAGACAAAAACGTCCGTGTCAGGTGACTGAATGTAGAGTTCTGTTGCTCCTCTTCGAACAGCATCCAGACTGTGCAGGATAAGTCTCGTGTCAGCTTCTTCTTGGGAGCTGCAGAGATGTTGAACATCCATGGAGTTTGAGAGGATCTCTTGCCGCGAAGTCACTATGAAGACCTTGAGCTTACCCTCAAAGTGGTGGAGGGCTTTCTTTACAAGATAAACTGTCAGTTCATCTTTGGTTGCGGTACTGGATAGGAACTGCTTTGCTGACACCTTGCCAATTTGTGTATTGTCTGTGACGAGGTAAGCAGTTGCTGGCTTACGACCCTGGCGTCTCTCCCTTGTGGCCTCTTTCAGTGAAGTGGGAAGATCATAACGGTCAAAGACTAGATGGAGCTCATCATATTCTCTGCACTTGCTGTCCAGTGTAGCTATGAAGTGGTCAGCCCATTGAGCACGTGGCTTACCCATTGCCTGGACAATTGCCATTCCATCAATTACAGTTGCCTTCCTTGGTGTCAAGGGAACAATGTCATTGGTGACATCCTCTGGCTGCAGATCAACACTAATTTTGTTTGGAGGTCCTCAAGTACAGCCATCAGCTTGCTTTTGTCTGTGCATGGTAGGAGTTCACCACTCACTGTGAACAAGGCTCGTGGGAGAGACGTGAACTCATGCTGGCCAATGCTGTCCTTGAGGTTCATCTCGGAGCGTGAGCGTGCAACAATCAACATGCGGGCAAATAGTGATCTGTCGTCCTTGAGCTCCACTACCTGATCAGCCACTTTGTGTTTCACCGACTTCCTTGCACTTTTCCATGTCTTCAGTTGAACCTTCTTCATTCTGGCCCAGATACTGACCTAATTCGTGTTGATGCGTTCCTAAACAAAGTTGGCATACTTCTGCTGCCCAATGTCTTCTTGGTTGCACAGTGCACACATCTTTCTGCACCTCAGCTGGCATCACAACCTCTGTGATGATGTTGGGCAGGTCTTCACCCTCGTACTTCATAGGATTCATGGACGATATGAGCACAGTCTTGAGCCGAGCAATGTTCTCTTCCTGTTTTGTCCATACAGCCAGTGACAGGTCATGATGTTCCTTACGTGTAGTTGTTGGTGAGCCAGCCATCACATGTGCTTCTTCAGCAAGCCTACTAAGCTCTGGAGCTGTAAGGAAGAATCTCTCCTGAGCACTGGCATTCTGTGTAATGTCCATGAGTCCTCCAGTGACTTTCATGATGCGGTTGATATGCTCAAGAGCATGATCCACCCCAATGGCACAGAATGGGATCTGGTTTTTGTTGACTACAAAATTTCCATCAATGAACTATTGATGTATGCCTGGATCTGTGCTCTGAAGGGCTGTCTGCAACACACGAAATTTAGGGTGAATGTACAGTCATTTGCAAA
>NC_140969.1:41592069-41697069 GCF_056783735.1 Eptatretus burgeri | reverse complement strand
TCTGTCTAGGACTTGAACTTGGGTGCACTGCATCATGAGCAGTTCAGATGGCCAACTCTACTATAAACAATATTTAGTTGATTTTTATGCCTCCGCTGCCAAAGGTACCAGAGGCATTATGTTTTCAAGTTGTTCATCCATTCTGTGCATGATTTCCTTTTGGATACAAAATCAAGGGTTAGCGGTTTGCTCGTGGACCGTGTGCACCCTGTAGCCACTTGGGGGTGGAGGAAAAGAAAGCATGGAGAGGGCAGATGGTGTGCCCCACGGAACAGTCCAAGCGACGGTGAGGAATCTTAATTATCCACCTCCTAAAGGCCTCAGGCATACACGGTCAAAGACATAGCTCACCACAGGACAAGCAGAATCGCTCGGCCAAACCCGATCATGTTGCTTTGCAGGAGGATGTCCAGCTCTGTGTGCAAGCCTCGAAGGCTGCAAGGAGGGGGAAGGACATGGCCGTTTGGGGGGGGGGAGTGTTGAAGCCGGCAGGACGAGGAGAGCCTTAGCTCCACGCGCGGCTCGCCAGAGTGCAGCCTTCCATGCAGCACATTCAGGGAACTCCTCGACCAAGCCGAGTCATGGTTCCTTCATACTCGGGCTTTCCTGCGACCTCTTTTCCTGCCTAAACTTGGGGGTTATGGCTTACTGCTGCGCAAAGTAAAAGGGTACATTTACACAAAATAGAGTACTAAAACATCAAATGAGAGCTTGCAGGAATGAGGAATTTTAGAAACACACACACACACACACACACACACACACACACACACACACACACACACACACACACACACACACACACACACACACACACACACACACACACACACTTGTGTGGGTCTGACATTTCCAATGATAGGAATTAGCGACGCATGACTAAAACGACATTTAATTGCAGTACTTTGTGCTTATACGAAACGCTCAATATGGGAATAACTATGCTATGTTTAGCATTTATTCACCCTGAGGAACAATTTCCACAATATATTTGGGGTGGGTGGGATTATACATTTTATAAAGGAAAAAGGGGCATCCAACCAAAAAAGTAACAAGATCTAACCTGATCGAGTATTAAACAAGCAAGAGTAGATCTGGTCTCAGCGATGTTTCACCCGCTTCCCAGTGAGCTTTCTTAGGTCAATAGACCCCAAGCCTCGGCATGTGTCTGCTTTTATTCCTGAGTTTCCAGTCACGTGCTGGTGCGAGAGATCAATTCAAGAGTTTTTATTTTGCCAAATTTTAGGCAACAAGCTCCATCTTGCATAATCGATGGTCTGCTCTCCTCTTTTTTATTACTTATGATCTGGTAAATTGTATGTATGGTGGTGAGTGGATGTGTGTGCTCATTGTTGATTTTTGCTTTTGGTTGTTTGTTTGTTTCCGGGGCACGAAGATGGTTGGATTCGCATCTGGTTTAGACATGTTGATGTGTGGGTTGCGTGATTGGTGGAGATTCTTTTGGGTGTTGTACATGTGTGGGCATGGTATGGAGGATCGAGCGTCGTTGATTTGCTCACCTTGTCCAGTTGTTTACCCCATCCAGTTTTTGCCATTTATATCAGAGGTGTGTATTATGTGGGTATGTCCAAGGTCTCCCCAGTTCGATCACCCTCTCGACTCTTGACGTGCCATGCCTCCAGAATCAGTCTGTGTCATTTGTTGGATGTCACGTCCCAGACACAGGCTCCATCAAAGTCAAATTCGTGGCCAGACTATAGGCAACAATGCGCTATGGCTGACTGTCACTTTTCCAAGTCTAACTACTCCATCTTGTTCATCTCATGTTTCTTTTAAATTCCTTCCAGTTTTACCAATGTAGAATTGGTCACATTCTCTGCATGATGAATGGTAAACTACTCCCGATTTGTCTCCCGTTGATATCCCTTCCTTCAGCTTTGAAATGACATTTACAGATGGTGTGTAGAGACTTGTATGCTGCACCAATCCTTGTGATGCATCCTATTTCGCCAACCCTTTTGGAAAGCTCTGGGTAGTACGGCAGCACATGTCTGGCTCCTTCCGTTCTGCCCATTTTGCCCACTGTTCGGAATGCCATCTCCCGGCATGGACTCAGGGACCTCGCACAAGCCATCGCGTGAGAGAAAATTTCCACACTTCTGTTCTGTCATTCCCTATTTGGCTGAGCTATCTGTCACGTGAATGAGTTATCGTAGATGCGTGGGGATTATTGTATGGTGGATAAAACAATTACCGCAATGCGTGTTTTTCTCTCTTCCCTCGTTCTCCTGACCCTTTAATTAGTAATTGAAACCAGTTCTCACCATTTGTGAGTTATTTGTACGCAGTTCGTTTATTTGGCATGATAACTCCACAGCGCATTAAACGCACGACCTTTGGGCATTTGGTGCCAACCTCATTAGGAGGCCATCTTAAAGCTACAGACAGTTCACCTGGGGTTCATTCGCTTGGCCCATCTTATTCGACAGAAGCCCAGCTCTAGAAACATATCCTCATTAGAGTTTTCTATAAACAGGTGAAAACCAAAGGTAAGACTGTTTGGGCTTTCCTTGTGGACAACATAGTTTCTTTCAACAGTCCATCACTAAATTGGGGGATTGTGTGGGTGGCAGATTTGATAGGATAACCACGTGGTGGTCCATTATAACATTGACGTCAGGATTGGGATCAGGAAGCTGGTCTGAATCCAGTGACCATAACAATATGTATATGCACAGTACAAGGTTCCAGCTGGTGTGCTCCAAGTGTTAGAATGGCCACCCCTGTAGAGTCCAGACATGAGTCCCATCAAGGCCATGTGGGATTACCTGAAAATGGAGAACAACAAGAGGAACTCAACCGACCTTATAGAACTGTGGCATGTACGATGGGATATTTGGCATAATATTCTGGTCAGAGTGCTTCAGTCGTATACAGGAAGCATGGGTAAAAGAGAGATGGCACTCAAGAAGGAAAAGGGAAGACATGCAGTTCCTCCACCATAACATTGTCATCAGGATTGGGTGTCAAAGTACATCGTCATCCTTCTTGGGTTAAAGTATTGACTGATGTAATAAAACATTTGCACATTGTACATGCTTGGGAGCCTCGTTGGGATGCATTTCTGTCTGCGCTTTCACTGATGAGTTGCCAACAAGCAAGGAAACTGGTCGGGTATTTGAGGGTATGTGTGGCATTGGGATTCTCATGTGTGTGTGCGATTTGTGAATGTCTTTACAGTTGTGGAGGAACTCTGGGAAGGGTTTGAAACAGGAAAGGGCTTACCTTGGTCGGTAGACACCTTGGTAGGTGGATGCACTCATATGGAGGTGGAAACTTTGAGACATGGGAGGGCTCCATTCCACTTTCTGAAACCCCTATATGTAGGTAACAACGAACAACACACACACACACACACACACACACACACACACACACACACACACACACACACACACACACACACACACACACACACACACACACACACACACACACTCAGGTCAGGTCGATACTTTGAGACCTGGGATATATAGAGATATCAACCAATAACCAATTAAACACACCGGTGTGCCAAATGCCATTGTGGTAATCCAGTTTATATACATACACGGAAGTGCAAATGAACACACACATCAAGTAAAAAAAACGACAAACACAAAGATTTACTTTGAAACAGCGTTCTTTGAAAGAGGATTTAAAGTGGGTAATTAGCAAAATTAAATTAAAAAATGGACCAAGCCACAGAACACAAAATGTCGATCTCTACTTTCTCCTTCACAGCTAGAACAAGCATGGCGAACACCTGGTCGGATGGACCTTATTGTGTTGTTAGCTCGCCTGTTCAAAGAACAGAGAGCTATAGCGATACCCCCGGCGTGAGCGTGAGCGTGAGCGTGAAAATGTTAAAGTTTTTGGTGCGAGTTATTTAGAAGCTTGCTATTCATTTAATATGTGTACTAGGATGCTGATATTTGGCATGGAGATTCCTTTGGGGTATACTATTGGTGAAGTGAAGTTGAAATTAAAAAATAATTTCAAATTTAAAATTTTTTTGACCTGTTTTGAACTTAACTTTTTTGTAGCACATCAACGTTAAAGTTTTTGGTGCAAGTTATTTAGAAGCTTGCCATTCATTTAATATGTGTACTAGGATGCTGATATTTGGCATGGAGGTTCCTTTGGGGGTATATTATTGATGTAGTGAAGTTGAAATTAAAAAATAATTTTAAATTTTTTTAATTTTTGACCTGTTTTGAACTTAACTTTTTTGTAGCACATCAACGTTAAAGTTTTTTCCTTTCTCATGTTTTTATCTCCCGAAGCCTGGTGTTGGCTTAGTGGTTAGGGTGGCTGGCGGCTTGGGATCCCAGGGTCCTGAGTTCAAGTCCCGTTGGCTGCTGAATTAACACCAGGGGGTTGACTCAGCCTGTCATCCTTCCGAGGTCGGCGAAATGAGTGCCAGTGTACTGGTCCCGGTGTATGCCCCGGTTAGAATAGGTGTACCATATCCCTGTGTGTCGTAAGAGGCGACCAGGGTTGGCGTCAGGAAGGGCATCCGGCCATAAAACATTGCCTCAAGAAAAAGCCAAACCCCTGCACAGCAGGGAAAAATGGCTGTAAAAACGGTCATTTATTTTATTATTATGTTTTTATCTCCCAAACTATTTTTTACTGATTACAATATACAAATACATATATTGCTTTACAATTATTTGGATCAGACTTCACTGCAATGCTTTATAAAAATTTTTATTAGACCAGTCTTTTAAAAACGATAAATGTATAAACAGGCGAGCATTGGGTGGCTTTGACACCAACTCTCTGGTTTTTAATATGTATCGATGTCGAAGTGAGAGGTGGATTACAAATGAAGATCGAACAAAGCGATCCTTGCACATTTTCAGTGGATGAGACACCTCCCAAGGCACCCACCACAGGGCACCGCAGGACTCAACAAAGGTGGAAACGTATGTCTAATCGATGTGAGATTGAAAGCACAGTTACTTTTTCCCGAAACAAACAACTAAGCAGCTTGGAGAGCGCTCTACAAGTGCCGTAAGCATTCATGCAAGCACTTCAAAGAAACGGTCTATATGAAACGGCTCCCTTGGCATGCAATTGGCAATCACCAAACCGTCATATTAAGCATTCACCAACCGGAGACGCCCGAATGTCACATATATCCGAATTGGACAAAATAACACTTTTTGTCGGAGTCAGAACTGCTTGTAAGTTTGATTCTGGAGCTTAAATTTTGTAATTCTTTTTAGTTTAAGAGATACATGTGGCGAACGCAAAAGCAGAAATGAAATAATACAACGAACGCTGACGTCTCCAGGCGTTTATAAGCATTGCAAAATACCCAGCGATTCGTAGCTCGATGAACAGCTTGTTCCAAGTTGTGGCCTTTTCCAAGGTAAGGTTATCATTATCAAATTATCTTCTTCACAATAGCAAATCATCTTCAAAAGGGGTGTTTTAATTAACCCAAACACACAATTTTCACTTTTGCACTTCCTTGGAGTTTTCTTTGTATGCATGCAAAGTTTCACGTTGCTCGGTTTTTATAGTTTTGGAGTTATGGAGGAGATCACACACACACACACACACACACACACACACACACACACACACACACACACACACACACACACACACACACACACACACACACACACACACACGCATAGTTGCGGTTCTGTAAAACCACATGCCTCCAAAGCAGTGGCACACAACATACAGCGATCCCAAGGCAGTTACTTCAATAGTATGTGTATTAGTTAGTCCTTTCCAATTGTCTAGTGGGTAAAAGGGAAGGATGCATTGCGTGGGACTCCTTCATTTAGAGTTCGTTAATCTTCAATCTTTGCATTCTTTCACCCCGCCTTGTGTGGGTGGGATTCCTTCAGTTAGAGTTATTTCGACCATTTTCATCTTCAACCCTTGCAGTTGCAGTCTTCCACTCTTTTGCTCCACGCCTTTCTCTCACATGAAACGCGCAAGCACACACGCAAATCAGTAAAGACTAATAGTAACCAATTAAGCATGCCGCGAGCGCTTCATTTGCATTTGCGTGCCAATTCTCCATTCAAAATTGCATGCCGATTCTCAACCGCCATTTCACCTCAGACCTTTATTCCACTCACCAAGTTATACCACTTCAAACGACTACTAAAAATCCCCGCAACAACCCACGCTTACATATGCAACCATTGTTCACAATCTCGTCCCAAGGAACTTCAACCACTTCCCCACAACGTCACGTTACAATCCAACCTGATTACAAATGCCACAATGTGCTCCTGCTACTCTACAACCACCTCAACTTCCACATACTCATTCTACACTCACCACAGCCTTGATGGATGCTGAGGAGACAAAGGTCTGGTTATTTTGGGGCATAACTCAAAGTTTAAGTTTTGCTAATACCACCCTCTGTCGTCCACAGTGTACGCTGGAGCTTGTTTAAGGACCTACGGGTAGCGCAGGGATTTCCCTGAAATCTTACGTTTGAATGAAGGCCAGCGCATGTTCAGGTCTAGAGAGCGCCTCCATAAACGACAGCCCCATGTCAAGGTCGGAGCTGTTACACGTGGCCCTGTAAGTGAGCGAATGAGTCGTTTTTCGCCTTTGGGATATGGCCGGGTGTGGCTATGACCGCTATGGAACAATCGGGAAGCTCAATTTCGTGAAGAGCCTCTTTTGATCTGATGTTTGGCTCTTCCCCTCATCCAGGGCTCATAAAATAAATTAACCCAGCTCATTTCAGAGCAGAGAATATCGCCAGGCAGCAGCAGTATCACCAGGCAATTTGGACGTAAAAGAGCAATCAACAGGAGCAAGCCCGACCAACTGTTTTTTTTTTTTTTTTTTTTTCAGCGAAAAACTGAAGAGCGATCTCAACAGTTAACCGAAATGATGTACACCTCACATTCTTCCTCTTACACGATGTCACACCCCACATCGCATTACACTTGCGCCTCTCAAACACGCACCCTAGACAACCTCAGTATTTCTCCCTCCTCCCCTTTCATAAGCATTCTGGGTGTTGCAGATCTGCTGGCCGCACCAGGTATTGAAAGGTCATTAATCCTCTACTGTTTCTATCTCTCTGAGCTTTCTCTAATTTTCCTTGGGGTTTTTTTGTGTGTGTTTGTGATGGCGCCCGTCGTAGCATAAGTTAAGACTGTACAATAATTTTCGGGATATCTCTGTACTGTCTTCTTTTGTAAATATTGTTTACCTTTTGCTGCACCCCTCAAATTCCTTGCTTTCCCTGCTATACATTTGCAATAAATCCTATAACTTTGCCACGTAACGTTCCTCACTCCTTGTTCAAATAAATGTGTTTGTTAGAAATTTCCCAGCTCGTTTTTGTCTTTTGTGCCATCGGTCCAGCATGGCCCGCACCCTAGCTTAGCTTCCGCTCACAACACATCATTAATATGACGTTCGGTGAGTGCTAATCACGTGCCAAACTAGCCGTTTCTTATGAACCGTTTTGTTTGAGTGCTTAAGCCATTGGCGCACGCTCTCCAAGCCGCTTGGTTGTTCATTTTAGTCAAAGTACCCATGCTTTCAATCGATTAGACTATGTTTCCACCCGTGTTAGGCCCTGCAGTGCCCTGCGGTGGGTGTCTTGGGAGGTGTGTCATCAGCTGAAAATGTGCAATTTTATTTTTACAGCACATCGTTTTGTTTTTTACCTTTTTGTGCGATCTCCTTTTAATATAATCCACCCCTCACTTTGACATCAATACATATATAACAAATAAAAACAATAAGGCCCATCCGACTACGTGTTTGCCATGAAGGCATAGAAGGCATGTTTGCTCGCTGTGAAGGCATAGAGCATAGATCGGCATTTTGTGTTCTGTAGCTTGATATATTTTTGAATTCAATTTTGCTAATTTCCCACTTGAATTCCTCTTTCAAAGATCTCTGTTTTAAGGTAAATCTTTGCATTTGTTGTTTTTATGTACTTTATGTGTGTGTACATTTGCATGTGTATGTATGTATATAAACTGTATTTCCACAACAGGCCTTGGCACAGGTGTGTGTGTGTGTGTGTGTGTGTGTGTGTGTGTGTGTGTGTGTGTGTGTGTGTGTGTGTGTGTGTGTGTGTGTGTGTGTGTGTATGTGTGTATGTGTGTGTGTGTCGTCCATTGGAATCTACATATGGGGTTTCAGAATGTGGAATGGAGTCCTCCCAGGGTGGGCTCAAAGTATCCACCTTCATTCTGGTAAGGCGTCATGATTCATGGACCAAGCTGTGAAGTTTTCTGTTCTCAAAGTTTTGTGCCGAGGGCTTTCTTCAGGATCCTCAGTGAGCCCAGGACAGCTTCCAACTGTAGTTTGTTTGTCGTAATATCCCCAGAGATGGTTTATAGTATCTCTGTGAGGTTCTTCATCATCATTCCCGGTGCTCCAACTATCACTGGTCCAACTTTGGCATTCTTCATCTTCCAGGATATTCTTACTTCCTTCTTGAGGTCTTGGTTTTTGGTCAGTTTATTGATGTCTGCATCATATAGTCCAAAATCACTAGTATCAACACCGCAATTAGCAATGCCCTCTTCTCTTTTTTGTACATAAGTGTGATATCTGGTTGCAATGCCTTGTTTTCAATGTTCATGCTCCATGGGATCATTAGGTCGAAAGTGAGCAGTACTTCCATGTTTTCAGTGATTGCTTTTGGTTCATGTTCCCACAAGTTTTCTGGAACTGGAATATCAAAGTTTTTGCAGATGTGCCGGTGTATTACTTTACAAGCTCTGTTGTATCTTCATGTGTACAGCTGTTCTGATATGTTTTTTTAATGTTCAGTCATTAAGCATCACATATCATTATCTTTGCTCATGCCACCTTCACCACTCACCTGTCTTTTTTTTTCCTTCTCTCCCCCACCTCTCTCTCTCTCTTACTCTGTCCACCTCCTCGCACCCCTCCTTCCTGCAGTGTATTGCAATGTTTGGTGAGGTGTCGCTCTCCCCACCTACCTCCCCCTTTCTCACTCTCTCATCTACCTTCTTCATTCTCCCTGCCTCTTCTCTCTCTTCTGCTGCTACACATGGCAAAAAAAAAAAGAAACCGAAAGAAGGAAGAAAAATTATTTTGAAAATCGTCATTATGCAAACATAAAAGCCTTCTATTTCATTGTTACTCTCCCACATGTTGAAAAATTATTTCCGCAGGAACACAATGTTCAGATTGTGAGGGAACAATGGATGAATAGCCATTGTAGTGGCAAAAAGAGACAGCAGATCAGCAGGCTTTTAGTAGGTCGGTGAAAAGGATTTTGCATTTGGAAGTATCGATGTATAGAGTAAGCAAACGAGGAGATTTTCCACCCCTTCTCCTCCCCGCTCCCCCTTCCCCATCCACATGATTTTTTTTTATTCTCTCCCATTACTCCTATCACCTCTCAAATGTGTCTGTTCATTTGAAAATCCTTCCACACTCACTTAACCTTCTATTGTTCTTTCTTGTCTTCCATTTACCATTTTCAAATTTACAGACAAAGCACTGAATATTTTAAACATGGAATTATAACACAAGCAATCTCCCATTCCCTTGCATTGTGTATGTGATAAATAAATTCTTCAGAATGGATGGTCCCTTTAATCACATTAAAATATCATGCAGACAAGATTATTGAAAGAGGAGGTGAAATAACAATGCACGGAGACTGGAACAAGGAATTAAAAAGAATGATATAAAGAGATTAATATTTTACTGGAGCAGTCATTTTGAAGGGTTTTTAGATCCTCGTGGAGGATTTCTAAGTCTTACTCACGTTGTTGTTCTTGTGGACTTTTTTGTTTCACACCCTACAGTTTTCATCGAAACTTCCTGAAACTTGGCGTATATATGTAAAAATACCCTGCGCAGACAGTAACCATCTCCGATTTTGAAAATTCCTCATAGGAAAAAAGTTATGATGTCAAAATATCTCCGCTAATGGAAATCGCCTAAAAAATTATCTCCGAAACTAGGCAAGCTTTTTGAATTCTGTTTGCGCGAATCGAACAGGGCATTAGCAGAAATGAATTACCGCACATATGATACATCACTATGGCGTCATATAAATTTTTATGACGTCATTCCTATTTTTTGACATTTTTTTGTTTTTTGTTTCATTTGTTTCACAGCCTACAGTTTTCATCGAAACTTCCTGAAACTTGTCATATAAATGTACAAATATCCTGCGCAGACAGTAACCATCTCCGATTTTGAAAATTCCTCCTAGAAAAAAAGTTTTGATGTCAAAATATCTCCGCTAATGGAAATCGCCTAAAAAATTATCTCAAACTAGGCAAGCTTTTTGAATTCTGTTTGCGGGAATCGAACAGGGCATGAGCAGAGATGAATTACCGCACATATGATGCATCACTATGATGTCATATCAATTTTTATAATGTCATTCCTATTTTTTGACATTTTTTGTTTCACAACTCAGAGTTTTCATCGGATCTTCGTGAAACTTGCCATGTATATGCAGAAAGCCCACGCGCAGGCAGTAACCATCTCCGATTTTGATAATTCTTCCGAGAAAAAAGTTGACGTCATAATATCGCCGCTAATGGAAATCGCCTATACCATTATCTCCATAACTAGGCAAGCTGTTTGAATTTTGTTTTCGGGAATCATGCCGGGCATTAGCACAGATAATTTATCGCAAACCTGATACATCACAATGACGTCATATTCGTTTTTATGACGTCATCATTAAGAGGACGAGGATGTTAGCTCATTCGAGCTTGTTCAGACAATTTCTGATCAATATTCTAAATTTCCTGCAAAACTAGACTACATCATATCCAGAAAGATTTGAGAAAGAAGATGCAAACATGATCTCCAAAATTTTCAAATAATATACTATATATATACATTATTGTTGCGGACCTGGCATTATGGGGGAACCGTAAGGGAGGGGCTGTCTCGGGTTCCTCTCTGGACTCACCGGGAATCGCAGGTTGTCGCACACGAATAACTTCCTGTCGCGGCAGGTCATGAATCGACCGCGAACACCAATAACTTGACCATATGACTTAGGGTCCTCCGTTTAAAAACTGTTTACCTTCGGACACGTGAGCTCCTTGTCGAGGAATCACGACTTCAGTATGCACTTGTGTTATTTAGGTCACTTACCAGATCAGGTGCAGCTGAGCGGAGCTGCCGAGTACGTACCAGCTATTTAACAGATTCTTGGGGAATAACGTTCTGGTTAAGCTAGGATGCAGGCCATGCTTGACCTGTGGAGCAAAAGACAAAAATGAGCTGGGAACATTTCTCACAAACACATTCAATTTAAAAAAAGAGTGAGGAAATTTATGTGGTACAGTAATAGGATTTACTGCAAACGTACAGCAGGGAAAGCAAGAAATTTGTGGGGTATGGCAAAAGGTAAACATTATTTACAAAAGAAGACAGTGCAGAGACATCCCAAAAATTATTATACAGTCTTAACTTATGCTATGACAGCTGCCATCATGCACACACACACGAAAACCCAAGGAAAATTGGAGATAGCCCAGAGAGATAGAAACAGTGGAGGATTAATGACATTTCACTACCTGGCGTGGCCGGCAGACCTGCGCAGCCCAGAACGCTGAGGAAAGGGGAGGAGGGAAAAATACTGAGGATGTCTAAGGTGCATGTTTGAGAGGTGCAAGTGCAATGTGATGTGGGGTGTGGCATAGTGTAAGAGGAAGAATGTGAGGTGTAAGTCAGTTCGGTTCACTGTTGAGTTCGCTCTTCATTTTTGCTCTGAAAAGAACAGTTGGTCGGGCTTGCTCATGTTGATTGCTCTTTTGCGTCCACAGTAGACAAGAGATAGATGGAAGAAGAAAGATGCGTGAGAGAAAAGATCCTATCGTAAATTGTGTAAGAGTGTATGTGTAAGTGTCGCTGCAGGATGCAGCCTAAATAAACGACGTTGAAATGGAAGCAGTCCCAGCTCGCAGCAGCAATGCATGACCTCAAGCCTGGTTACGCTGACTTGACGCTTGTCCTTGTGCCACCTGTCTCCCTGGCAAGGTCCGATGTCTGGCGAGCTCTGGCGTCTTCTGCTCAGCTCTGTCCCTGGTAATCTCTCCAGCTCTGTCGTTTGGCGACCGTCTCCCCGGCGGCCGTCTCCGCGGCGGCCGTCTCCCGGGCGGCCATCTCCACGGCGACCATCTCCCGGTTGGCCATCTCCGCGGTGACCGTCTCCGCAGTGGCCCCATCCCTACCATCCCAAAGAACACCATCTCTACTGTGAGTGAAGCGTGGTGGTGACAGCATCGTGTTTGACGTGTTATGGGGATGCTTCTCATCAGCAAGGACTGGGGCACTTGTCAGGATAGAAAGGAAAATGGATGTAGCAAAAGCAGAAAAATCCTAGAGGAAAACCTGCTGCCCTTTGCAAGAAAGCTGAAATTGGGATGCAAATTCACCTTTCAGCATAACAACCTGTTACAACCATAACAACCTAACAGCTCACAGTCAAAGCTACATTGGTGTGGCTAAGAAACCAAAAGATAAATGTCCTTCAGTGACACAGTCAGAGCACCGACCGAAATCCATTCGAAAATCTGTAACATGACTTGAAGATTGCTGTCCATTAACGCTATCCATGCAATGTGACTGAGCGTGAATAGTTTTGTCCAGAAGAATGGGCAAATATTTCCCAATCAAGATGTGCAAAGTTGGTATCCCAACAGACTCACAGCTGTAATTGCTGTCAAATGTGCTTCCACCAAGTATTAACTCGGTTGGATAAGTGTCCACCCCCTAATATATTCTAGTTTTGTATTTTAAATAAATTTTCTGAAATTTGTAGAATTTGTTTTTCACTTGGAAGTTGTGGTTTATGATCAAGGTGGAAAAAGTCTGATTTAACCCAATTTAATTCCAGGCTAAAAGGCCACAAAAGGTGAAAAAATTGAAAATGGGTGTAGACTTTTATGGGCACTGTATATTGTTATGGTTTTGGAAAACTTACCCCAGGGGGAGAGCATACCTGGACACATAGGTGCCCCAAGCATTACATATTTCATTAGTCTTTGTATAGACAGTCCTTTGTCCCTTGTCGAGGGGTTGTTCAGTGGGCATGCATTGGCAAGGATGTATTTCTCCCCATGTAATGTCTCCCCTTCCCCCTCTGTTACTTTCAATATCTCTTCCTTTGCACCATCGTTCTGTTCAATACCTCTGTTACTTTCAATCATTCCTCCTTCCCAATCGGTCTCCCCCCTCCTGCCTTTCTCAATCCAGATAATACCTCCCCTTCACCAAACATCCTTTCCAGTAACCCACCCAGGGCCCGGATCTAATCGGGGCCCATAATTATTCCTTCAATTTTTTGTTTCATGATGGGAGTAGAGTTATAAATAATTACATCGCCATCGGGAGTATTATGCTATTACCACCCTCTGTCGTAAAATAAACTACTGTGGGAATAAATTACATAATGATAACCGCGGTAATGACATCATGACATAAATGCAAACCCCATCCGGGTGAAATGAGTTAAGAAACAAATCCGCATATAGGAATAAGTGAATAACACCCCAACTTCCCACGTCAGTGCTTCTGACGACGAAAATTCGAAAACCTACATAAAGGTTATTATATAAAAAAATATTGTATTTCCATGGACATGTGGAAGAGTTTCACCCATGAGGGCAAACATCTTTGGTAATCTGTAGACGATGGCACTTCAAATTTCCAACCAATGACAGTGGAATATAATGTGATTGTGATGTCAGAGGAATTGATTCACCTGTCTGAATGCAGTACATACTGTACACTGTACTGTCCTATGCAGTCTGTACTTATCGTAACTTGCAAAAAGTAAGCCATGTCTGTCTGCTTCTTACCAACACAAGTCCGGTGCTCAGAAAAGACATGAGCAGGAGCAGTGGGATAAAGAAGCACAGAAAGGCTCTCGTACTCTGTTCCATGTTGGTGTAATTAAGGACAGTAGCTCTCTATCAAGTGACTGGAGACCTACGATTCCACAAGTGACGGAAACAATTTGTGAGACATCTCAAAGTGGTAATGTTATTGATGATATAAAAGAACAATTTCTTCGTGGAATTGAAAGTGA
Source organism: Eptatretus burgeri (assembly GCF_056783735.1). Classification (NCBI taxonomy): domain Eukaryota; kingdom Metazoa; phylum Chordata; class Myxini; order Myxiniformes; family Myxinidae; genus Eptatretus; species Eptatretus burgeri. Next base: position 41,683,013 of record NC_140969.1, on the reverse strand, counting down.
AACAGAGAGAGAGATGGTGGATCATAAGCACAAGGCCATGAACTCTCACAGAACATTGAGACTAGCCTCAAATTCCAATGTGAAAACTTTTATGTCGGCCAAGTCTCTGAAATTCCACCCCAGACAGAAGTAGAAAACTGTGTGAGAGGAGGCCATCAGGAATATCGGGAAAAAATTCCTACTGATGGACAGGGTCACAAATTCCCAACAAATATCTTCAGGTTCAAAACCCCAAACGGTAAAACTGGCAGTTGGCGATGGCTTGTTCTTAGCCAAACGAAACAAGCATTGTATTGGTTGCTGTGTAGACTGTTCTTTCACACCATCTCACATCCTTCAACTTCAGCACTGGCATCGCCCGCAGGTTGCCGTAGGACTAAGATGGAAAAAAAAACTGTGGGGCAGGCTCCCTGAGCATGAACAGAGCCTTGCACACAGGACATGATATATTGCTTGGTGTGAGCTTGAAAGACACCTAAAAACACACTCTGGAGTTGATGACCTCATCAAACAGAATACCTTGTTGGAGGCTGAAAAGTGGAAGAAGTTCCTAACAAGGATCATCGATGTCGTACTCTTCCTTGGTGAGAGGGGATTGCCTTTCTGTGGATATTCACAAAGAATTGGAGATGTTCACAATGGGAATTTTCTTGGCACACTGGGGCTTTTAACACATGATTCTCTTCTACAAGACCATATCACAAAGGTCCAAGTGTCACAGCAAAGAGGAGAGCGAATGCAGTCCCACTACCTTTCTGCTGAAATACAAAATGAGTTTATAGATCTCTGTGCTGAACCTGTTCATCGTTTAACACTGGATGAATGGGAAAACGTTAAGTATTTTTATGTTATGGTTTATGCAACACCAGATGCCAGTCATACAGAACAAACAACATTCATCTTCAGATATCTCCATCAAGAGCAAAGTGGATTCACTGTTCAACAACGTTTCTTGACCTTTGTTGATTGTTGTGAGAAGATAGGAACACAAATCGCTTCCATCATTCTCAAAACACCGGAGGAGAATAATATTCCTTTAACTGATTGTCATGGGCAAGGATATGACAATGGTGCAAACATGGGTGGAAAATACAATGGTGCTAAAAAACACATCATTGAAAAGAACCCTCTGTGTGTGTTTTCACCTTGCGGTTGCCATACATTGAACCTATGTGGTGCAGATACAGCAGCTAGCTGTCGTGAAGCAGTAACATTCTTTGCAACTGTTCAGACAAACTACAACATATTCTCCAGTAGCCCTCAGCGGTTAGGTGGAGCATACTGCAAAATAAAGTGGGGTCCTCTCTGTATGGATTATCTGGCACAAGATGGACGATCATGTTAATAGTGTTCGACCATTTGCAGCTCATCTCCCTGGTATACGAGAAGCCTTGGAACAGCTCCTCACACTGAATGTCACTTCTAAAACAAGGAATGATGTTAATGATCCCATCAAATATGTATCTTCATTCATCTACAACATCATGTCTGCAATTTGGCTGAAAATTCTTGGAGAAATAGACAACAGAAACCAAGTCATTCAAGCCAAAAAAGCCACCATTGATGTTGAGGTTTCAAACTTGAATAGCCTCATCAGTGTCCTCAAATTTTGAAACAAGTATCCTGATATTCTGACTGAATCAAAACTTTTAGCCAGTGCTATGAATGTTCTTGCTGAGTTTTCAAAGAAGCGTAAAGCTAAGAAGAGAGCGTTTTTTGAAGAGCAAACACATGAGCAATCGCTACATGAGAAGCACAATGACGGAGGGAAGACTCAATTCATTGGCAGTGCTGAGTATTCAAAGTGAATTATCACGACAAACTGACTTTGGAATGATAATTGACGAATTCGCAAAAAAGAAAACAGAAAAAGTTTGAGATTGATATGCACAGGTGTCATTTCATCCATTTGTAGTTTCATTTGCATTTGAACATATAGAGTTTATTTGTGCAAATATGGGTAAAAGAACACACAGTATGGTTTTGGAATAATTGCTTGTGTGTGTGTAATAAGTAATTGTTTGTTGTTACGAGTGGGTCCGTTGGTGCGATGGACCAAATTTTAATTGGTTTGCATAGCCTTGTTGCATACCCACCTGCTGTGCATTAGCTTGCTTTTCACTCAGCCTAGATGTTTATTGTGGCCAGCACGGTGATTATATGTTCATAATTTTATTATTGCCAGATGATACTACTATTCTTATTATTGTTGTAAATATTATAAGTATTGTTTTATATATGTTTTGGCACAATGTTATCTTTGTTTTTGTTCTTTATTTTGTAATGAGAATGCCATGCTATTGTAGAAGGACGAATTAAGCTGCATAAGATACCTTAACATGGCGTGTGTATAAAACGTGGGAATTCTAATGGATATTTTTGGAGTTAATTGGCCTAATCAACTCGGGAGGTCCTGACGATCATTTAGGTGTATTGCATTCCACACCAGAACACTCCAATAAAACTCCACAAACATGCCCCCCGCCCCCCCCCCCACACACACACACACACACGCACACACACGCTTCATCCATTTATAGTAGTCTTGAAGGGTCTACAGGATCTTATGGGTCCTCTGGGTCTTTGAGGTCCTTTGGGTCTTTGAGGTCCTTTGGGTCTTATGCCTCTTCAGGGGCTTACGGCTCTTCGGAGACTTTTGGATACTTGGGTTCTTTTAGGTCCTCAGGGTCTTTTGCGTCTTTTGGATTATTTGGGTCTTTTGTGTCCTTGGGGACTTTTGGGTATTTTGGGTCCTCGGGGACTTTTGGGACTTTTGGGTCATCTGGGTCTTTTGGGTCCTCAGGGTTTTCAGTCTTTCGTGGTCTTAAAGGGTCTTCAAAGTTTGAAGGGGTCTCAGCAGTCCAAAGGGTCAAAAGGTACATTTCAATAGTGCACAATTGATGAATATATATACATATATGTGATTAAGGTTCAAAAAGTATGAATGACACACACACACACACACACACACACACACACACACACACACACACACACACTCATTTATTTATAGTACTGTATATTTACAATCTGTCTCAGTTGTCTTTTCCTTCATTGGTCCGACACTGCACAAGTATAGTTAGACCTGCAGTTCCACCCCAATGTTTTGCTCATTAGCCAGCACACACTCACTGTAATGCTCAGTAGTAATCTGAGTGTGTGCTGAGGGCACGTAACTCTAATTGACCAGCCATCCACAGGTAAGGTATCACGTGAAGTGGTGTAACCCTTCCTGGATTGGCCGTGCCAATCGGCATTCCTGGTTGCCAAGCAACCTGCCAGTGCGCAGAGTTATCTGCGCCCAGTGGTTCAGGACGGTCGTTCGGGAGGGACCCGAGTGCGTTCCTTCGTGGCAAGCCCCTAACCCCAGAACCGTAACTATATATATTTTTATATATACATGTATCCCCACAACCGTAACAATATATATATATATATGTATATATATATATATATATATATATATATATATATATATATATATATATATATATATATATATATATTGTTACAGTTGTGGGGGTAGATGGAAGAATATAATAGGGAATATAGCATTGTGTGGAGTTACTTCGTCCATGGACGAGTAGGAGACATCTCGATGTGAGTAAGTAGGGAACCTGTGAGCTTAAGTGTTACGTGTCACCACACCAGGGGTGGTGTGGTGTTAATTAGCCAAGAGAGTAAGAATAAGTTCCCTAGTATATGATTCCCCTCTGTGATTTTTCCCTATGTTTTTATATTTCAAGATCTTCAATAAAGGTGGGAAACGTGTCACTGAAACAACAACAAACGGGAAGTAAGCCCCGTCTTCAAAGGTTGATAACAAGCGAAGTCACACCCCTGAGGGACGATTAATGGGCATGACGTCAGAAGCTAGCCGAGCAGGAGAAGCCCCGCCTTCCCGTGTTTGGTGCGAGCAGACCACGCCCCGGAGGCGGATGAGAGATATCGATGTGATCGAAGTCAAAGAAAGGCAGGTTGCGCATTTTAAGAGGAAAAAGGAATTGGCTTGCACATTTTGGGAGAGTCGTGATCAGTCAGCTGGCCATTTTGTGAGACATCGGACTTAGTAGGCTTGGCACTTTTGAGGAGAGCCGTGATCAGAGCGGAGGCAGGAGGAGCATTGTTTTGGAGAGGCGAAGAGCAGAGCTTGAGTGCATGCCGAGAACGACGACATGACCATTGAATTCATGTTGAGGCAATTTGGCTTGCGTGGTGAAGCAAGACTCTGGCTTCTGGTTCTTGGTTGAGTCATGAGAAACGGACCCCGAGCCTTGTGTTTGTCATAAGCAGCTGCACTGGGGCTCTGAGCCTTAGTGTTGAGTGCCACTCACGGATTTCCAGGCGTACGTTTGTCCTGCTATGAGAGAAGCACCATTTTGTGCGCGTATGTACGTACTGGTGGAAATGCCTCGATTCCAAGTCCCACAAGGACCAGCTCTCTGCCAAGTTAAGTCCAAGTATACTCGAAAGAAGGGTTAGTATTTTTATTTTGTTTCCCCGTTGTCTATATTCGAGTCTGTGTGAGAGGTTCCTCGATAGTAGGATTTATTTATTTTATATTATCATTACTTTTTGAATTATCTTCCTTTGTAAATATTTGTTTTATTTTCATTAAATGTGTTCATTTTGAAGAAACTGTATTTGTGTATTTATAGTGGGGTTCGAGGATAAACTCCCTGTGCATCTGTTTCATTCACAGTGCTCTTAAGGAACCCCTCGGCCCTGCCGGGGGGTTGGCGGTGTTAACCACCTGTCACCACAAAGTGGGTCAGGGGGTTAACCTTGGCCGGCCACTCCCACGACATTTGGTGATCAGGAATGTGGGATTTGAACCCTGGCTCCGCCAAATTGGGTCGGAGCGAGATTTTTCGAGCCCCCCACCCCCCAACCACGCCATTTGGCATTGGGGTGGGATTTTAGAATCAATCAGACCGATGGACATTTGGAATCAGGAGTGTGGGATGCGAACCCTGATCAACATTTGGTGATCAGGAGTGTGAGATTCGAACTCTGATCAACATTTCAGAGGGGACATGAAATTGTTGATCATGCGAATTGTTGTCGGGAGAAAATAACGCATGGTAATTTAAGGGAGAGAAAAAAAAATTCTGTGGAGATTGAACACGTGCTCGAAATGGCGGATAGGCACGAGATGGCGATGTTCATATTACATCGTGAGTACGGAGGAAGCGAGCTTCGTGGAGCCGTTTTGAAGCAGTTTCTGCATCTTTGGATCTTTAACGTGCGATTTCCAGGACACCGGCCAGACGGTGTCATCTGGCACCTCTCACCCAGGTCTTACCAAATTCGAGTCTCCCGTCCCATGGAGGTACAACTGTGGTGCGATGGAGAGTGAGGGCCGCACACGAGGGCATCTGCACTGGTTGGGCATGTGAGTCCAGTCGTGGTGATTCCAGGAGAGGAAGAGTCAGAACTTGAACCAGAACCAGAACCACAGCTTTTGCTGATTCCAGAACCCAACATTTCAGAGGGACCCGATGAAAAACAGAGAATTTACGGCAGGAGAACAGAGCATTGCATCATGAACTGCAGTCATTCAAGAGCGATACCTAGAAGGTGATTAAAAGTCGTCAAGAGAGTGTGTGAGTTCAAAGCTGGGTTGGATAACGATTGCAGCTGCCGGCAGCATGTGCAAGCTAACACTCTAGCCCTACAAGCTGAATGGAATAGGCTGTGTCAGCAGCGAGCCAAACAAGCATGGCGAGGGCTCACTCGAGCTGAAAAGAAAGTGAGGGCAAGTAAACGGCGTATTGGGAAGATGAAAGAGAAACATAAAGCGTTGCATGAAGCCAAAAGACATTTCAACTCACTTCAACTCTCATCACAGGCAGTCGAGCAGACGAGCATAGCAGCTCGGGGTCGGTGATGGTGTTTGCGTTAATTTATAGTGCCTGTTTGTCTGGCTTTTGTCTATTGTGGATGGAGGAGTGTGGTTGCTGGCGTCCATGCGTGCCTAGGAGTTATCCTCATGCTGGTTGTGGGACAGTCGGTCGTGACCTTGTTCCGCCCTCGGCCTGGCGCACCCAGAAGATACAGTTTTAATTGGGTCCGTTGGGCCGTGGCAATCTCTGCCTGGATTATGGCTGTGGTCATGTTTTTTTTTCCTGGAGGGGGATACAGGCATTGATTGGGAATAAATGAGAGAACTTTGGGCCTACCAGATCCCGGGAGAGGATGGTAGGCATCGATCAGGACAGGATGAGAGAAATTTGGGTTTGCCAGACCCCGGAAGAGGATGTAGACATCAAACAGGACAAGATGTGAGAATTCGAGGTTTACCAGATCCCGGAGGAGGATTCAGTCTTTTGGGGATGGATGAAAGAACTCTAGATATGCTAGATCCCGGAGGAGGATGTAGGCTTCTGGGAGTGGATGAGAGAAATCTAGGTCTACCAGACCCCGGAAGAGGATGTCGGCTTCTGAGAGGATGAGAGAAACTTGAGTCTTCTGGATCCTGGAGGGGGATGCAGGCAGAGATCCTGCTGCCTCTCACAAGAATGTGTGCAGATACAGCCTTAAGTGGCTGATTTGATCCTTTGACATCTCCTCATCGAGGGTGTGCTTGAAGTCTACAATTGCACCCAAACATTAGCCAAGGTGATGTGCTAGATTTTGGAGTGATGGACAAATTTAGAAGATTTTTTTTTTAAATAAATATAAGGTTGGGATCCAGGGAGTTTGAAAGCAACAAATCCACAGGAGTGTATTAAAAGGGTGCAAAGAAAATTTGGAAGGGGTGGATGACACTTTTATAACCGATTATTCTGCAACGAATTGCACTTAGGGAAAAGTGCTTTGATGCTGTCCCATGGGTTCAGTTTTGCTAGAAATTGGGACATGGGTAATTAGGTTGAAAGCGAGTGAGAGTAACTCAATGGTTGGTAAGGGATTGGTTTGGAAACCAAAATTGTATTGTGGAGTTGATGTCTGTTATGTATAACGAATTGAATTGTTTCGAGAATGAATGTAAATTATAACGTAAGCAGGCCATGGCAGTATAGGAACACGATCAACATTTTGCATTGCATTGTTTGAGAATTGAATGACAGCGGGGGAGGAAATGAGATGTTGGATTGTGTGGGTGGGGAAGATACACTACATGGCTAAAAGTATGCGGACACCCCCTTCAAATTAGTGGATTCGGCTATTTTAGCCACACCCATTGCTGACAGATGTATAAAATGAAGCACACAGCCATGCAATCTCCATAGACAAACATTGGCAGTAGAATGGGCAGTACTGAAAAGCTCAGTGATTTTCAACATGGCACCGTCACAGGATGACACCTTTCCAACAAGTCAGTTCATCAAATTTCTGCTCTGCTAGAGCTTCCCCGTTCAGCAGTAAGTGCTGTTGTTGTGAAGTAGAAATGTCTAGGAGCAACAACAGCTCAGCCGTGAAGTGGTATGCCACACAAGCTCACAGAACGGGACTGCTGAGTGCTGAAGCGTATAGCTCTGAAAAATTGCCCGTCGGCAGTTGCAACACTCACTATTGAGTTCCAAAGCGACTCTGGAAGCAACGTCAGCCCAAGCACTGTTCGTTGACCGCTTCATGAAATGGGTTTCCATGGCCGAGCAGCCGCACACAAGCCTTATATCACCATGTGCAATGCCAAGCATCGGCTGGAGTGGTGCAAATTTCACCGTCATTGGACTCTGGAGCAGTGGAAATGCGTTGTCTGGAGTGATGGATCATGCTTCACCATCTGGCAGTTCAACAGACGAATCTAGGTTTGGTGGATGCCAGGAGAATGTGACCTCCACGAATGCATAGTGCCAACTGTAAAGTTTGGTGGAGAAGGAATAATGGTCTGGGGCTGTTTTTCATGGTTTGGGCTAGGCCCCTCAGTTCCAGTGAAGGGAAATCTTCACGCTACAGCATACAATGACATTCTAGACGATTCTATGCTACCAACTTTGTGGCAATGGTTTCGAGAAGTCCCTTTCCTGTTTCAGCATGACAATGCCCCCATGCACAAAGTGAGGTCGGTACAGAAATGATCTGTTGAGATTGGTGTGGAAGAACTTGACTGGCCTGCACAGAGCCCTGACCTCAACCCCACCGAACACCTTTGGGATGAAGGAGAACGCCGACTGTGAGGAGACCTAATCGCCCAACATCAGTGCCGTACCTCTCCAATGCTCTTGTGGCTGAATGGAAGAAAATCCCGACAGCAATGTTCCAACATCTGGTGGAAAGCCTTCCCAGAAGAGTGGAGGCTGTTATAGCAGCAAAGGGGGATGAACTCCATATTACTGCCCATGATTTTGTAATGAGATGTTGGACAAGCAGGTGTCCACATAATTTTGGCCATGGAGTGTATGTGGGTCCACAGGAATGGATTAAGCTCTGGAGGGGCAGTGACTGCGGCTCCCCCTGAGGTAATTTGTCCCTGGCAGCTGGTAGTGTCTGAGGCTGCATGAGAGCCTGGATGTGTATGAGGCTGCATGAGAGCCTGGATGTGTATGAGGCTGCATGAGAGCCTGGATGTGTATGAGGCTGCATGAGAGCCTGGATGTGTATGAGGCTGCATGAGAGCCTGGATGTGTATGAGGCTGTGAGAGAGCCTGTATGTGTATGAGGCTGCATGAGAGCCTGGATGTGTATGAGGCTGCGAGAGAGCCTGGATGTGTATGAGGATGCATGAGAGCCTGGATGTGTATGAGGCTGTGAGAGAGCCTGGATGTGTATGAGGCTGAGAGAGCCTGTATGTGTCTGAGGCTGCATGAGAGCCTGGATGTGTATGAGGCTGTGAGAGAGCCTGTATGTGTATGAGGCTGCGAGAGAGCCTGGATGTGTATGAGGCTGCGAGAGAGCCTGGATGTGTATGAGGCTGCGTGAGAGCCTGGATGTGAATGAAGCTGCATGAGAGCCTGGATGTGTATGAGGCTGCATGAGAGCCTGGATGTGTATGAGGCTGCGAGAGAGCCTGGATGTGTATGCGGCTGCAAGAGAGCCTGGATGTGTATGAGGCTGCATGAGAGCCTGGATGTGTATGAGGCTGCGTGAGAGCCTGGATGTGTATGAGGCTGCGTGAGAGCCTGGATGTGTATGAGGCTGCGTGAGAGCCTGGATGTGTCTGAGGCTGCATGAGAGCCTGGATGTGTATGAGGCTGCATGAGAGCCTGGATGTGTATGAGGCTGCATGAGAGCCTGGATGTGTATGAGGCTGCGAGAGAGCCTGGATGTGTATGAGGCTGCATGAGAGCCTGGATGTGTATGAGGCTGCGAGAGAGCCTGGATGTCTATGAGGCTGCATGAGAGCCTGGATGTGTATGAGGCTGCGTGAGAGCCTGGATGTGTATGAGGCTGCGTGAGAGCCTGGATGTGTATGAGGCTGCGTGAGAGCCTGGATGTGTATGAGGCTGCGTGAGAGCCTGGATGTGTATGAGGCTGCATGAGAGCCTGGATGTGTATGAGGCTGCGAGAGAGCCTGGATGTGTATGAGGCTGCGTGAGAGCCTGGATGTGTATGAGGCTGCATGAGAGCCTGGATGTGTATGAGGCTGCGAGAGAGCCTGGATGTGTATGAGGCTGTGTGAGAGCCTGGATGTGTATGAGGATGCGTGAGAGCCTGGATGTGTATGAGGCTGCGTGAGAGCCTGGATGTGACTGAAGCTGCGTGAGAGCCTCGATGTGTGGGGAAATGGAGACCCATTGGAAGGGAGGTCTGATTTGGGCAACCAGCGGTAAGGAAACCCCTGGCGACCCGTATGAGGCTGCGTGAGAGCCTGGATGCGAGGAGACCTCCTCCCTGGCGAGGCATACAGCACATTAGCTGTTTGGCTGTCATGGATGGAATACTTGAAGGGGGGTGGGGGGAAAAGAAGTTGTAAGTCGGGCGACTTGTTTTTGGACTGCAGACACCACAACCGGAAGTGTCCCCACCATTATTGTTGTATGGCACCTCCCCGCTGTGTGTAATTACATTTAAGCCATGGTCTTGCAGAGTTAGAATGAATGATTCATATTTGATTTATATAAGTGAGTGAGTGAGGGAAGGTTCACTGGATACATGTTTAACCTGTAAGAGAGACATGGTTTGTGTAAATTTGAAATAGATGAATTGGGATGGCTCTGCAGGTAACGTTGGGTATCGTGGCATCCACCAATGAACGCAGTCTTTAGAAGGGGGGTTGCATTAACGTAAAGTTTTGTTTTGGTTAAGGTTTTATCTACATTAGATTTTTGTGTTTTCTGACATTTTCTACCCGCTCCAGGAGTTAGGAGCGAGGAACCAAGAGATTTGCAAATATTTTAATTGTTTTTAAGGGGTGTAGAACGTTAAGGGGAAATAGGTAAGTTAGCCATGGCTCACTTCCCACAGCCACTCTTAATTTTTTCATTGGCTAATTAGGTGTGAGTCAGTAAATGGTACCCCCCCCCACCCCCGTTGTGTAAGGTCCTGAAAGTCCCTGTGGTGTCCATCTTGCTTACCCATGTTTACCACCCCCATCCCTCTCCCTTCCACAGATCTCCTCATGTCTCTGTTCTCCACTGTTTTGTCCTTTCCTCTCCCCCCCCCCTCTTGTCTCTTGCCAATCTCGTTGTGCATCCTGTGTTTGCTTTCACTTGAGCCTCGATAATGCATACAAAAAACCCCTGTACGGTCATCGGATGCCATATCCCATTTGTGTCAACGTACGACTAGTTATGCATTATTTTATCGTTCTTTCGGCACCAATATTGTACTCGACTGTCAGTTGACTAACTGTAGCCCGTCTGTTGTTCTGTGCAATTTGTGTCGGCCTTCTTTGGCCTCTGTCATCAATGAGCTATTTTCGGACACTGACTGCTGTTGGCTGGATGTCCTTTGGGGTGGTGGACCATTCTTTATGCACACAGGAAACTGGTGAGCGTGAAAAACCCAGTAGCGTCTCAGTTCTTGACATACTCAACTCAAACCGGTGCACCTGGCACCTACTCCCATACCCCGTTCAAAGGCACTTAAATCTTTTGTCTTGCCCATTCACTCTTTGAATAGCACGCAGACACAACGCATGTCTCGATCGTCACAAGGCTTAAAAATCCTTTAACCTGTCCCCTCCCCTTCATCTACACTGATTGAAGTGGATTTAACAGGTGCAATCAATCAGAGATCATAGCTTTCACCTGGAGTCATCTGATCAATCTATTTCATGGAAAGAGCAGGTGGTCCTCATGTTTTATTGTGTGTGTGTGTGTGTGTGTGTGTGTGTGTGTGTGTGTGTGTGTGTGTGTGTGTGTGTGTGTGTGTGTGTGTGTGTGTGTGTGTGTGTGTGTGTGTGTGTGTGTGTGTGTGTGTGTGTGTCCAATCACATCTCTCATGCATAATTGGGGGAACTACCAATCAGCTCTCACCTAATCAATTATCCCCAGCTGCAGCTAGGATTTTATATTTCATAATCCTGTGCTCTTGTAGCCAAAGAAAAGTGCATAAAGCTACCCAAGGTAAGCCTTTTCCTTTGCAGCTGCAGCCATTCTTAATCAACACATGCATGAGAATCCCAACGCTACACGCTACAATCAGCAGCCGGACGGGCTTGCACGTAGCCCCCACCAACAGAGGCAGATGACCCCTCCTTTACAATCCTTTATGTATCGGAAGTGGGCATTGGTTCATTGTCGAGGCTGGGGTTTCGGAACTTTCTTGGGGATGGGGCCTCAAGGCACCGATTCCTGGAGCCTGATTGTAGAACCACTGCAGCTTGATACTTGTGGGCACCTCATGGTATGGGTTCCTGAGGGAAGTCCTTGGGCCATGATTTGCGGGGCTCCCTATGGCAGAGACCCTTGTATCCCATCACTGCTGAACCTCGGGGGAATGGTGTCAGAACTCTGGTGGGGTGAGAGTTTGGATATTACCCCAGCCTCAAAAATATGTACTCAGTGAGTATGTCAGTCTCTGACGCTCTGGCGCTTTTGGACCAGCTGGCACTATCTGGCCCTGACCAATTGGCACTCTGTCTGAACACCTCTTTGCCTCTAGCTGCTGACTCATCCTGACTGGCCTACTGTCTTGCTATTGTTCTGTTTGAAACGAGGTAGCACCATGCGAGTTCTGCCCCAAGCTTCATGTTCTTCACCACGTGCCTTGACCTCTTTCTTGCCCAATTCCTCTATGAGTGCTTTGTGTGTTTGCAGCCTTGGAGGAAAATAGGTGGTTTTCTTGTTTTGCCTCATGGAACAGCTTGCCTCATGGTTACCAACATTTTCTCGCACCAACAATTGGGTTCATTTGGAATACCTGCAAGGCTAAATTTATAGTACAGTACTGGAGATATTTTTAGCCTTCTAGGGATCCAAAATGAAAGGCTAAATGCCTGGAATGCGAAATGTGTAATCCTCTTTTACCAACGGTCCAGTGATATGCCCTGCCAGATCACAGATCAATGACAACCACTTTGCACTTGCTTGTGAAAAACAGTGATGGTTCACCTATTCTTTGAAGTCTTGGATTTTAGCGTTGATAGTAACTGCATTGGTGGGGCTGTGTCCCGTCGGGATGTTGTCGTCCACACAACAATATATTGTTTATTTATTTGATTGAATTGTTGAAATATGCAATATGACAAGCTTGTACTTTGGGCAATTGCTTTATGATCATCATCGCTGAATTAGTTCATCTTTTTAATTTTGTTTGTACACCCTGTAGCTGTAATTTGTGTTCTGACTCTGAAAGGCTTTGCCTTCATTCTTTGTAAATTGCATTTCTCTTTCAGGAAAAAGTCTTATTTTTGAAACTCAGTCCTTGATATTGTGGTTTGATGGCTAATAGTGCCTCTTCAGTCATCTCAATGTGTCCAAATTATTCCTGTTGGAGTCTTCCAGAGGAGTACTGTAGAACTTGTCAGGTTTTGGCAGAAAGAGAATGCTAGTGGGGATGGGAGAGTGGTGGGGGTGGTGTGTGGAGGGGGGCGGGGGGGGAGGCACAATACCGATGTTGAGGACCTTTTTGTGATTGTGCAAGCATATTTCATGCCAGAAAGATCTGAATGGCTATTGACAGTAGGCAGCAGATTTTATTGGCCAGAAGGAAGAGCAATGCAAGCAGATGAGACCGAATAATTTGAAAGGGCTGTTTCTCTCATCTTTGTCATTATATTGTTATGTTGACACTTACACATTATTAACAGCTTTATAAAACTGTTGTTTTGTTTTTGCACATGGATATCCTTTCATTTAAAGTATTATTTAATGCAAGTTCACGAGATTATTTATTAATTTAATCTATCACATATGCTAATAAAAGGCTGTGTGTGCGTGCGTGCGTGCGTGTGTGTGTGTGTGTCCTCCATATCTCCAAAAGTATGAAAGGAATAAAATATCCATTCATTTAAATTATTATTTAATGCAAGTTCAGGTAATTATTTATTAATTTTGTTTATAATAATAGGAATAATAATTAACATTTGCATATCTGCATCTTGATGACTGCTCCTTATGTGCAATATTAAATTGGTATGCCATGTTTTTTTTTTATTTTGAAAGTATTTTTATTGCCATTCTTTGAGCTAAAGTTTGTTGAAACGTTTTAAATTCTTAAACCAAATTCTAGTTTGCAGGTGCTTTTTGTCATCCACAGCATTAAATTTGTGTTCATTCATTGGCTACAATACAAGGCATTTCCTCTGATTTGGTGGGACGGAGGAGGAGAATATATTTCTGGGTTTAGATTGTGCAATGAACACAAAGGACTTGTATATGTGAGATATTAAGGCATTAGGGTTTTATAATGCAGCCAGTAGGGCTCTTCGTTGGTTTGATAGATTCCCCCAATGTCGACTCTTAGCACACGCTCCCGCCTGGATAGTAGCCAAAGCTGAGAGTCCGGGAGGAAGGGCCATGACTTTTTGAGGCCAAAGTTTAGCCAAACCTTTTTTGGCTGGCTCTTCTGGGCGGTGATAGTGTGGCGGAGCAAATGAGACTCGACAACCCTCTCCGAACTCTGCAGAAAGCCTAGAAGTATTGGGATACTGTTTATTGTCTTTAATTCTATTTCATCCTGTGACACTTTTCTGAAATGAACAGAGAAAGGAAGAAAGGCATGAAGAGATGAAACGATCATGCATTTTCTTTTTTTTATATAAAGAGCACAAGAAACTGGAGAGAGAAGAGAGGGTTGGTGGTGGGAGAGGGGTGGGGGTGGGAACTCACAGTAGCTGAAGGGGGAGGGTTTGGAAGGGCATTGGCTTAGCTGTAATGGCTGGTCCCTTCAGAAAGCCTTCTTCTCTTTCCAGCCTGCTGCAGCAGATCCCCAGCAGTCATATACCTCGGCCTTTCATGGAGGCCAAGGTTGAACCACGTGGAGACGCGGGCCAATCACTGAGAACTCCAACTGCAACTCATCACTCTGCTGGACACTATGGTGTTGGACATGACCCATCAGTTGTTCCTGGTGCTGTTTACACAGATGCCACCAGTTTCAATTACACGATGCCTGGTTCCGTGTACCCTCAGCCATTGGGTCTTGACTATGGAACATCGACGATGGAGGTTGCCCGAACTGATGGGCTCTCCTATCTGTCACCCTCCGAAGACATTTCTCACTTTGTATCACCCAGTCCAAGGCCAGCTTTCAACCTTGAGTCGGCAAGGCTTGCACACCATTATGAATCCATGGGGCAGCAGATATACCGGTAAGGGCCTTCTTTTGGGCTGGGAAGCTAGTTCAGATCCATTCATTCATCCTTATGATTTTGAGGTTGGAATTGGTATGATTCATACTTTACTTTGAGGTACTGGGTTGACATCATCGTTTTTACATTAATCTGGATAATCTCAATAGGCCTAGTTTTGATGCTAAGAGTTTGTCCTGCTTGCTTTCTTAGAAACAAGCATCCAGTTTGCTTTGCTGGGATGACAATGTCAACATGTTTCACAATTAATTATGGAAGCATAATCCATTACATTTACGTTTAGAGACGGATCGATTAATTTTGTCTTGTTATATACGTCATGGCACCATTTGCATAATTTTACCAAATTCTTTGAATAACTTGATTGATTTTTCATATAAAATGTAATATCATTCCTGGATTGTAAAATCAAATTATATTTTATGAACACTTGCACAAGTGCTAAAAGTATTATTAACATCTGAAATATTTCCATTTTCTCAAGCAATAATATTACGACTCTAAGCATAGTATCGACCTGCACAGACATCATATTTCATTGCCCAAGTCTACTTTATTTTTACTGGAATATGTTTCCGAATTAAAATCTCTTTATTGACAGCATTTTGCTTTTCTTTGCGTTGAACATATATATTTAGATTCATTCTTTAAAGGAACTCGACATCATATCCATACACTTATGACACTGCATGAAGCAATACATGTTTTCTTCTAAAATAGAGGGGAATTTCATTAAGGGAAATATAAATAAACCCTGTTCAGTAATATATTATGAAATGCTGAAATAGCTTTCTCGTTTGAAATAACATAGACAAATCATTGTTTTTACATTCATTTTACCATTTTGGTGGTGACAATGCCAAAAAATACCCATCATTTGTAAAGAGGTCATCATCATCATACACTTTGTACCATTTATTTTGGAGGTCCAGCACTCAGAGTGTATATGATTGGTCTAAGTCTTTCACAAACTGGTTGGTTAAGCCTCACATTTGACTGGAACTGGTTTGGAAAGGAATTTGGGATATGGCCAGGGAGGAAATGACATTGCCAACTCTTTGCAAAAATACCTGATGGGATCTTTAACATCCACCAGCAATCAATACTGGCAGACAGGGCATCCCAGCTTAACATCCTATCTGATGGATGGTACGCTCATTGATAAAAAGCCCTGCCTGCAAAATACAAAGGTAACAGTTTATAGTTGGGTCAGGAATTGAACCCGGACGAGACAGCTCAAAGGCCAGTATGCTAGCTTTAAGCTATCCTGCCAGCATGTAAGTTGTATAAAGAGATACTGCAAGAAAATATTGTTGAGTTTAGATAATTATTTTTAACATGTGCATGATTTCATGTATTGTCATATAATAGAATGTGTGATGGGAGTTGTAGTGACGTGATAATACATTAAAGTCTGATGAGTGATGTTACATTGAATGGTTGACTGACTACCTGGATGCAACTGAGGTTGTGATCTACTAATGTGGATTTGTGACCAACGTTGTGGATCAACGTTTTGGATCCACCATTTGGAGAAGTACTCGGCTGAAAAGATTGAAATCTCGAGGAAAAACGGGGCCCAGCTGATGATCCATGCAGTTGGAAAACCATTCATTTCCTTACAGGTTAAGGTTCTTACTTTAGGTAAAGAGAACTATGTTTTGAGATTAACAACATTTACAGCAATCCTTTAAACCTTTAAATTATATTATATTTCAGGCATAGCCGATACTGT
The DNA here is from genome assembly GCF_056783735.1 of Eptatretus burgeri. Classification (NCBI taxonomy): domain Eukaryota; kingdom Metazoa; phylum Chordata; class Myxini; order Myxiniformes; family Myxinidae; genus Eptatretus; species Eptatretus burgeri. The sequence goes on along the minus strand of NC_140969.1, from coordinate 41,666,634 downwards.
GTGTGTGTGTGTGTGTGTGTGTGTGTGTGTGTGTGTGTGTGTGTGTGTGTGTGTGTGTGTGTGTGTGTGTGTGTGTGTGTGTGTGTGTGTGTGTGTGTGTGTGTTGGTTTAAAATTGAATACCTTTTCAAAGCATAGAGGCAAACTTTTTGTTCTGTATGACTGATATTTCATTTATTTAATAAACGTAATGCAATTAATTTAATATTTGTTGAAAGCATTTACTTTCTTCGCAAATTAATTATTTGATTGGCTTTATGAGAACTGAGAGGATAAATAAATGATTCTCATTCTGATGTATTGCATTAACCTGCAAATTTTAAAGAGGGAACTCCAACATAGATAAATATTTCGATTAAAATTCCTCCCACCGATGCAGTAAAATTATTTAAAATCTTGATAACATTTTTGATTGGTGAAGGATGGTGTGGAGTTGGTGGAGGGATGGGATTTGTAAATATCACTTGGAAAAACTAGGATCGACTTCCCGGGCAGTTATGTTGTTTCCACGAGCCTTGACTCTGTAAAGTAATAACTTTCAGCGCAATTTCTTCGTTACATATAACAACAATACAACTTTCAACAGTGACAATTAAATTATAAGTTACATGATAAAGATGTTCTTTAATGTTTTTTTCCCACATACATTGTCTTAAGCTCGTTGAGGAGTACATTGTACTTATCAAGTACATTGTATCTTGTCTTGTATGTGATATATGTACTCTTTTTCTTGTCCAAGCTAGTTGAGACATCATTGTATTGATTATATAGATTAAAAAGACAGACAATGTGTAAATTATTGTCTGAACCTGTGATTTCAGTGTCGTGATCCAAGTGCTCTGATGTAGAGATTAATCAGTTGAACCCAATTCGGCGGATCATGTAAATTTATTGTGAGTACTTGATAGATATGATCTCTGGACAATTGGAGAGGGTGAAACCACAAATGTTTATAAACTATACGAAACATCAATGTTCGATAAATGTGTACGCATTTCTCTGGAAAGCATGTTGCCGGTTATAACTGTCAAAGAGTAGACACAATGGTCAAAATAGAATGTGTTAATGAAACTTAAAATATATTGTATTAGTCAAAAGTATACATGAAATTGCAACCATTTAGCCTGAAATTAAATTTTCACAAAATCGCCAGCATTATATGAAAGAAAGGGAAACACTCTAATAGCTTATTCAAGCATAAAAATTGGAATATGTGTTAATTTGTAACAAAACTCGATTTTACTCCAAAGTTGCTTGAGAACAAGTCTTAATTTGTTTGGATTTTTTTCTCGTTGGATAACCCCAGTGGAAGTGATGTACTCTTTTGTGGAATACCCAAACACTTCGAGCCATGTGATGTACAATCCGAGTAATCGTGCTACTTTCTATTTGATTCTGCCTGTTGGCCTGCTCGGGGCGTACACTTCATGGTGCGGTCAGATGGCATGCTGGAAGCACCCTATTGCCCTCGGTCAACAAACAGTTTGTTAGATGTCAAGGGGCGTCATGAAGCTTATCTGCAGCGGCATGTTCGTTGCCTGTCTGGATCTCAGACTGATATGAACACAGAGTAAATTTGCTCTTTTATGCTCGCACTTTCACGTAGTTTTGGTGTTATTTTTTTATTTTTTTCGTACTGTGCTTTCAAGTCGTCAAGGCCACTTCCTTCCATCGTTTTATACTCCCTCCCGGACAGCATGTGAACACTGCATGTCTGCCAAAGTGACCCAAAACCTCCATAAGAATTCGCATAAACACCGTGCTGGATAACTCGTAACGAAAATCGTACCGGATGATTTTGCTAAAATGTCTTGTTCAATTAGTATAGATATATCTATCTACTGTAATGTAGAATATCTACATGTTCCATAATACTTCACTGACTACGTTTACAACATGTATTTTGTTGAAGGATTGGTTTGGATGCTCGAAATAAAAATTCTCAAAATGAGGGCAGTTTAAACAAACAAAACAAAGATTTTGAAACTTGTACCGAGTGTCGGAAATACAATGCGGTTTCTTGTTTCGTCAGTAAGACCTTTGATAATGCTTTTACACACAATGTGTTGTGAAAAAACATGCATGAAAATTTTTGACTGTTTCAAACAGGAACATTTTATTACATTAACATTGGTGTGACCTAGCTGATTGATGCAGCAAAACTTTAAAAGTAGTACAGTATACCTTGTTGAGAATGATGCAGTGATTTTGAATTGTATTTAAAATACAATAACAGCTTCATACAGCATGCATTCATTTGACTGAAACAAATCTGCAGATTCATAGTGTGAAAGTGCGCGTGTGTGCGCGCACACACACACACACACACACACACACACACACACACACACACACACACACACACACACACACACACACACACACACACACATACACACACACACAAACCTGTTACGTCATTGTAATTTTTAAAACAATTTTACTTATTGTTTTGTACTCCTTTCTCACGCTTTTTTAATTTTGAGGATTTAGTGCATTTGTATTGAAGATGTGGAGCGCTGAGTTCGATGTATGGTCAAAGAGTAAGTTTGTAGCGTGCTTCTTCCGGAATGTGCTCCATCTCTTGGGGAGTGATGGTCTTGTTCCAGATCCCTTCAAGGGAGATTTATCCTTGTGTGGGCAGAGTAGAACGGAAAAGTTCATAATATGGAAACCATCATTCTACCTTACTTTTGGAGACAGGATCTTTTTTTTTTTTTTACTTAGGTTGTTCTAAAGCAAGATCCCAAAATTTACTGGAATAGATTTTGTTTCTGCTACAATTGTTTGAGCAACAGACCCTGTTCATATAGAATCGTTAGGTGGGCTTTTTCTGCACAGTATCCACATTGAATATGCATATCATTTGAAACAAACCCACGCATTCCTACCATTGCTCATTGCCTTTTTCATCACCAAGTCGGTGGATTTGCACAAAACGACCGTCATGGCAAGGACGGAAATAATTTTCAACAGAATGGTCATGAAGGTTGAATTTCCAGCTCACGATCTGTAATGCGAGTTCAGGCACATGTACCCTCACATATACCTGACAGTGAAACGTAATGCAGAGTTCTTTTTATTTCTTCTTCTTCAAAACATAGAACAATTTTCTTTAGTTGTGATATCTCCTGAACTGGGGACACAACTAGTTGCCTTATATCATTATTATTATGATTTTTCGTCCTGTATCTCCATTTTAAAGTTGGAACTTTTTATGGTTTTTCAAATGTCTCCCTATTTTATTATTATTAATGCATCGAAGCTCATGAAAAACAGAATAGCAAGGGGGGGGCAATGTATCAACATACAAAATGGGGCAAAGGGAAAACAATGCAGAGATGACAATAAACTGATGCACCACAGTACAATGAGAGGAAATTATCGGCAAATGGTGAGAACAGTGCCTCAGTAGATGTAGTAAAGCACAGTTGTTGGAATGGCAGTGACCATTCCAACTACTGTGCATACTGTGTAGAGGTGGCTGTGGATAATTCGTGTGTAGAGGTGGCGGTAGGTAATGGACTTGACTCCTGCAAGGAAAAGCTTGTGACAATGGACTTAAAAAGACAGTTACACTGGCAAATAAGAATAATGTAAAACAATGGAGGTGAGACTTGGGGAGTATGCCTGGTGTTGGTTAAATGGTTAGGGTGGTGGGCTTTGGATCCTAGGATCCTGAGTTCAAATCCCGCTCACTGTTTAATAATACCAGGTGGGGTTAACTCGGCCTGTCATCCCTCCAAGGTCGGCAAAATGAGTGCCAGCATGCTGGTATACTGTGTCGGAGTGGCGACCCATCCAAGATTGTACCCAATAGCCAAGGAGACTGCATAAGCAGCACCAACGCTCTGCACAGAGTATGGTCCCAATCTCCTTTCTCCCCTCCCTGGGGAGTAATAAAGTAACATGGAATGGATTTATGTCAGAAAGTGCGTGCTCTGGAGGAGCATGGGCTGCACAGAGAGGTTAGATGGCAGGAGGAGCAAACCTAGAATAGAGCCAAAAAACTAGTAAAAAAAAAATTAAACTGCAAGGTCATCATTTCACAGATGGTGAGCAATGAATCAGACCCTGAGACCATGCTTCCTCATTTGAGATTCCAATGACATGGAAGACCTTAGATTTTCGTGCCTATTGGTGAGTGAGATGGGAAGCAGCATCACCAGTCCACAGTGGGAAACCCTATTCCATGACATTCCAATTGAAGGCCTTGAACATGTTATAAGCTGAGGGTGGCAAAGGAATAACTTGGCCCAACAGAGAATTATGATATGGCAGCTAACTTTGGAGGACAGCTTTGGTGATATGATATTCTCAAGCAGGTTATAGCTCATAAGCGAGGCCCAGGAGCTTCAAAGATTATATCTCTCCCAAAGGTTGATCCCAGAAATAAATTGGGGAAATTTGCCTGCTGATCCTTAAAGAAAGACAAAGTGGCAATATGGGTTTTCCGTGTACCAAGTGACAATATGGGTTTCTCCTATTCCTTGTTGATGACCCAGTTGTTTGCTTATTTGCTCCAAATCTCTGGAGAGGGATGGTCCCACATTCTTCTTCCTTTTGTTTTAATGAGACATACCACTGAATCATTTAAAAACAGGAATAATTTGGTTTTTTTCGATAAATAGGTCTGTTATGAGCCCAATTAAAGACCAATTGCTAACCCCATTAGGATATGCAGACTCTACTTTCTGAATATCTTAAAACACTACATCATTGTTAAAAATAACAACTGAGAAAGGTATTTGTACTTGTTCTGTTGAGCCCATATCTGTCGTTCCAAAACATCCCAAAGACCCTGCCATCAAACCTGAACAATATATACCTGAACTTCTCACTCCAAGAAACCTGTTTCCACATTTTGAGGCTCGAGGATACCCATTTTTTTTTACATTATACCATGCAATGTTGTGCATACCACACTGATGAAAGGCATGTGTGTCATTGATCTTCCATAGTATTCATCGAATACAAGGCTTGTGGTGCTGTCCTGATGCCTGCCTGATATCCCAATATCTCCCAAAAACTTTTTTAACATCATGTGACAAAAAAACATCATGTCTGTTCCATCTAACAATTATCTGGAGGATTCACTTCTCCCATGATATTTCTTTTCGATGGCTTTAGAGATTGATGGCCAGGGTTGGTGTTACCTTTATGTATAATGAGAAACTAGTCATGCTGGTGAAGGCTCGTGTCTATGCATTGGCGAACAGGTAGAACAATGAATGAAATAACAGGATGTTGATTGAGGTATGCTAACTACCATGGGAAGCAAAGAGAAGCTGATGTTTTGGGCATTAATCCTTTGCCAATGAATGCTTAACACATTTACCCTTTGTCAGACAAAGGTTTAATGCCCTAAACATCAGCTTCTCCTTGCTTTCCACGACAGTTAGCATACATTGATCAATGTCCTGTTGATTTCAGCTATTCCTGTTGCCTTTCGTCTTGCATTTCATGAGGACCTTCCCTGTGGTTGATTTTTCGATAGCGAGAGGTTTAAATTATGATGATTGGAGTGCATACCGTGTTACAGCTGACGATCATTTGGCATTTGAACGCCACTGATTTCTTCACTTGGCAGATAATATTCTGAAATTGAGCAATGAGACTGTTCGTTCACTATTTATACCAGGCAGGGAAGCAGGAATTGAAAAGTAGGAGGGCGAGCTGGAAAAATAAAAACTGTGGGGATGAGACTAATGGTGGGTAATGATGGTGTTAAATACATTCTGTTACTTATACATCAATTTTTAGAAAACCACACCCAAAGTTCCATATCACATTTAGTTATAGTAAAAAAACCACACGTCTTCCTCTCTGATGAGCTTACTTCTTGTCTATAAAAAACTGTCACGAAACACAATCTATCATATTTTAAAATGCACAATTTGTTGTCTGTCGGTCGGTCGGTCTGTCTTGTCTGTCCGACCGTGATACATTCGGTCATTATTTATCCGATCTCAAGCAAACTTTCCAAGGAGACTAAAGGTCACATGACGGAGGTTGTAGTGACTTACCTTGGCCCCCTCTCTAAGGGGGATTTCCACATTGGACGAACTCTGTGTTAAGGTGTATAAATAGCTCATGGTGGCATTTCGTGAGGAAGTAAAAATTATTATAACCACAAACTATTCCATCAATTCTTTCCAACATGTGATGTTCAACATTCCAACTGTATACATTTTTATACAGTCAGTACTGGTAGTTTTTTTAAACAGTAGCTACTGAAAGAAATTTGGGGCAAACCAGGGGTGTGTTCCATTGCCAATAAGCTTGCTATCGCTTGCCAAGCCAGCTGTTTCTTATGTACTGTTTCAATGGAGTGCTTGCTTGAGTGCTTAAGCCACTTGGCGAGCACTCTACAAGCTGCTTGGCAATCGAACACACCCCAACATCCTTGAAGCATTCTATGCTTATCACGTTCCCTACAGATTAATGAATCTAGGCTGTCTCAACTTGCTGGTCCTTGAGGTGAGGTGCTAAAATGAGTCTTTACGCATGAATGATGTATCCCATTGCCTGTCCTATTTTTATAGCCATAACATTTTGTGCACTGTACATGGATTGTTAAAACATATATGTTGGGGCCTCATATGTCATTTATCCCAGCCATGGCTTCAAATGTGATGTGCAATATTCCCCCTGACACCCTTACTGCCCAATTGTGACCTTTATTTGACTCATAACCCCATTAGTAATGCACACTCACCTTCTAAGCTGTCCAGCCTGGGTTCAAATCTCAACCTGGCTGGCTATAAACTGTCATCCTGGTGTTTCACAGGCAGGATGTGTGTTCACAGGCAGGATGCAATATTCCCCCTGACACCCTTACTGCCCAATTGTGACCTTTATTTGACTCATAACCCCATTAGTAATGCACACTCACCTTCTAAGCTGTCCAGCCTGAGTTCAAATCTCAACCTGGCTGGCTATAAACTGTCATCCTGGTGTTTCACAGGCAGGATGTGTGCTTCCAATGTGTGCCATTCTTCGGATGGATGTTAAACTCAGCGTCCCATCTGCCGGCATAAGTTGGTGGACGTTAAAGACCCATGGTGTCCTTCACGAAGAGTTCCATACCGTCGGCGCGCTACCGGTGGCATCCTGAACAAATTACAAATTCCTGCCTTAACCTTCGTCAAACGTCAGGCCTGGCCAGCCAGTTTATGAAAGACTTGGACCAAGCTTCCCCCAGCCAACCTGTGGGAATAATTATGGCCGTTGATGAAGAATATCAACCAACTGCCATCCACATGGTCGTACACATACACATGACCCCTTTCACCACCACCACCCCCGCCCCGTTTGCTTCCTTAGGGAGTGGGTGGGGTGTTTCTATGATGTATAAAACAGAGATTGCTTGCTTGCTTGATGTAAGCTCCGCCCTTCCCCTCAGCATGAGTGTAGGTAAAGCTCTGCCCCTCTCCTCAACAAGTGGACATGGAGCAACACCAAATTTCATGGAAGATCGGCCCTCTCAGTAAGACGTGCATACGTCTTTAGTACGTAGCACATCCTGAGTACAACTATTATGAGTACCTCTCATAAGTACGCAGTAGAATGTAGTTTATTATTATAATATAATATCACCTACGTAAGATACTATCTTTGCTTTCAACAAAAATGTTGAACTCTACTTCAAATTCGCATTCTATATCAACCTGCAGGATGACTAAACAGGTAGTTTTATGATAAAGTTGCCATTTGGCCCAAACAAGAAAGCATATTTCTGAATCTTTATATCATGTTCATATGTTCCAACCATTGGGACCATACTCTGTGCAGAGCGTTGGTGCTGCCGAAGCAGTCTCCTTGACTATTGGACGCAATCCTGGATGGGTCGCCACTCCGACACAGGTTCATATGTTGAGGGCGGGGTGGGGTGTCTTAATAAAAAAAAATATTAAAGTGAGTCCACAAAGTTCTAATATCAGCTAATCAAAAGTTCAATTATCCACTCCTTTAGTATCTATCAATGGTTGATGTAACTAATTAACCTCCACCATCTTCGAAGATGGATGGATGTTACTGTTTTCACCCCTTTCTGTTTGTTTGTTTGTTTGTTTGTTTGTGAACAGTATTACGGTAAAACTCCTCGACGGATTTCGACGAAACTTGGTGGGGGGGGGGGGTAAGGTATGGTCCAAGGATCATGCCATTAAATTTTGGACTTGGTCCCCCCCCAAAAAAAAATTGTTAGAGAATTTTTTTTTGCATTTCTACATGTTTTAAGTGATTTCCAACCCCCCCCCAAAAAAATAGTTACCCCCCCTAAATATTTTTTTAGAGAAAATAGTTTTTTTTTGCATTTCTACATGTTTTAAGTGATTTCCAACCCCCCCCCCCAAAAAAAAATAGTTACCCCCCCTAAATATATTTTTAGAGAAAATAGTTTTTTTTTTTGCATTTCTACATGTTTAAAGTGATTTCCAACCCCCCCCCCCAAAAAAAAATTGTTAGAGAAAAAAAATTTTTGCAACTTTTTTTTCAACAAAATTTCGATTTCTTTTTTCTACATGTTTTAAGTGATTTCCAACCCCCCCCCCCCCAAAAAAAAAATGTTGGAGAAAAGAACTATAACTCTGTCAGCACTGTTGACATCATATTTAATGAATAAGATATAAGGTTCACTTGAATGACCCAGCAGTATTGGCGGCGGAGGTTTTGCACTCTCCCGTGTGCTCCCCCTGTAGTTTCCAATGATTCTCTAATACATAGAACCATAATGGTGACACATATTGAGTTTGTGCATCACATTTTTTTGTTTGATGATTATCTGGGAAGCATCCTGGTGGACATGAAGTGAAAAAATATATGCAAAGGCAAATTGCACAAATGTGGCAAAATATAGATGTGATTTGATCACACCCTTAAACTGCTGGACCAGAAAGCTGGAAGCAATATCGTTTACGTGTACGGTATGCTGTATTCTCGCAGGTTTCGAATGCAAATGACTGTTTCGTGCTTTTAGGGAATGATATCCTTGTTGCAGCAAACAACCATAAGTTCCGGAATCTTTAACTGCATTTGATAATCGAACAGTTTGGAAAGAAAAGCTGTGAAGGTGGCAACAAGGGAGGCGTGCTTACGTGTTTAGGATTAATGTTAGCTTTCACAAATCTGTTTATGTGTTCTCTCTATGTAAGCACTGCGAGCATAACGACTGCTTTTGAGATTGAGGGATGAGTCATCTATACAAATAAAGGTGTGTGTGTGTGCATGCGTGCGTGCGTGGGCTCGCTCGCACGCATCGTTGATTTGTATCTACATATGCGGGTTTCAGAATGTGGAATGGAGTCCTCCCAAGGTGTACTCAAAAAGTATCCACCTTCATTCTGGTGAGGGTCACGATTCATGGACCAAGCTGTGAATTTTCTGTTCTCAAAGTTTTGTGCCGAGGGCTCTCTTCAAGATCGTCACTGAGCCCCAAACAGCTTCCAACTGTACTTCATTTGTTATAATATTCCCAAGGATGGTTTTTAGCTAACCTGTAAAGTAGTTCCGATTGCGCGTTGTCCGTCCATCCATCCGTCCGTCCAAAAATATTTGCAACTTCTCAATAACTACACATACAATTTCAATGGAATTTGACCACAACCTTCATCACCTGTGATGGCATTAACAAACAGGGTCTGAAGTGGTCTACAGAGGGAGTTTACTTGGGGGGGGGGAGGGTGGGATGGGGAGTGTGTTGCCTCTTCAAAGAGGTATGTGATTTCTTCTCAAACGATAAATTTCACCACAACCTTCATCATCCATGACGTACCAAAGCTTGTTCATGACATGAGAAAAATCTACCTCTCAGGGGATTTAAGTGGGGTTGACCCCCAAAATATATATTTGCTTTCTTCTCCAAAACTACAATTCCGATGAAACTTGACTACCATCTTCACCACCCGTGATGTATTAAAGTTTATTCACGACATTAAAAACTAGAACTACGTTGTCGATGGCACACCATCGCTTATTCCCACGCGCACTTCTTTGTCCCATTGACGCTAGGTGAAATTTTATCTTGCAAAATGGATTGACTATTCTTTTCTATTTGATGTGCTTTATGACCAAAGACTTACTATGTTTTCCTAAATCAGAAGTCATTGCAAGCATGTCAACATTTCATGAAACATTAACTTAACACTGTCCAACAATATAGAACTGTGCATCAATTTAATCATAGGAATGAACTGTGTATAATACTAATTATAATTACTCATAATCAATAAGATAAATACAGTAAAACCTGTGACTGTTTGTCACTCATGGGGGCCACATAAGTAAGTTCTTTATAAAAGAATTTACCATGTACAATGGTAAATACATTTAAAAAAAAGAATCAGCCCCCATGACCCCACCCCCTCTGGCCCGGCCCCTAGAGGTCATATCAAAAATCCGACAGTGTTGTGCACTTCCCCATACATATATCTACTATGTCTCAAAGTTTCAAGTTCCTATCTCAAACGGTGTAGGAGGAGCTATTTTGACCCCCGATCTGCTAAGCACCCCCCTACCCCCAAGCACCCTCTGATCATCATGTGTTTAAAAAAATATGTTGTGAACTGTATAACTCATGAATATGTTTTATTTAAAAAGCTATAAGACAATTTTTTTTTAATCGACCCCCATGACCCCAACCCCTCTGGCCCGGCCCCTCGGGGCCATATCAAAAATCTGAAAGTGTTGTGCACTTCCCCATACATATATCTACTATGTCCCAAAGTTTCAAGTTCCTATTTCAAACGGTGTGGGAGGAGTTACAGGGTAAGACGGACTGACGGACGGACGGACGGGGGAGACAATCACAATATTCCAGCTTTTCTTCGAAAGCGCGGGAATAATAATTGGGGTCTAAGGGGTTCTCGTGTGGGGTTTCCCCCCAAAATATGGATTTGCTTTCTTATTTGAAACCACACACACAATTTAGATTAAACTTGACCACAACCCTTATCACCTGTGATTTACCAAAGTTTGTTCATGGCATTAAAAATATATCCATAGGTATTTACTTTCTTCTCAATTATATATTTTGTGGGTCATCCATGACAACCAATGGTTGTCTGGTCATCTCATCCAGCCACTACCAGATGAGCGCCCAGGAGTATTGCCCTATGTTTAATATATCTGTGAGGTTCTTTGTCATCATTCCTGTAGGTCCAGCTATCACTGGTACAATTTGGCATTCTTCAGCTTCCAGGATCTTCTCACTTCATTGTTGAGGTCTTGGTGCTTGGTCATTTTCTTGATTTCTACATCGTTTAGTCCAAAATCACTGGTATTAACACCTCAATCAGCAATGCCTTCTCTTGTTTTGTACCTAAGTTTGATATCTGATATCTGGCTGCAACACTGTTTTTGATGTTTACACTCACAGGATCATTAAGTCGTCAGTGAGCGGTAGGTACTTCCATGTTTTCAGTGATTACTTTTGGTTCATGTTCCCACAAATTTTCTGGAACTGGGACATCAAAGTTTTTGCAGATGTGCTAGCGGTACTTTACAAACTCTGTTGTGTCATTGTGTGTTCACCTGTTCTGACATGTTTGTTTTTGTGTGTGTGTTTGGTCATTAAGCACAACATATCATTCTCTTTACTTACTCCATATCTCTCTCTCTCTCGCTCTCTCTCTCTCTTTCTTTCTCTCTCTCTCTCTCTCTCTCTCTCTCTCTCTCTCTCTCTCTCTCTCTCTCTCTCTCTCTCTCTCTCTCTCTCTCTCTCTCTCTCTCTCTCTCTCTCTCTCTCTCTCTCTCTCTCTCTCTCTCTCTCTCTCTCTCTCTCTCTCTCTCTCTCTCTCTCTCTCTCTCTCTCTCTCTCTCTCTCTCTCTCTCTCTCTCTCTCTCTCTCTCTCTCTCTCTCTCTCTCTCTCTCTCTCTCTCTCTCTCTCTCTCTCTCTCTTTTTTTTTTTTTTTTTTTTTTTTTTTTTCTCCCCCATACACACACCCCCTACTCGCATCCCTCCCTCCCACAGTATAGCAACGTTTGGTGAGGCAAAGCTCTCCCCACCTTCCCCCCTCCTTTGCTCTTCCCCCTTCCTAGCTTCCCCTCCCCCTCTCCTCTCTCTCTCTCTCCCCTCCCTCTCTCTCCTTCCCCTCCCTCCTCTCTCAACCCCCTCCTTCATACCACCCGTCAGCGAAGCGACTGATTGTATTTGCTCATAATTGAATAAAAGTTTCAAAACACGTGGATTTCTGGATGCAGTTTTTCACCTGCTTACTTCCTCTGCCATGTAGCATTTAATGTTTTTTTTTTTTTTTACAAAAGTCGAGGCTCAGGGAAGAGTGAGGTTATGGATGGTATGAACTGACAATGAGCAGCAGGTGAATACAATAAGCAAAGGAATGAACAAACAAAAAAAAAAGACGAGATATATACAGTATATATATATATATATATATATACATATATACATATATACACATATATATATATATATATATATATATATATATATATATATATATATATATATATATATATATATATATATATATATATATATATACATACATATATTGTTGCGATTGTGGAAATTCACAGAACATCATTCAGGTTCCCCGAAGATCAGTTATTTCGATAAGTATGTGTTTCAGGTTAGGATCCCCCCACCGATGTGTAAAGGGAATTGTTCGTGTGCCGGGCTGTGAATCTTTGAGGTGGTCAATACTCTTTTCTATCTTTTATTTTAAAACATCGCAACACCGCCATCTCCTCGACGAACAACGCCATCTCCATGCCAACCATCATCTACAACGCGAACAAACATCGCAACCATCATCTCCTACAAACGCGAACAAACAACACCAACCGCCATCTTCTCGACGAACAACACCATCTCCGCGCCAACCATCATCTCCTACAACGCGAACAAACATCGCAACCATCATCTCCTACAAACTCGAACAAACAACCCCAACCATCATCTCCTGAACAAACCGTGAGCCGATTTGCATATATGGATCACAGGACGGCTTCCCCAAAACCAACTAGTGATGTCAGACATGGGGTTTCCAGCGAGACTTTCGAGGGGTGAGAGGTCGGAGGTGAAGAGTGGGCGGAGCCCGACCTTGGGTGAGAGTTAAAGGGGCAGCTCGCCCCCACCTATAAAGGGCGGAGCTCGCCCAGAGTGTGCAGAAGTCAGTAGGGGAGCGGTGGAGAGAAGTCGTGGAGAGAAGCCAGTCGTGGAGAGTCAGAGGGATCTTGAACCAGTGCAAGTTGCGGCTTCAGAAGTCAGTGCCAGTCGGGAGGAGAAGCCAAAGTGCCAGCTGCGGTGGAGTCCAGCGAGTCGTCGGAGTCCGGGCAAGGAGAGCCAGCGGCAGCGGCGGAGCTTGGTGGTCCGGGAAAACGACCCTGACTGCGGTCGAGCAGCGTCACTAAGGTAGTGGACGGGTCATTAAAGAGCATCAACTCTAAAAGAGACAAGGACCTGTTCACTCCTCCGAAAGCATCGCCGGCCAGGCCCGACAAAAGGCTGCGACGAGAGCCGGGCCACCAAGGGGAACCAAGCAGCCACTCAAGCCGCTCGCCCAGCTGTTCAAGCCGCCCGGCTGCTCAAGCGACTGGCGCGTTGCGACACAAGGGCCAAGCAGAGACACCAGGGGTCACCGACCCGAAGACCTTCGAGCCGTCACAAGGGGCGGCCAGGTAACCTGCCCGGCCTCTTGCGAGCCTTCGGTCATCCAGGCTCTGAGTCCGAATAAAGGCTCACGGGCCCGTTTCTTTTCTGGGTTTTGTATGAAAGTCTGTTTCTGTGGTGCCTTGTCTTTATAAAGTATAAATGATTTAAGTGCGTGCCTGTACATAAGTGAATAGACATCGGCTGTAGGCTTTGCTCGTGTCATGTCCCCTTCCCCCATTGATTGCTTGCTTGTTTAATAAATGCCTCATTGTTGAATGTAAACCTGCTTGTTGCGTCCATTCTTCCCATTGACTTCCACGGTGTGTTCGGGAAATTAGCAGGCTGTTAAAGCCAATAAAAGTGGTCATTTGGTCCGACAGAACTTGGCGATTAAAACCGCTTGGCATCGCACACGGAACGAGCGCGCTAAGCGGCTCGTTTCCGTACGAGTTCCGTCGAGGTATAAATTCTCGGTACTTCTGTCTGCGCGCATAATTAGGTATATCGAGATTCAGCGATTAACCCTGTACCGCATGGACAGAATATTGGCAGTTTATGGTGCGTTAACGCATCCGTAGCAGGTTTCCGGAGTTGTCCAGAAGCTACGACTGAATTCTGGTTTTCGGCGGACGCGCGACTGCGGTTGGGCCGTAAGCGGTCGTGCGTGGTGTCGAACCGGTGGATTTCGTAACAATATACATACATATACATATATATATATTGTGTGTGTGTGTGTGTGTGTGTGTGTGTGTGTGTGTGTGTGTGTGTGTGTGTGTGTGTGTGTGTGTGTGTGTGTGTGTGTGTGTGTGTGTGTGTGTGTGTGTGTCTGTAAACTTTTTAAAGTGTAAACACAGCAACATGTAAGCAAGAGAGATGTGCTATACAGAGTGAACGGAGGTAAAAATGATCGTGGCAAAATTGTGGGATGACGTGAGATGGTGGTGCACTGCTTGATATTGTTTTGGCCAAACAGTTCTTGGAAAAGGAGTGGGGGGGGGAGACTGTTCCCACTCAACTGTACCCTGGGCAGCAACACCCCTCCCCCATCTTTTCCTTCTTCCTCCCTCCCTCTATGTGTATTGGGGTGTCCCATGACTTTTGGTATAATATTGTAGATGCAATATCTTTTTGTCTATCATACTTCAGTTACTTTAAGTGATCATCAGGAATGTCCTAGCAATTTCCGGAATCTCACCAATGGATGTTGTGTTTTAGACCAATTACTGGTGTTCTCTTGCAGGACTCGTGCACCTGCCTCAGGGAGCCTGTTCTGCACACGAGTTGAGGGTGATGCTGCACACGGTGAGCCCGCCGCAGGGCCCGGGCGGACTGAACGAAATGCTCAGTTCTGTGCCGTATGCAGTGACTATGCCTCAGGATACCATTATGGCGTTTGGTCATGCGAGGGCTGCAAGGCGTTTTTTAAACGAAGCACGCAAGGTACAATGCAAAAATTAATTGAGCAAAATGATAATTTAACTGGAACAATTAAGCATCGACAATTTTATATACTTATAAAGTTTTCAACTTTATATTTACATACTCCCAGACTACCTGACACTTGCAGAACATAAAACTTGTTCCATGTTCTCCAATCAGACCACCTCCAGCAGATAATTATATTCTAACAAATGAAGAAAACTCGAGAAACAGCCTAAATTATGCATTTTTAATATCTCCTAAATGCTGTTTCAGATTCATTCCCCATTGTCTCCACTCAAATGCTTTATTTCAGGTTTTTTTCTTCATTGGTGTGATTCTTTGTGTGCATTTTACTTTGTTACTTTGGAGTTTGTTTGTTTTTTTCCAGACAAGTTCCACAACAATGTCATTACTATGGATTTTTCTCAAGTTATCACGAATGTGATTACAGATTGAGTTACACTTCATTGTGTATTTACGTTTCCTTGGTGTTTGCTTAGGTCATTGTTTATGTGATCGAATGCACCAATTATAACCTCGTATGACATCGAATTCATTTATTTATTTTTTACTTAACCATCACTGCATTTTATGTGTGAAACTCAATCTGGTTTTTCCTCTTTATGACAATATAAGGTTTTAATTCCCTTTTTTATGTAGATGCTTCATGTACAGAATTAAGAACTCGTCTTGCTGCTGAAGGTTTTTGTGGATGTGCATCAATAACCAGGTAAAACGATATAGATGAAACCAACAGGACATTGATTGAGAATGCTAAGCATGGTGGGAAATAAGGAGAAGCTGACGTTTTGGATGTTAGCCCTTCATCAGAGCAAAAGAGCCGACGTTTTTGTGTTAGCTCTTTGTTGGAGCAATAGACTTGACGTTTCTGGTGTTAACCCCATGCTCTTTTGCTCAGACGATGGGTTAGCACATGAAACGTCAGTTTCTCCATGCTTCCCACTGCGGATAGCCTACCGTTATTAATTTAGGGGATGTCTTGTGGTCAAGTCACGCAATCTTTGTTCCGTATTTCCAATGCCAAGCACATAAAAAAAAATAGGGATGATTGTTCAGTATAATCTCTCCGACTCTGGAAAATCCTCTTTATTTCTTTGCTGGTAACTCCACCCTCTGCCGTACCATATGCCATCCCTCAGACCGGCAAGCAGCAGCTTCTTCGCTCACTGCAGATATGTGTAAAATCACAAACTGGTCCAACACGTGGAACATGTCTTTCAATCCGGACAAATCTCACACTCTCACTTTGTCTCTCCGAAAGCACCGTTTGGAAAAAAACCCCATCCACTCTCTCAACGATCCTCTGGAAGACGTCCTTTCTTTCAAGCTTCTGGGTCTCACTATCTGCCATGATCTTTCCTGGGAAAGCCACATTTACAACCTCGCCTCCAAAGCCAGTCGCCGACTGGCAATCCTCCGTCGTGCAAAGTCCTTCCTCGGCCCACCTGAGTTCCTGACCACATACAAAGCTTTTGTCCGCAGCTTGATGGAGTACTCCTCTCCCCTCTGGGCTGGTGCTCCTGCCTCCCACCTTTCTTGGCTTCATGCTGTGGAAGCCAAGGCTTTTCGGATCACTGGTATCTCCCGCGATGAGGCTGAGTCTTTGGGCCTCTCACTCTCTCACCACAGGCAGGTCAGTGGTCTTTCTGTCTTCTACCGTCTCCTCTCCGGTCTCGCCCCCCCCCCCAATGTGTCTGCGATTTGTCCCCACCACATTTCCGCAGGGCGCTCAAGGTCCGCCAACAACCCCCTTCTGGTAAAACTACCAAAATCACGAATCACTGCTCACCTTCACTCTTTCATTCCTCTTTTTTCCCGCCTTTGGAATAAACTCCCACACTCTCTTCAAACCCATTATTCCCTCCAGGCCTTCAAAACAGCTGTTCACCACCACCTCTTATCACCCCCCATCCAACTCCTCAATCTTTTCTACCCCCGTTAATCCACCCCAAACCCACCTCCTTCAAATTCCCTGCTTTCCTTCCTGAAAGTCCCTGTAATGTCCATGTTTTATATCCCATGTTCCCCGCCCCATCCCTCTCCCTTCCACAGATCTCCTAATGTCTCTGTTCCTCATTGTTTTGTCTTTCCCACTCCCGCCCCTCTTGTCTCATCCCCCCCCCCCTTGCTGTGTGTTGTGTGTAAGCTCTCATTCGAGCCTCAAAATGGTATACAAAAAGAAAAAAAAATTGTTGATCGCTTCTTATACGATTATTGTAAAACAACTGTGAGGGGTGATCAATAATTTGTTTATTTTTCAATGCAGACAAGTTTCCCAGTGCATCAATACATTTGCTCCTTTCACCTTCCGATGAAGCAATCCCTTACATCGTGACTACGTCAGTCATCAGTTGTTATCTATGCCATGAGTTCCACACACATCCACCTTCGGATTTGAAAAGAGATCACTCGGAGATTGATCTGGATTGTGGAGATATAAGATGAATAGCTACAAACCAAAGGTAGAAATGGCAGCCTGAGTAGCATTGTCACACAGAAGTAGAACACCACTACTTAGCTATCTTTCTGAGATGGCTTCCCACAGTTCAGATCTGATACGCTCCAGAACTACTGATGGAACACATGCGTTCAGGTACATGCCAGCAAGAATTTAGGCAGATGCCACTTTTTTCCGGTTAAATCAAGAGAGTTGCTCATAACCACGATGAGAAGATGCTCTTAAGTTTATGCAAAGTAAATGAAAAGTCGGTATCCTGAGAGGGTCAGCAGGACCTTAATCCTTTCATAATGGCAAAATGAGATTTAATATGCTTCCGTTAAATACAAGCAAGAACAATTCAGTGGAGCATAAGGCTAGGTATATATGTTGGCAGCCAAGCATACAATTCGGCATCCCGTTATGAAATCTTATCAGATGTTGTGGATTGGGGTGGCCTGATTGCATTCCGACATGTTACATGCTCTCATTCGCTCATCTCTCATATTTATGTGTTCTCATTCGCTTCGTGTTACGAAGCATTCAGACTCGTCACGGCAATTGATACAAACTAGAGATGGAATCTAACTGCTTTATCGGCAATTTTTGTTGCTATTATATCCTGAGCACTCTCTATTGCTCTATCATGGTGTTACATTACAATATCTGATAACTATGATTGTTTATGGTCATGGTTTTCACTCTTAGACTCAATGAAAGTCAATTTTATTAACCATGATACTTTTTGATTGTACATTTATACTCTTGAGCCAAAGGTTGAGCATGTGATTACTACATTCGAATTGTTGGTTTGTGGGTTCTTAGATATATGTATTGAACAAACTATTCCAAGACAAGTGCTCTGTTAGTGGTTGAATTAGAAAGGAGGGAAAGGCTGTTCCATTCAAATATTTAAATGTTTTTTTTTTGTATACATAGTCAAGGCTCGTGGAAGATTTAGAACACAGAATGGATCAGGATGCAACATCACAAAAGGAACAGCAGAGAGAGGGGGGGATGCCAACAGCAGGGCTGATGGAGAAAGTAGATGGATACGGACAAACAAGGGTTGTGTGGGCAATGATGAGAGTAGGGGAGAATGCAAGGGGTGGACAATATGGATACAGAAGCAAAACTTGGGGGTGGCGGAAGTGGGAGTGGTTTAACGGTTGTCGAAAAGATCATGGTTTTGGATAGGTGATGATCCCAGACGGTGATGAACAGCTTTCTATACTCGAACACTGTTCACGCAGTTTCTTGCAGCTGTTCTTCAGACTATGTCTATAAACCTTCCTGCTGATTCTTCTATCGATTCAATATCAGATAGCAAATTGTCCAGTCTTCCCAGACATTGAAGCCAAGTTGAGGGAGGATTCGTGAAATTTTGTGGATGTGAAATACTCTTCTTCATTAGTAACTTGAAGATATCTACTTGAGGCTATCCAATATATCACCGATCAATTCACAGCTGCTTCTCAAAAATCTGTACTAATGATTAATATAATGAAACGACCGTAGTCTTTGTATCAGCCTCCTGCTCCTTGAATACCGCATATAGATTTTGTTTTCCAAATGTCCAACAAATGAATTATATCAGTCACAAAATGTATATTATCTGGGCAGCATAATTTCAGCAGACATCTCTGTTTATGTGAGATCACCATCCGCATCGAAACAGCATCAAAAGCAGGTGGTCGCTCGTTAAAACCTGTTTGGTGTCAGTCAGGCATTGCTTTGGTTACTTAATGTAAAATATATCATGCTGTAGTATTAACTTCACTTTTATATTGTGTTTAATAAACATCGTCACCATTTGCATCAACCCACCAACAGAGAGCTCAGGCACCCAAAGTTGATTCTGGGTGTTCATGCAACAAAATGTCGAAGTTATCATTCGTATGAACATGTTAAGTGTGAAATCCATCCCGACGTCGAGTCGCTTATGATGGGCTGCTCGAGTTGTACAAATGGGTTAAGAACGAGCAGAATATAAACTAAAAGCAGACAATATGTTTTGCTAGTACTTGGGAAGATATGGCTCCACGCCATTCCAACTGTGTTTCATGGGAATGATCATGTTGTTTATTCCTGTATGTATGTAACCGAGGATTCTCGGCAAGAATTGTCTCACAGGACACAAGTTAGTTCGTCCCTCCTGTATCGCATGGCACATTATAACCTTAATTAATTTAATACGACTCCACCATCATATCAAAACCTTTGAACTGTATGCATATATTTTTGTCTGAGCGAGTTATATTTAGTCACCACCTCTTTGCCATTCCCTTTCGCCCCGAGTTCCAACTATTTACAGTGTCATTTTGGATCTATTGCAAAATCCACATGATAGATGGGTTTGGGGAGGGGAGAGGGGGGAAGCAGTGATAAGCTGGGGAGTAAGTTTAGAAAATGAAATATAAGAAGGGAATGGATGGGGACATGGGAGAAAAGTGAACAGAGGAAGAGGGGAGGCAAGGTCTGAGGTTTAAGAAAAGGAAAAGAAGGTTGTGAAGAGATGGGAGAAAGAGAGCAGAGAATCATGGAATGTACGGGGACATACCTGGGAGGGTTGGCCGGGAGGTGAAAATTCTGCCATTTTGCAGATGTAATTTGATTATTCCCCTTCACCAATGTTGTAGCCATTGCAGAGTTCGTATAAACTCAGCACCGATGTTGTGCACAGTTACTGACAATTAGATTTTCATTCTGCCTTGATGGCACATTTTGTCAGTTTAATATCCAGGCATGGAAGTCACTGTAGTTACTCACGGGTGCTGCCTCGCATTTTGGAACCGATTTTGCTTCTCGAGTTATTATGTTGAGGTTAACTTTATTGACATCACTGTGAACTCACCTGCAGGGAGCTGAATGTGTGTTCATTTTTGAAGGAAGCATTCATTAACATTGTTTGTTGGCTAATAGATTTTTCTCGAGAGAATCTGTTCGGCTAATTATCCATTTGTCCTTTGTCCAGGTTAAGTATATAATATAAACACTGAGTTGGAACAGCAAAGGACGTTGCTAATTTTTCCATAATTGCATGTGCAGATGGGCTATTCAACCAAAAGGCAGTGCTCTGTATAATGGGCAGATTTAGCACTCAGTGTTTGGAACTCTCTTGCCATTGTTTGGGGGAAAAAATCCGGTGAATTGGGAAAACATTTTGATTCTTATTTTCAGAGCTTGACAACAAAACAGCAAATGATAAAATATTTCTTTGGTTTAATTGTTTCAGTCCCTAAACTTGCAATTGTAGTTCCAGAAACATCTTCATGAGATTGGTGATTTTGTTTTCGTTCCAATGCGAGAATCGTTCATAAACATCAGTTCCTGTAATTTGCTCTGTAAGTGCCGTTTAAGGAGCATCGACAGACTGCTGCGGTTTGTCACTACCATAATTGCTCTTGCTCTGCATGTTGGGCTCAGCTGGCCATGCTAATGAGATTTTTTTCAAATGTGCACCTTTTGAAGTGGATGCAAGATTATCCTTTATGCGTGGCAATGTCCATTCTCTTTTGGAACAACATTTAAGCACAAACATGCAATGTTTTGGCAGATTGACTTGTCTTGAAATATCAATGATTGAGATAGCTGTATTTGGGACCAGAAAGGTGGGGTGGGTTTGGGTGGAGGGGGCGGTGTGTGGGGAGGGGGGTGGGTAGAGGTCTCCTGGTGATTATGGCAATTTTTATTCATTGGAGTAGTTGGAACTAGACGATACATAGAACACCTTACCCCGTGCAGTATTGAGAAAAAAAATGACATGGGCGGGGTCTGCAAGCAGCAAATTTGATTGGTAGAGATGATGTAAAATGCTGTAATATTTGGCCGAGTTCTGTAAAATGAAAGGTTTTTGAAAGTGCCAATAAAACTGTGTGTGTGTGTGTGTGTGTGTGTGTGTGTGTGTGTGTGTGTGTGTGTGTGTGTGTGTGTGTGTGTGTGTGTGTGTGTGTGTGTGTGTGTGTGTGTGTGTGTGTGTGTGTGTGTGTGTGTGTGTGTGTGTGTGTGTGTGTTGTGGTCTACGGTGTTCAAGTATATAATTCAATTGAAATAAAGTAAGAGTTTTAAAAGTTGTCGAAAAATTTTTTTGGGAGCTTACCACTGTTGATGCAGCATCTTTTATACCTTGTTTAACACGTCACATTAGGTTTCCATGCCTTTTGTTTGTGTCCTTTATGACGTCCTTAAAAACAATGTTTCCTGTTTGGAATAAGTTTCGATTTTGTTTTATTGCCAGTCATCCAGACTTAAAAAAAAAAAAACTCACTCCTCTCTGCACATGTGCACTCATGACAAATTCATCCCCCAAAGTACGGCTAAACTACAGGTTGATGTTCCAATTCATGTTCAAAAATCTAATATTCAATTTAAATGAAGTTGTTTCTCAGTCATAAACTGACATATCTGACTGACATAGACAGACAGACAAATTGAACCAATTGCTTGATCTCGCTTTTCGCTTTACACGCGTATGGTAATTACAACTGACAAGAAGACAGAGCCTTGTATATGGACATGCAGACTCACACACTCACTCACAGACACAAAAACCAATTACATTAACCTTGCCAGCCTGATGTTGGCTTAAAGGTTAGGGTGGCTTGCTTAAGATCTTTGGATCCTGAGTTTGAGCCACTGTTGTGCTGTTGATTAATGGCAGGTGGGTTGACTCAACCTGTCATCCTTCCAAGGTTGGGAAAATGAGTACCAGCTTGCTGGGAAGAATGAGCTATTTGAGTGTGCTGCGTCGGAGTGGCGACCCATCCATGGTTGTGCCCCCCAACCAAGGAAAAACTGCCTCGGCAGCTCCATGCAACTTCAACACAGGAGGAGGCCATTAGGCCTCTTGAGCCTGTGCAATGGTTGTCAAGCTATGGTTGTTTGTCCATACTCTATCCCTTTTAAATGCTGCACATCAAGCAAGGAAGCAGCACGTACTCAGCCAGGGTGGGGTTTTTAAGTCTGAGGTATGACTCGGCCAGGGTCGTGATAGAACCGCCGACCTCGCAGACTCAAAGGGGACGCTCTAACCATTATGCTGGTTAATATGTGGAAGTATCTTGAGAAGGTAGAACGAAGTCTTCCAAATTATAAAGAATGGAATACATGTTGAATTACAAACCAATGAGATTATATGGTGAAAAAAAGTAGCTTTTGAATTTTTGGGAGAAAATTCAGGCATTGTGAGAGTAATCTCTGTCTCATTTGGTTTCAAAACTTATTTCTTTGAAGCATACTTGAAAAAAATTATCCTTTAGCTAAATAATGCCTTTGAGAAAATTGTTTCGCCAAAATATCTTTTTCCTGATCAGCCTTAACTGATCTTTCTGTGTTTCGTCTTTTTGTTTGAAAAATAGATCAAAGGAAGAATTTTATGAAAGAAGCTCTTATAGTAGTCGTGGGATGACCTCCATGAAAGCTGACTTGATTGTGATTTTAATGACCTTTTTATCTCCATGATAGGTAACCTTCAGGACTTTACCATCACTGCATCTTTATGGATACGATGTTGCCATAATAAGGACCTTTTACATTATAATGATTGGGTTTTTGAACATACATGTCATGATAATGTAGGAACCTTTAATTTTGCCCTTATGTTGTCGAGCTTCTTTTTAAGTCAAGTATTACAATATGTGGTGTGGAGCAAAGGAATGGGAGTGGTGGTGGAAAATCGAGAAAACCATGGGAATGGGGGAGAATAGAGGTGAAAATCAGAGGGTACTGAATTGGAGATGAGGGGAGAAAGGGAAACGAGATTCTGAGAAAATGTAAGAAAAATGTTTGGGTCATTCTGGAGGGGTTTGGGTGGGAAGGTTGTCAGAAATTGTGCTATATTTGTTTACTTTATAATGTGATTACTTTAAAACGAATTCATTTGCAAATATCTACATCAATATGGCACATATTTGACCCCCTTCTTCCCTTGTACCCCTTACCTTTCACTCTCTTCACCCTACGCCCTCCCCTTCCTCCCTCCACTCCTTCATTTCCAACCTAATTTCTGTTTTTCCACTCTACAATCTCTCCCCTCCATTTTCCCTAAACTGTCCATTCCATTGCTTTTCTTTCTGGATCGCATAAAATTTAGCCACCCCCTCCCCCTTCCCTGCACCCGAGAACATCCACATTCATGAACACGTATTATCGAAGGGTCAAATGTGTTTTTCTGTTCAAGCTGAAAAACTTGATCAATCACATCTCTCTCTCTTTCTCTCTTTCTCTCTTTCTCTCTTTCTCTCTTTCTCTCTTTCTCTCTTTCTCTCTCCACAATGTTAACACGACAAAAAGGTGCACAAATTGACATTTTGAGGTTTACAGTATCCACATGGGGCATTCAAAATGTTATACGAGCATGGTATTTGTTTGTACCCAAGATATCCAATTGCATCACGCCATCATTGACAAACACCAAGGGATATTAACCAAAGGTGTGATCCTCTCTCATGGCAATGTGACTGTGCACAAAGCCCATTTTCACAGATCGTTATATGGTCCTGTGGTTTTGAACAGCTGTTTGAAACATCGCCTTCACTCCTCCCTCCCCTCCCCTCTCCACCCCGTCTCTTGTACAGCCTAGACTTGGACCCCTGTGACCATTCTCTGCTTTGACATTTGATGTCCCACCTGCGTGGCTGCACCTGTGAAGGGACCAATTTATGTTCATTGTCTGCACACTGTTCTTTTTCGTTTTTCATATCTGAGGCACTGTCTTATATGCCATGGAACCATGGGAAAGTTGTTATATTTTGTTCACTTTTCAAACTTCCATGCCCTTCAGTGTTCACATTTGCCGACCACATTGGAGAAGTACCACAACTTCAGAAGCAGAACCTGAACAATAGCCACAATCTAAACGTGTGTGCTGAGTTTTATTTTGTACAACCCATACTGTCTACAGGAAGAGGAATCTTGATCTCAAAGTTATGGTGTCAGCAAATTATTGGCACAGCACACCCAAGTTTGAAATGTACCTTCCCAACCTGCATGTCCATAATTATTATTCCCACTTATTTTCTTGTCATCACGATGAGCCTTTTGTGTTTTTTTTTTTTTTACAAGGGCAAGGCTTATGGAAGAGCAATGTAGAACTGACAGTGGGACAAACATCAAGGGAATGAATGAACAGAAAAAGAGGAAAGGGAAGAAGGGAGGAAACACTGAAACTCGTTAAATAAGTTGGCTGCGTTTGGAAATGTTAATAGGTGCAATTTAGATCATGTGTCAGAATTGGAGATGACAGTGCACTGATTGCTTGAAGCCGTGGAGGGAAGAGTGAGACAGAACAGCCTCTGGAAGGTTGTTCCATAGATGGGAGAAGTGAGGAATAAGAGAGTTGAGGTGTGCAGTGATTCTCGATTTTAGAAATTAAACTGGAAAGGGGTTATTGGAAGAACACATGCATCCTGGAGTTGATGCAGACGATCGGAGGACTGAGACAACAGAAGGAGCAATATTGGAGAATATATATGACAGAAAACAGAGATTGTTCCATGCTTGTTCACAAAGAGCGCATCACCTGGTTTATGTGTTTCAATAAAAGACATTGTCAAAGATTTTTGACTTGCACTCCTCAGGTTAAAATCACAAGCAGATGAAAAATAAGCACCAAACTCTCGTTTATAAAGTTACAATGTAATGTTCTCAACATTGATTGGTTGAAAGAGAGAAAGAATGGATGGGATTACCTGATTGGTGGAACAATAGACAAAGAGCATCATTAATATTGAGTTGGCAGAAATGAACCATCATGTATAATGATTAGGTGGAGATGAATCACAAAAGTACCTGCAGAAACAGAATGCTAATTAGCTGAGGGCTAGTTGGGGTGGTGGGTATGGTTTTCATGATGACTCAACGTTGACTGTGGTACAGTTGTCACACAGTCATGCCATCATAGTCAAAATAAATATAAAGTCAAACCGTTGAAAAACCACATCAAACAGACAGTGTCCCATTCTTATTATGCTGTTCAACCACGAGTGATTTCCACCACCCGCCGGTTGCTTCCGTCAGTCCATAAATATGTTCTGCCCACCTCTCATACAAGTAAGATTATTTACTAATTTCAGTGCCAGTGTGATTTCAGGTAGGTGGGCCGCGCATCTTTGAGATTGAAGGATCGTATTGAACAACACGTCCCGTTGGTGATCAGACGGGGTCAGTCATCCGAACAGAGAAAAGCAACTCGGGCTTGTAAGAATGTACATAGTATGACAACTATTCCCTGTGCCTCGGCAATTGGTTACCATTCACGGAATATCGTATTGGCTAGTTTAAAATCCTGAGTAGAGGACGCAGTTTAGCTCACTTAAAAAAAGAAATTTGGTATGCACTGTCGAGGCTCGTATAAGAGCTAACACACAGAAATGCACAACAAGGGGAGCAGGAGACAGGAGGGGCAGGAGAGGGAAGGAAAAGAAAAAACAGTGGGACACAGAGACATGAGGAGATCTGTGGGAGAGGGGTGGGCCGTGGTACATGGGGTAAGCAAGATGGACACTGCAAGGACTTTCAGGAAGGAAAGCAGGAAATTTGAAGGAGGTGGATTTGGAGTGGATTAGCAGGGGTAGAAAAGATCGTGGGTTTGGAAGGGGGAACATAGGTGGTGGTGAACAGCTGTTTTGAATACCTGAAGGGAGTAGTGGGATTGAAGAGTGTGGGAGTTTGTTCCAAAGGCAGGAAAAACAGAGGAATTGAAGGGTGCAGGTGAGCAGTTATTCTTGATTTTGGTAGTTTTACCAGAAGGGGGTTGCTGGCGGACCTTGAGCACCCTGCGGAAATATGGAGGGAGGAGTAGATCTCAGACCGAGCGGGGGGGGGGGTGGCGAGGCCGTGGAGACGGTAGAAGACAGAAAGACCACCGATATGCCTGTGGTGAGAGAGTGAGGGACCCAAAGACTCAGCCTCAATGCGGGAAATACCAATGATCCTAAATGCCTTGATTTCCACAGCGTGAAACCAAGAAAGGTGAGAGGCGGGAACATCAGCCAAGAGGAGAGAGCAGTACTCTATCAGTCTGCAGATGAAAGCTTTGTATGTGGTCAAGAGCTCAGGTGTGCCAAGGAAGCACTTTGCAGGACGGAGGATGCCCAATCGGGGACTGGCTTTGGAGGCCAGCTCGGAAATGTGGCTTTCCCAGGAAAGATCATAGCAGATAGTGATTCCCAGAAGCTTGAATGAAAGGACTTCAAGAGGATTGTTGAGACAGTATATTAGGGGGTGGGGGGGGGTTCCAGACGGTCATTTTGGAGAGACACAGAGAGAGTGTGAGATTTGTCAAGGTTGAAAGATATGTTCCATGTGTTTGACCTGATTTTATCCAGATCTGCAGAGAGTGAAAAGGCTGCTGCTTACCAATCTGAGGGATAACAGATGGTAAGGCAGAGGGTGGAGTCATCAGCAAAGAGATAAACAGGATTTTCCAGAGTCTGAGAGATCATTGATTTAAACCAGAAAAAGAACAGGGCCCAGAACACTGCCTTGTGGAACTCCAGCCTGGACAGGAAGAGAGGATGAGAGAACTCCATTTAGGGCCACATGTTGGTTACGACAGGAGAGGAAGTCAGTGAGCCATGAGTGGAGATGGCCTTGGATACCATAGGAAGAGAGTTTGGTGAGCAGTGCAGGGTGCGGGACCATATCGAAGGCACACAATATGTCTTGGGATATGGCTCTGATTTCATGTCTGGCATTGAGGACCTCCATCCATTGTTGGGAGAGCAAAAGCAGCATATCCAGGGTAGAGTGACCTGATCTGAATCCAAATTGATGATCAAATATTAAGCCATTGGAGAAGAGGAAGGATTTAATGTCTGAAGCGATGATGGATTCCATAACCTTGTTGATGATTGGGAGAAGGCTGATTGGTCTACAGTTACAGGGATCTATTTCTGCACCTTTTCTATGAAGAGCGGTAATGTTTGCTAATTTCCAAGCAGTTAGTTGGCAAATGATCTTGAGCAAATGAGAGGGTGAATAGAACAGAGAGAGGGGTGAGCAAGAGCAGCAGAGCAGGTTTTTAGGACATGTGGGCTGATGCCGTATGGACCTGTTGCAGAATCTGAGTCAAGATTTGAGAGCAAACTTTCCACCTTGTCAGGATAAAAGGACACAGAGGCTAGGAGCAGATAGGTGTGCCTGGATAAGGTGGGAACAAAAACAGATGGGTTTGGGACACAAGATGTGGAAACAAACACGGAGTTTCGGCATTCAGCCTTTTCACGTGTGGTTTCAGCAGTGTGGCAAAAAGAGGTAAGGGAGGGGATGGAGGGGGAACATACACTAGAAACAGCCGTAACTAGACACCACCAGGATCTGGAGGAGGGAGACGGGTTTGAGAGTTCAGACTTGAGATGAGAAGGATGTTGTTTTCTGGCTCTCCTGAGGGTAGACACATACTTGTTCTGAGCTTTGTGGAAGGAATTGAGATTGCCTTCAGTTGGATTTGCTTTCCATGAGGCAAAGGCAAGTTGTTTCAGGACAACTACCTCGCCACAAGATTCAGTGAACCAAGGGCGGGAGGAAAGGTGGGACAACTGAAGATGAGATTGGATAAATCTGTGCATGAGAGAGAGAGAGAGACAGAGAGAGAGAGAGAGAGAGAGAGAGAGAGAGAGAGAGAGAGAGAGAGAGAGAGAGAGAGACAGACAGACAGACAGACAGACAGACAGACAGACAGACAGACACAGAGAGAGAGAGAGACAGAGACAGAGAGAGACAGAGAGAGAGAGAGACAGAGAGAGAGAGAGACAGAGAGAGAGAGACAGAGAGAGAGAGAGAGACAGAGAGAGAGAGAGAGAGACAGAGAGAGAGACAGAGACAGAGACAGAGACAGAGACAGAGACAGAGAGAGACAGAGACAGAGAGAGAGACAGAGACAGACAGACACTCGATGAAAGAATTCCCAGTACAAGTTGATGTCAGAGGAAGTAGAGATGGGAGATCAGTCTAGAAGTTTGATGGCTGCTTGAAGTCCCTGAGTGAAATGCAGACTCGACGGCGGTGAGGTGGTTCTCTAATAACAGCCAGAGAGATGTTTACTTTGACAAGCATGTGGTCAGATGAACTGATTGGAGCGAAGGAAGAACAGCAGATATTTTCAGCGAAATTTGTCAAAATCAGATCCAAAAGAGATGAGTACCATTGGTTGAGATCCAGTTCGGGAAGTTGACAGATTGAGTCAGTCCTAATGAGTCACAGAAGTCTTTTGCTGAGGTGCCATGGCAGGTGAGAGGTACCCACACCCAGCCATCTGGCATGATGACAGTTGAACTCACCACATTTTGAGGAAGAGACAGTTGGGATAAGAGGATAAATGTTCCATGTTTTAGGAGAGCGAGATGTAAATTGAGTCATCGCTGTTTGGTGGATGGTACAACACACACACACACACACACACACACACACACACATACACACACACACACACACACACACACACACACACACACACACACACACACACACACACACACACACACACACACACACACACATATATATATATATATATATATATATATATATATATATATATATATATATATATATATATATATATATATATATATATATACATATATATATATATATATATATATATATATATATATATATATATATATATATATATATATATATATATATATATATATATATATATATATATATATATATATATATATATATATATATATATATATATATATATATATATATATATATATATATATATATATATATATATATATATATATATATATATATATATATATATATATATATATACAACTACATATATATATATATATATATATACATGAGGTGGGAGTGGAGGGGAAGCCGAAGCCAGAGGTATTCCTGGAGGCGTAGGGTGAGAGAGGGCAGTACATGGTGAGTGAGGAATGGAGTCTTTGATGAAGAGAGCAACTCCGCTGCCAGGACGAGCCTCTGGTTTATCATACTGGAGGAGGGAGTAACCAAGGAGAGATACTCAGGAGTCAAGGACATCTTGAAGGAGGAAAGTTTCTGTTAAGCAGATTATGTCTGGTGTGTCAAAGGGCGGAGGAGCTCCTTGTGAGCCAACGGCCATCCATATCTAGTGCCCAACTTTGTCTGCGGACGTCCTCCTGCAGTTGGGTCACTTCTTATTAGGAGGTTGGTGGCAGGATTTGCACTCCGGCCACCGTAAAATCCTTCATTCCGCAAAACGCAAAAACGCAAAAAAATCTGAAAACCCACTCCGTGGGAGTACCTCCTGCGCAACTTCCCTTCGCAGGGCAGCTCACCGGATGACGGGATTGGGGCAAAGCCTTCGGGACCCCCAATCTTTGATGATAGGAGGGAAACCACGGGGAAACATTCCTGGGTCAGATTGTGGGAGAGTGTGTCGGAGTGGTGCTGAGGTGTCGTCCACCAGACGGCGGTCTCCTTGGGTTAACCTGAGGCGGTCCCTTCGGGTGGGTGCCTGGAATGTCCTATCCCTAAGAGAGGATGATCACCTGTCTCTGTTATCATCTGAGCTCAAGCGTTTGGACATCAGGATTGCAGCTCTCTCTGAGGTTCGGAGACCGGATTGCGGTGAGATAATGGTAGGTGGTTACACCTACTATTGGTCTGGTCGCTCTGATGGTTACCATACCCAAGGAGTTGCTGTAGCTGTGTCCAATAAGCTGACCCCAATGATAATTGAGGTAACACCGGTCAACGAGCGTATTATGAGATTAAGGATTCGTCACTCCTTAGGTGTCATTTCCCTGGTCTCTGTTTATGCTCCGACTGAGGCGAGTGATCTCACCGTGAAGGATGCATTCTATGCCACACTCGAGTCTGTGGTTGATCAGTGCCCCAGACGAGATACACTTCTAGTCTTGGGGGGTTTCAATGCATCGACTGGAACTGATAGGGATGGTTATGAGGTGTGTGTTGGTCCCCATGGGTCAGGAACTATGAACCAGAATAGCACTAAGTTCCTTGACTTTGCAAGAAGTCATGGACTTAGGGTGGCTGGTTCATGGTTTCAGCGCCCACAAGCTCATCGCTGGACTTGGTATTCCAACGCTGGCGGTGTGGCAAAGGAGATTGACCATGTCCTCATTGACGGTAGTTGGAGGATGATCCAGAACTGCAGGGTTTACCGGAGGGCTCAGTTGCTCAATACTGACCACAGGCTTGTTGTAGCAACTCTAAAGCTGCACCTTAAATCCTGGAGAATGGTACCATCCCAGCCTCGGCTGGATGTTGCCAAGCTCAGGGATGAGAGAGTAGCTGAGGAGTTTGCGAACAGGCTGAGTGGACACTTTGGGGTCTGGGTGCTTTGGGGGGTCCTGAAGAGTTGTGGAGCGCCTTCAAGACCACCGTCCTTGATGTTGCCGGTGGATGCCTTGGAGCTCACCGCAGGGCAAAGAAGAATTTTGTCTCTCAAGGGACACTGGATACCATTGACCAGAGTCGCAGGGCCAGGCTGAATGGCAGAGCTGAGCTGTTCAGGGAGCTGAGGCGTAAAACTGTACGTGCACTGAGGGTGGACAAGGAGGCCTATGTGCGAGGAATCTGTGAGGGGGTAGAGCATCACCTGTGGACAGGTGATTCTCGTCCCGCTTACAGGGGAATTCGCGCATTACGTTCATCCAAGCCCATCCCTCGGAGCACTGCAGTTCGAGCAGAGAGTGGTAGGTTCTTGAGAGAGTAGTCTGAAGTGAAGGCCCGCTGGGCCGGTTACTTTGAGCGGTTGTACCAGGCTGATCCCCCAGCTGTCGAGTTGGACGTCAAGGGTGTTACAATCCCTGTTGCTGACCCTCGAATCAACTGTGGTCCACCTTCGCTTGTGGAAACACGGGCTGCAGTGAACCAGTTGAAACGGGGCAAAGCTCCAGGGATCTGTGGCATCCATGCCGAACTTCTCAAGGCTGGTGGAAATGCTGCACTCGTGTCATTGCATGCAGTTTTGTGCTCTGCCTGGAACACAGGCATCATCCCAACTGACTGGAAGAGGGGCCTTGTTGTCCCTCTCTGGAAAGGGAAGGGTGATCGCCAAGACTGCAACAACTACCGAGGGGTGACGCTGCTCTCAGTGCCGGGCAAGGTCTTTGCTCGGATAATTCTTGATAGGGTTCGCCACCATCTGCTTGAGCACCAGCGTCCAGAGCAGTCAGGCTTTACACCAAAGAGGTCAACGATTGACCGTATCCTTGCCCTTCGTGTCCTCACCGAACGCAGATGAGAGTTTCGGCAGGGGCTGCTTGCAGCCTATGTTGATCTCTGTAAAGCGTTCGATTCAGTGAATCGGGATGTCCTCTGGAGGATTCTTGGTCTTCGTGGGGTGCCACCAAAACTGATCGATCTGATGTCTGAACTCTACTCTGGTACTGAGAGTGCTGTGAAGTGTGGTAGTACCATCTCTGACTTATTTCCAGTTGTTACTGGAGTTCGTCAGGGATGTGTATTTGCCCCCACACTTTTCAGCACTTGTATGGACTGGATTTTAGGGAGGATGTCGGAGAGATCAAGTTGCGGTGCATCGTTTGGGAATGTCAAGATCTCGGACCTTGATTTTGCAGATGATGCAGTCATCTTTGCGGAGACTTTAGACATCCTCTTGGGGGCCCTCGAGGTGCTGAATGAGGAGTCGGAGCCATTGGGATTACGGGTTTCTTGGGTCAAAACTAAGATCCAGGCTTTCGGTGACATCTTGGATGCTGCTGTCCTGTCTGTGTCTGTTTGTGGTGACGATGTTTAGGTCGTGGAGAGATTCACTTACCTTGGCAGTGATATTCATGTCTCTGCTGGCTGCGAGTCAGAGGTCAATAGACGTCTGGCTCGGGCCTGGGGAGTCATGGATTCACTGGATCATGGAGGTGTGGCGCTGCCGGTACCTGTGCGGGAGGACGAAAGTCCGAGTCTTCAGGTCCTTGGTACCTCCAGTCTTGCTCTATGGGTGCGAGACTTGGACTCTGACCAAGGATCTGAGACGGAGACTTAATTCCTTTGGTACTCGGTCTCTTCGGAGAATCCTTGGCTATCGCTGGTCGGATTTTGTGTCCAATGAGCGGTTGCTGAGAGAGACTCGGATGAGATTTGTTACCTGCATAGTCTGTGAGCGCCAGTTGCGGCTGTATGGACATGTGGCTCGTTTTCCTGACGCTGATCCTGCTCACCAGATTCTCTCAGCGAGGGAGTCTCATGAGTGGAGGAGGCTAGTGGGCCGACCACGTGCCTCATGGTTGCAACAGGTTGACCATCATCTCAAGGAGATGGGGATGGGCCTGGCATGTGCCTGGGGGATGGCCAGACGGAGGCCCCTGGAGTACCGGTGGAAAGTGGACGCAGCGACGCGCTGTTCTGGCACATGCTCCCATACCTGACCTGACCTGTCAGTGGCAACCTGTATGGAAAGATGTCGGGTTTGAGCAAAGGCTCCGGATGTTTAAGGTCCACCCTTTTAAGGAAAAGGTAGGGAATAAGGTTTTGGGTGCAGGGCAGGGGAGGGGGATGGTAGGACAAGGGAGGAGGTGGTGCGGAGGGAAGGAGAATTATTGAAAGAGTGTGAGGGATTACAGAAGAGCTTGGGGAGAGGGCCGGATGAGGCAGAGAGAAGTCTCGGTGGTGATGGGTTGAGGTCCAGTGGTGAGGAATAAGAGAGGGGCAGAGGGCAGTTGAAGATTGGAAAAGGTGAAGTGTTGAGGTGGAAGAGAGAGGGAGGGGGAGGAGGCACTTTCGTGGATTTGGAGGGGGGGCAATCACACCTTCGTGCAATAGATGTCACATTCATCAGTTCAACCAATCCTATTCTTTGTCGACTGAAATAATTTGCTCGAACTTTATATCTATTTTGACTGATTTGACTGTGCGACAACTGTACCACAGTCAACGTTGAGTCATCATGAAAACCACCCCCCCCCCACTCCTCCCTCCCAACTAACCCTCAGCTAATTAGCATGACATTTCTGCCAGAACTTTGGTGATTCATCTCAGCCTAATCATTATTCATGATGCTCTCTTGTTCCACCAATCAGGTAATCCCATCCTTTCTTTTTTCTAAACCAATTAACGTTGATGACATTACATTTTAACTTTATAAAGTTATATTTATATAAATATAAATAAAATTTTAACTTTATAAATAAAGAGTTTTGTGCTTCTTCTTCATCTGCTTGTGGTTTTATCCGATTGAGTGCAAGTCGAAAAGCTTTGATAATGTCTATTTTATTGATATGCATATTTAAATTTTGTTGTTCTCATCGAATCACCTGGTTTTTAAAATGACAAAAACATGAAGTTGTAGTAGTAGTGGTAGTAGTAGTAGTAGTAGTTGTCGTAGTAGTAGTAGTAGTAGTAGTAGTAGTAGTAGTAGTAGTAGTAGTAGTAGTAGTAGTAGTAGTAGTAGTAGTAGTAGTAGTAGTAGTCGTTCACAAGTGTTACCTGATTTTCATCTTGTTAATTTCCTTGTGGAGGTGTGTTTTTGCAGAATATATTTTAATCTTGCTGGGAGTACCCCGGATAGAGTACCCAGGATAGATGCTGTCATATTATCTGCTTGCTGAAAATAGTTTGGCGTTTCCAAGAGACATTGTCTCCAGTGTGCAACCAGGCTGAGCCAAAACAATATATTGTTGCGAATTCGCGCCTGCCGGCGTGCGATCGGCCGCTCGACTAGAATGGCGGCCGCGTCGCCCACAGGAACGGACAATTCAGTCGTGACCCTCTCAGAACAACGCCGGGAGCTAGTCACGGGTGGGGGTTTAACCTCACCACGATCGTGCCAATTGCCCACCCGCACAGGATATGGTTGCTCGCCAAATTCGACCTACCTAAGTACCTGCGCGAGTGGTTGACCGGGCGATCGTACCACGCCACAGGCCGACTCCGGACACGAACCGCTTAAGCGGTCTGTTCCGTGCTACAGTGATAACCGAGCGGTGTTATCGTCGGCCTTGACGGTTCCGATTAATTACTGGGCGTTTTAAACCCACTATGAACCCCTTACATGATGCAAGATGGAGAAAAGACGAAGCGAAATGGGCACAGTTCAACAAGCAAGCAGTTTTATTCACACACACACACACACACACACACACACACACACACACACACACACACACACACACACACACACGTATCCACAGCCATACAGTCAAAATGCACATATAAAGCAAAGAAAGAGTTAAAACCGAATACGTGTACACACGGCAACACTTAAAACAATACTACTTTAACGGAGACAGGCGCCACCCACAGTCATTTACACAAACCCAAAGGAAAAGGAAAGTGGCGACTTCCCTGTGGGCCGTCGAGTCCCTCTCCCACGTCCGTCGGCATGGTCGTGCCTGGCCCCGACTCCTCTCGCGGTCGGCGAACCCTCTCCGGCACTCCTCGTTCGGACGCGCGGGTCCACCACACAACCGGCGCTGTCGCGTCTGCCGTCCGTGCCTCCGTGGATAGGTCGCCCGCCAAACCGTGAGCGCAGGACCAACACGACAGGAACTCGAAGACAAGAGCCAAGACGAGAAGAGACTCAAGACTCTCGGACGACAAAAAGCTCTCGCGACAAAAGACCACCACTGCAGACGAGCGAAGAGGAAGAGGAGGAGGAAGAGAGTGGAGGAAGAGAGAGAGAGAGCTCGCCCCGCCCGTGTCCGTCCTTTATTGCGCGGGGCTCCGCCCCGTTTTTGGCTCTACCCTCCCTCGAGAAGTTTCTCGAAAAGGGGCGTTCCCTCACTCCGACCGCCTCACGCTGTTCATCCACCAATCGGCGGCGAGCTGCCCTTCCCTCTTCCCTCACACCAAGCATGGGGAACTCAAACGGGA
Source organism: Eptatretus burgeri (assembly GCF_056783735.1). Taxonomy (NCBI): domain Eukaryota; kingdom Metazoa; phylum Chordata; class Myxini; order Myxiniformes; family Myxinidae; genus Eptatretus; species Eptatretus burgeri. The sequence goes on along the minus strand of NC_140969.1, from coordinate 41,631,328 downwards.
GAAACAGGCGGGAAAAGCCCAAGAGCATCGTTGGTGGTTTTTGTTTGTTTGAAATAAAAGATAGAACAGAAAAGTGGCTAACTCAAAGCGTCGCAGCCCGGATGGATCACATAAATTCCCTCCATACAACGGGTTTGGGCTAACTACACATGTACCTACAGAGATATCTCACCTGAGGGCCCTTTATGGTGCAATGCGAATTTCCACAGCCGTAACACTACCCTCTCCCCTTTTTACAGACTCGTCCCGAGTCGTCAAATTTTTGTGTGCCATCATGTGTAGTTCTCCCCGAGTACGTTTTACCTACGGATCCCTGAGTGCGACATTCAGTGTATTCGTGTCCCCAAAATAAATAACCTGAGGGCTGAGTAACTAACTAAACAAACCCAGTCATACGGACGACTTAAATAAAATTGCCGGCGCTAGACAGACATGCCGGGGGCACACTCATATTTACAGTACATCTTAACTTACAAAATTTACACTAAACCATGGCCCAGGATCAATGGACTCTGCAGGCAGAAAAACAAAAGTCAAAAGAAAACCGGTGCACGGGCCGCCACTGCAGGCCCGTGTTGTAGCTGCCAACAGGCCAGTTCTTGCAGCTCGCAAACTGTTACTTTCCCGATGATCCCAGCGCACATGGTAATGAACGGGGGGGGGGGCAAATCAAAACAGAACTGGGCAAAATGGACAAGGGCAGTAGGCATGGATGGCAAAGGTGGGCAGGCAAGCCATGGCAAAACAAGGCCGCCGCAGGCGAACACAGCCGGCAGACGATCCGACCGGCACAGGCCTTGCAGAAAGCAGCTGCAGACGATCCGGCCAGTACAGGCCTCGCAGCAAAACAGCCAGCCGATGATGTTGGCCGGCCTTTGCCTTTCAGTGGAGGTTGGTGGAGGGAGTGCGGTGGTGCTGGCCACTCAGAAGGCGGGCTCGGACCTACCTACCCGTCTCCCTCCCAACCTATCGCCTTTGTCTGTCTCTGTCCACCCTCAGTCCCTTAATTTGTAAAAACCAATTTAGCCCCAATTAATTTTTTTTGGTTATTTTTATTTTTTGCTCTTCCTACCTCCCCACTATAATTCGTCCCCTCACCCCCTTTATCGTCCTTGTTCGGCTAACCTATCCTGTCACCTAGCCTACTCCCAACCCCTACGGTCCCTTCCTGGAGGGGAATAAAGGAGAGCTAGCGTCCTGTGTCGAGGCCCAACTCAAGCCACAGGATGGCCTCCCCAGACTTCAGCGATCTTTACCCAAAGTGGGTCCAGCGGCCCACAACGAGAGCGAAGGAATGGATGGTGCGGAGGGGTACACTTCCTAATCTACCCCAACCATTAACTCTTAAACTACCCCGGGGCTTTCAACAAGCGCCTCTCGCTTAATCTACTGGTTCTATCAACCCAGATTCCTGTCGCCTGTGTTGGTGTCCTCACAATTTCGGGCCTCGCCCCCCCCCCCAATTTTCCTTCCGTGCCCTCACACGGTCTCATGGCTGGGACGCGTGGCTCCCTTGGCAGGCATTACCCTCTGCCGATTCTCCTACGATGGCACTCCCGTGCACTACACTGCCTCTGAGCCTACCAGCTCCCTAAACACCGGGGAGTGCCCTCCATGGCGACTTCCCTGAAACGCTCACATGGCAGGCTCGCTTCCCGGGCCCCTTTCCGATGGTCACCCGTGCCCACAACACTGCCCACGTGGCTAATGGCGCCCCGGGCCCCTGCACCATGCGGGCGCACCCGTGCCCACTACACTATCCCGGCCCCCCATGGGCCCTTGGCCTACCGCTGCTGACTAGCCCGGTGCCCGGGGTACCCACTCAGCGATACTCACCTTTCGCAGCCACGCTCCCAGCCCGTCAACAGGCTCCTGCACCCCTCCAAATGGGTTTCGAGCCTACTTTCCCACCAACAACAAAACGACTTCCATTTTTTTTATTTGACTACCCCAGCTAACTCACTTTATTCCGACCCCGGGGTCCCTTGGGCGGGAGTCACTCCTCCCCCCAATCACTCATCGCACCATGCATTCCACATTCGCTCCATACACACAGACCCGCTGGCCTCACTCACTCACCAAGTACATTTTCCTTCCACACTTCTCAACTCACACATCGCTGAACTCAGCCATCCTTCTGACTACATCCCCTACCTACCTCGTGCTCCCACATCATCCCTTAAACTACAGCACTTTCCCTTTAACACTACGTAGCTAAGCTACATCCCCTCTACACATTCAAAGTCTGTCTCTGTCCTCAAATCTTATTTCCAACCTAAATCTCAACTAAAACCCTCTACCTAATCCATTCCACGGACTCCATGAGGACTTACCCCTGCTCCATGAAGTCGGTCTAACTATGCTAACACTTCCCCCTAACTAGTGCCATCCTGTGCCCTGGACCAGGGGATCTTCCATCCCTGCCCAGGGAATCCTGTTCATCCGAAAGCGAGGCTTGCTTTTTTTTTCTCGCGCAGCACCAGCGTGGCAACTCGCAACCTGCGCACCACCACGGCAAGTCACAGCCACGCACGTTTGGCGTGACGTCATGGCAGCTGTTCGCGTCCCTCATTCCTCTTGGACGGTCCCATCCGGCAGGGATTCACCCTCCTGTCGGATTCCAACCACACACACACACGCAGCCATGACGTCACCCGGCGCATAAAAAAACACAAGCCTCGCGTCTCAAGGGGTTCCCCACGCGAACACATGTGCTCTGGCCGTTGGAGCTTAACACACACGCCCGCGTAGAGAACCCGTCTGGTCCAAATTCAAAATCCTGCCTAAACTTTGTCCGTCGTGGGATCGGCAACATTCACCGCTGGCGTTTCCGGACCGGGTTTCACTCCCGCAAGCGAGCACATGGTGGCCTCGTGTGTGGCACAGCACGGACCCCGCGCTCGCTGCTGGGTAAACCCGGCACGGTCCCCAAAACAGCTACGGCCGCTACCCGGCCTCTGTCCCTCTGTCGCCGTCTCCATTAAATCCACGCACACTTGCGTGTGACGACACTCACACATCTCGACATTCCACTCACCCCAGGAGACGCGGCTGCATGCTCACGCATGCCGACCGTCATCTCCCTCACATACCGCTCTCTCACACACACGGTCTCCCTTGCACTCGGCAGTTCATTCACGCATGCCCTTTCTGGCGTACACGTGGTTCTTTCCACTCGCGGTGCCCCTTTCACACACGGCGTGCTGGGAAGCACGCATCCTGGCACACTCGCCACCACACCACTCGCACACGGGGTCGCTTCCACACACAGGGGCACACTCACACCTTTCACCACACACACCGGGACAAGCACACTGGGGATTCGTGTCCCCACAAGGGGTTCCGGGGCCTCTAAACCCCCCAAGCTCCTCGTGCACCTGTCCGCAGCACTCATCCCCTCAACTCCGCGAAGCACGACCGAACCCACCTGGTCGTGACTCGCTTCAAGGGAGAATAGCGTCTCCCTCCTTTCCCGAAGGAGGCTATCCAGCTGCTCGCACCGGGTCCCTCGGCAGTCCGCCAGCTCCCCTCATGGTCCTCCACTACCTTAGTGTGTGTGTGCTCGTCACTAACCCCGTCCAATTCGCCCTCTATCTCCCGTGTCTCTGTACATTTCCTCTCCTTGGTCCTTATTTCTGTTTCTTCCATCTCCCGTTCTTGTCCCTTTTGCATCCCTAGCGATAGTTCCCCGACTTTCTCTCTTATTTGCTCCACTTCCCCTTTTACCTGTGTCACCACCTTATTTGTCTTGGATATTTCCTCCCCCGTCCTCCTAAACTGCTCTTCCCTCTCACCCTCGTGTTTTTCTATCCGTTTCCCCAGTTCCTCTGTCTTTTCTCCGGCTTTCCGCTCCATTTCCATAATTACTTCCTCATGTCTCTTTCTACATTCCTCCCCCACGGCCTTTAATCCCTTCTGTGTCTCCGCTTTTACCTCCTGCCGCAGTTTTTCAACCCTCTCTGTCATGTCTTGATGTCTTTTTTAACACTCCTTTTTTATGACCTCCAATCCTTTGTTTATTTTCCCCTGTACTCGCTCTAACTCTTATCGCCGTCGTGTTCTTTTTTATTTCCTCTTTTAGTTGGTTTTGTCCTTTTACTTCTCCCATTTCCTTTGCGACCTTCACCATTTTTTCTGTTACGTCTTCCTCGCCCGCCTTCACCGCGGACCGCACCTCTTTTACACTTTGCTTCAATTCGTTTACCTCCTTTCTTATCGTGCCGATATCTTCTGCCATTTTGGCTTCTGCTTTCTTTAATTCTTCCTTTAGTGCCCCTTGGCCTTTCTGGAGATCCAGCCCCATGCGCTGCATCTCACCCCACAGTGTTTGCGTATTTGCCTCCATGTTGTTTTTTATTTCTTCCTTCAATTCCTCTTTTATTTGTTGCGCATTTGTTTCCATATTTGTTTTCATTTCATCCTTCAATTGTTGCGCATTTGCTTTCATTTTGTTATTTATTCCTTCCATTTTGAGTACGTTTCCATCCATTTTCGCATTCATTTTGTTTTCCATTCTGCTTATCGCTTGTAAAATCATGTTTACCTGGCCCTTGTTAAGTGGGTCTGCGGCAATCGCTTCGCCCTCAGGCGTGGATCCGCCGGGCATTGGGGAGGGAATTTGACAGAGAAGGGGTGGGGGGGGATGTCATCCACAGTGGCCTCTGCCGCTGCGCCCATTTCGGGCTCTGGGTCCATTTGTGGGGGGGTTTGTCCTGCACATTAAGCATTTCCTGCTTGGGGCTTTCATCCTGGGCCATGGATTCTATTAATTCTAACTCCATTCCAAATACCCCCGGCACCCGCTCGCCTTGAGACTCCATCTCGTTTCTCGTAAGAGATTAAAATTTAGCCTGCTCGTAATTTAATGGAACACAGAGGGTCGCTCCACTCACCCTTGATCCGGTTCCATGAATTTAGCTGGAGACGGGAGAGTTTGTTTCCCGCTCGCTGACACCAGTGTTGCGAATTCGCACCGGCCGGCGTGCGATCGGCCGCTCAACTCGAATGGCGGCCGCCTCGTCCACCAGAACGGACAGTTCAGTCGTGACCCTCTCGGAACAATGCCGGGAGCTAGTTACGGGTGGGGGTTTAACCTCACCACAATCGTGCCAATTGCCCACCCGCGCAGGATAGGGTTGCTCACCAAATTCGACTTACCTAAGTACCTGCGTGAGTGGTCGACCGGGCGATCGTACCACGCCACAGGCTGACTCCGGACACGAACCGCTAAGCGGTCCATTCCGTGCTACAGTGATAACCGAGCGGTGTTATGGTCGACCTTGATGGTTCCGATTAATTACCGGGCATTTTAAACCCACTAAGATCCCCTTACGTGATGTAAGATGGAGATTCAAATAGAGAAAAGACGAAGCGAAACGGGCACAGTTCAACAAGCAAGCAGTTTTAGACACACACACACACACACACACACACACACACACACACACACACACACACACGTATCCACAGCCATACAGTCAAAATGCACATATAAAGCAAAGAAAGAGTTAAAACCGAATACGTGTACACACGGCAACACTTAAAACAATACTACTTTAACGGAGACAGGCGCCACCCACAGTCATTTACACAAACCCAAAGGAAAAGGAAAGTGGCGACTTCCCTGTGGGCCGTCGAGTCCCTCTCCCACGTCCGTCGGCATGGTCGCGCCTGGCCCCGACTCCTCTCGCGGTCGGCGAACCCTCTCCGGCACTCCTCGTTCGGATGTGCGGGTCCACCACACAACCGGCGCTGTCGCGTCTGCCGTCCGTGCCCCATGGATAGGTCGCCCGCCAAACCGCAAGCGCAGGACCAACACGACAGGAACTCGAAGACGAGGGCTAAGATGAGAAGAGACTCAAGACTCTCGGACGACAAAAAGCTCTCGCGACAAAAGACCACTACTGCAGACTAGCGAAGAGGAAGAGAATGGAGGAAGAGAGAGAGAGCTCGCCCCGCCCGTGTCCCTCCTTTATAGCGCGGGGCTCCGCCCTTCGCTCCGCCCCGTTTTCGGCTCCACCCTCCTTCTAGAAGGTTCTCGAAAAGGGGCGTTCCCTCACCCCGACCGCCTCACGCTGTTCATCCACCAATCGGCGGCGAGCTGCCCTTCCCCCTTCCCTCACACCAAGCGCGGGGAACTCAAACGGGAGAAACCGGCAGGAAAAGCCCACGAGCATCATTGGTGGTTTTTGTTTGTTTGAAATAAAAGATAGAACAGAAAAATTGCTAACTCAAAGCGTCGCAGCCCGGATGGATCACATAAATTCCCTCTATACAACGGGTTTGGGCTAACTACACATGTACCTACAGAGATATCTCACCTGAGGGCCCTTTATGGTGTAATGCGAATTTCTACAGCCGTAACAATATTCTCCTTTGTGGTCTCTTACTTCATTGTGGGAGTATCAAAAGGCTGGCACCACATTATCAGCTGGAGATGTTTATGTCTGCTCTTGAGAAGTACAACATTTTGATACCTGAGCCTCTTTAAATACATAATCTTCATGGAGGTAAGTAATGGATATCATGATATTTCAAAAAAGTTATGGATGAATTTGGATGAAATTTGGTTGGACACGTTGGGTGTGTGAAAAGCACAAATTCCATCCATTTTGGTGAAGATCCGGATCCAGATCCGGACACGAGAATTAAAAAAATAAAATTCTTAAGTGATTCTTCATAATTGAGAAAGGGACCCAAAACGGATACATAGCACGATATTTCAAAAAGTTGTCTATGGATTATGACAAATCTTGGTGGATGAGTTGAGTAGCTGACATGAATAAGTCGATTCCATTTTGTTTCAGGTCTGGACGCAGATCCGACCCATCAGTGGGATACAAGTCGCAAACTGTTAAGCCTGGTGGAGGTATGCGCTCTAACGAGTGCCGTCCTTGTTTATTTTTTTTACTTTTATCAGATAACTACTTCAGTTGTATCTGTTTCAAATAGGAATTCTGAGGAAAAACTCTCAGTTTTGTGCACGTGTGTAGAAAATACCTTGCATTTTTTTTTGTATACATGGTTGAGGGTCATGGAAAACCTCGAGATGCATTTTAAGATCTTAAGCCATAAACAGATAAACAAATGATAAAGCTTTTATAATGGATATAGATGTTCTATAAATATATCCATCCGAAGTGTTATTATTATCTTGCCAAAACGAAGTTTTTGCAAGATATGTTAGTCAGCTTGTATGTTTTTTTTTTTTTTGTCTGTAATCATGTATAAAAAATTCTGCAGAGCACAGTTATCATTGGGAATTTTTGTAACTTCGCATATCAGAGGCCTATAGAGGTCCCTTTCAGCGCATAAAATTTTGAAGGTCAAGGTCAAAGGTCAAGGTCACTTTGTCGCAAATCAGGGAGTCGACGAAACCCTTATTTTTTGAGTAATTTTGATTGGATCGTCTTCAAACTTCATGGGAATATAGTTAATCGTCTGGCGCTCAGCTGATTAATGTTTGGTGGCGATTGGCCTTGACCTTCATGGTTAGCGCCTAAGGTCAAACATATTTGACCCCAAGGTCAAATTTTCAAGTTTTAGGAACCATATCGTGTAGTACTTCAAATTGAACACCCCGGATGAGTGCTTTCTGGATATGTCAAGCTTGAGACATTATGACCTCATTTGGTGACGTTATGAGGCAAACGCATATTTTTCATGGTTACTCTGTAGAACGATTCTCATCGGAATCTCTTGTAGGCAGATATTCCTCAAAGAGTCGCTCCTGGTGGATAACAGCTCTCTTCACCTCAGTGTGACCTTAAAGAAGTCACACGTGGTCACCTTTTGGCAAGATACGGGTCATTTATTTATCGACTTACACCTGTGATTATTAACTTTATCATGAGTTATGCCATTTATGAGTGAGAGATGATTTCATGATCCATTCAGATGATCCGTTTATGATAGATAGAGATGCTCCCCCCCCCCCTCCTCTCTCTCTCTCTCTCTCTCAAAATTCGACCGCATGGGGTAGGGTTAATTGCCAAACTTCAATATAACTAAGTACCCACGTGGCAAAGCTACCAGGGAATTCACACCCTCGGCAGACCTCGAGCAGAACGAGCCGTTACCGTGCTCGAACCGTGTGTAACCCGAGCAGATGGTTACCGAGGCCCATCGGTCCAAATGAACAATTTACTACTTCGCCATTTCTCAACACGCACCGTGCTAAGCCAATAAAATAAATGACAGGGAACGAGCTGGGACATTCAAAAAGAGGGGAATTTATTTACAATAATCGGGGGACGAGGGGAGCACGTAAGGGCAGAGTTATCCAAATAAAGAAGGGAATCAAATGTACAAGCAAATCCTTAAACAATACTACTTGGAGACAGGGTCCACGGACACACACACGCACACACAAATACCCCAGAAAGAGATGGGTCTCGAGGTCTTTATTGCCCCTTCAGCTCAGGAGGGAAGACGAGCTGAGGGAAGAGAACGTGCTGGCTACCTGGCCGCGTTCGCGCGGCTGGACGACCGCACCTTCCCGGAGCACCAGGCGCCAAAGAACGGACCAGGGCAGCCGAACCCAGAGGAGGCGAGACGAGGTGATATCCCGTGATGAGATGGTCGACCGCTTGTTGTAATGCGCCAGACGAGACGCCTCGGATGCGCGGGATGCAGTCAGCCGCAGACTCAGACAGAAACGCACTCGAGCAGACGGGACGCAATCATCAAAGCCTTTTCCATCGTTTTTCGGGGTGGTTCCGCTCCCCCGTCGCCTGCTCCCATTGGGTGGACGGCGTGTCGCGGCTCTGCCTTCTTGAGAAGGACCGCCCCGGCTTTGGTCCGCGCGTTGCCCATTGGGCGGGAAATGACTCGTACCCTAATTTGGCGCAAAGCTTTCACGAAGCGCTCCGTGACCATATTTGGGCCAGGCCAGAGCGAAACGCTTCATGACCATATTTGGTGCGAAATCCACACCGCCTGGGGCATGGAAATCCGCCCACGCACACATGCTGGCGAGCTCGCGAAAAGCGCGGACGATGCCGTGAGCAGAGGGTTGTTGTTGGGGTAAAAATCCTATCTATAAAATAACTTCGTAGTGCACGTACACTTAATTCCCATTCGACATAGGGGAAAGGGAGCTATCTATCCACATTTACTTCACGAAATAACTGAGCTACGGGGACCTGAATGTTGAGTGCTCATGGCTGCCAGATTTGTAACAATATATATATATATATATATATATATATATATATATATATATATATATATATATATATATATATATATATATATATACTGTGTGTATGTGCATGGCTCACAAAGTGGATACACATACTGTTACACAAAGGGCAAAAAAAAGAGTTTAGGGAAACATGAAATGCAACCCATTATGTTAATCTGCATGTATTCAAAAAGCTAAATCTAAATTTTTAGACCTGCAGCACGTCCGGTTTTAAAGTTACCACTGAATATATACAACACTGTAAATACACGTTCGAATTTCGAGCTTGGCGTCAGCGTTATATACGGAATCAGATGAAAAAAACAACGTAAATATTATATTTTGGGATAAGAAACATAATTTTTTACTCTGCCTTTTAAAATGGGCTCAATATGTGACAGGAAAAAGAAAAATATACCATCAGAGATGGGGAATCCCCCGCCATTGAATGAAAAAGGTCATACATATTCCAGATAATGAGGGACGTGAATTGGAAACAAGACACCATTTGGTCATCATCTCGAAAAAGTTCCCCAGGGTAAGCCCAGAACGTAGTAACCAAAAATAATTGAAATCAGATAAGCGTTTTTCCATTTATTACTAAAAACATTTTTTTCAAGATGGCCGCCCCAGTCGGCCATCTTGGATCCGGCCACGCCCAAAATCAATAGGGTTCTTCCTTTTCAGGTGGTACATGTGTGACCCAAATTTGAAATCGATATGGCGAACAGTTTATGAGTTATCGCACTCACAGCTATAAATGTTGACGCCCAGTCAGCCGGACGGACGGACAGCCGGACGGACGACCCGGGTGACAAAAATATGTTTTTTGAGAGAGTCCGATGTTATAAATTACGAAGAAAACACAGACGAGTTCAGTAGCAAAGAAAGCCACACTTGGAAGCGAAAAATAATGTTGAAATCAAATCTATTTCTTTCAAACTTTTGAAAATAATCACTTTAAACATGAAAAGAAAAACATAATTCTTACCTCTCGGATCCTCACGAAGCACCAAAAAAATTCTAGCATTGGTTAAAATGAAGAATTATCAGACAAATCCGAGTCACCTCGTTCGGCTCGGCGTCCTCACGCTGGATTCGTACGTTACGGCTCTCGCAAAGACACGGACATGAAGACAAACGCTGCGCTCGACGGCGAATGGAAATGTGCTGACACGCTTGCAAGTGCCTATTATATCCATCAATCGGGGAAGTTTGCAAGATGGCAAGATTTTCTAATGCCACCGTTATTTGCGTCCGAGAGATGATGATTCATACATAACGGGACTGACACGAAAATGAAGACGGGATTACTTGCGGTCCGAATTTTATTTTTCTGATCACAATTTTGATCTATATTTTTCTGCCGTTAGACTCTAGACTCTGCGTATGACATTTCTTGGAAATATGAGCTGATTTTCAGGGCGAAACAGCATTGTGGAAGTCGGAAATTGCCTCACCACAGGAGTGCACTGACATGGCTCGGCATGAGGCCAGGTTGGCAGTTGATCTCCCTTGTGCTTGTCCGTTAACGGCTGCTTTGAAGGAGGGAGATATTTTTAAGGTCGGTTGGCAATGCAGCTGACACGGAGAGGTGGTTAACCATTACAGCTGTTCAGGGAGAGAGAGAGAGAGAGAGAGAGAGAGAGAGAGAGAGAGAGAGAGAGAGAGAGAGAGAGAGAGAGAGAGAGAGAGAGAGAGAGAGAGAGAGAGAGAGAGAGAGAGAGAGAGAGAGAGAGAGAGAGAGAGAGAGAGAGAGAGAGAGAGAGAGAGAGAGAGAGAGAGAGAGAGATATAGAGAGAGATATAGAGATAGATATAGAGATAGATATAGAGATAGATATAGAGATAGATATAGAGATAGATATAGAGATAGATATAGAGATAGATATAGAGATAGATATAGAGATAGATATAGAGATAGATATAGAGATAGATATAGAGATAGATATAGAGATAGATATAGAGATAGATATAGAGATAGATATAGAGATAGATATAGAGATAGATATAGAGATAGATATAGAGATAGATATAGAGAGAGATAGATATAGATATAGAGATAGAGATATAGATATAGAGATAGAGATATAGATATAGATATAGATATAGATATAGATATAGATATAGAGAGAGATAGATAGAGATAGAGAGAGAGATAGAGAGATAATCATGCTGGAGGAGAGTGCTTGAGATTGGCAGGAAGAGTGAATGTGTGGAGCTGTGTGTCCTCTGCGACATTTGGGTTGTTTGAAGGCAGTAAGTGAAGGACAGGATGGACGGGGGAAATGTGAATATCAGGAGTGTCGGTGCAGTGTCAGGTATCGTGCGTCTCGTGCAGATAGAAATGGCCACGGCCCTCGTGGTCCAACCAGGCAAATATCAGTGCGAGCCTAGTGAAAGAGAGCTTGGTGAAAAGAGCTTGTGGCAGAGAGTGAGAGCGTTCGCTCGCCGCTCTAACTTTTTATCTCACCTGTGACAAGGTGTGGTCAGGGCGCTTTGTGCATCTTACCGCTCGCTCGTGCCGCACCCCTATTGGCTCCTGGCTCTCTGAATCTTTGAATCTCTTCCAGAATAATATTCTTTCTCCGACCAAAGGACACCCCTCCCCCCACCCCCCCCCCCTTTACACACACACTTGATGACTCCTCTACCGCGGTAACTTTCCCCTTTTTGTACTGAAAGTCATTATGTAATGACTCGAGTTTTTTACATCAGGATCTTTGCAGGCAAAGAATGAAAGGGATTTATTTAACTTGTTTTTTAATTAAATTATGTTTCACACACTGAAGAGTTTGTTCACCCATTCAAAGTTAACAGGGTGTTTCAGGAGGTATAGGTGACAGTGGTTTGGATGTTGGCTGTAGAGGGGAACATTTCTGAGGGGAGCAAGAGAAATACAAGTTGGATAGCGAAAGACGGATTTACGGATTTATGATGGATGAATGGATCGATGAATTGAAAGATTGAAAGACGGATTGATGGATTTGCTGGATTATAAGGATTGAAAATGGATAGAAAGGGGGAAAAAATCACACTAGGGATGAAATATGCTAATCTCACAACGCATTTTCCCCCTCTTTCCCTCCCCCCCCCACCCCTGTCCCCTAGACAAAGGGAAAGGGTCTATTTTACCACATAATTCAGGAAATAACTGCCTGGGGAATGCCTACGTGTTCATGAGTGTCCTCCTTGGAGGTCCATTTCCACAACCACAACAATATATTCACTTACCAAATGCTCCTTCTTCATTGGCTTGTCTGGCAAGGGATGACTATTTCAACAATAATTACAGCTTATCTGAAGATAAGTCACTGCAGGTACCCGCATGTAGCATGGGGTGTGAAAAGTTTTCACTTGTGTCATGATTATTGCACGACCAAAGGGAAAATTCTCTGAATGGCACTGCCCCATCCACTCCATCAAGACATTATTGACATCCGCGGTATTTGACTGATGTAATGTTTTCCTTTTTTCCATTAACTTGGGCACATCACTCTCACCATAAAATTGTAATTTCTGCTCCTTTTGTTTCTTTAGATCTATAGATGGTTTTGTTTCTTTTTCAAGATCTAGAGATCGTTTTGTTTCTTTTTCAAGTGCCATTGATGTACCAATGCCATCCTCCTCACTCGAGCGTTTCACCAAAACATCCATGTCACATTTCCGCAACAACTCCACCTTATGCTTGATACTGAGTGATAAATATTTCCTTTTCGAAGCACCACTATTGCTTGTCCAGATGTTGAAGGCCTATTCGACATGATGGCATTGCAGGGGGTATTGCACAAACACAATTATGCACACAAAACTAGACATCACAATGCGGTGATGCCAAATCAGACGTACACTACATGCTTCTTCACAGGTTTGTCTCTGGTGATTGCGCAGTGTCACTTCGCTGGTGATACATTTTTCAATGGGGCAATTAATTTTTCAGAAGGCTTGCGAATAATCATCTATTCATAATGAAAAGGTTAAAAAATTGCAGGACCTGGAGTTTCAAAATTTTGCAGGTTTTCATGTTTTTCCGGTTCTTCGTTGATACAATTTAGCCTTAATGTGCACAAAAGTGGTTGTCAAATATCCTAATAATCAATCAGTACACAATAAAGCGATGGATAATGGCTTTTGGATGTGATATAATCAGGTACATGGATGATAATAGTATATGGGCAATAATTAATCATAGATGGCCAAAATAGTCGCGTGTTCAGTTTACGATGGTATTTTGTTTAGAATGAGCACGTGAGGCGAGCCTAATAGCTCAACATAGTGCCGTTGTAGTTTGTTTGGTGACTATGCTGAACTGATGTGAGTGTGCGATTTAATATAGATTCTGTGTTGCCAAAAAACGTTTCTGATTTTGGATGTGAAAGTATATTGAGTAAAGGTCATTACTCTTGCTTGAAGGTACAAAATCTTTTTGATCATTGATCGCATTTGACAATATCACTTGTCTACAATTTAAAGTTTATTCAAAGTTAGCTAAGAATATTGTATTTAGAAGTATTCCATGGTATTTGTTACAGTACTGTAATCCATGGTTTTAACAAGTAGAAATAAAACAGCAGTGAAATGTATCCAGCTCCAACATAGTGCGACTGAATAAAACTTGGAGCAGTTTTGTGGTTCCAGGAGGAGGCATCTCCTATCCTTTTTGATGTTGTATGTCATAGAATTAAACATGAGTTGTTGGAGTAGTTTATTTCTTGGATATATTTCTTTTTTTATCATTTTTTGAAACATTATATATTGTGCAGATTTCATTTGTTGTGTGTAGAAACTGACAATTGACTATTTTTCTCGTTCTTCTTTCCCAATAAATGTAGGCTAACTGGAGTAAATAAAAATTGAGAAAATACATTTGGCCCTACATTGTTCTGCTTGATAGAAGCTTGTTGTATGGAGTTTCATAATCAGTCATGGCATTAAAGATACCAGCAAGTTACTTGTGCCCGCACGGGATTCAAAACGGGGTAGGGATATCGGCGGCAAAAATGCAAATGGTGCCTTCTGTCATCGAGCCGGTAATCTGGCAGCAACAATTCACATTTATTGTCACATGCGATGCAATTTAAATGCTATAATAGTGGTGAGGTGCTCCATTTGAAACTGTTTGTTCGATTATATGTAGCTTTTTGATGCATAGGGTCAATTATAAAAAAATTGTAATGCTGTCAAAGCCAGTGACCAATTGGAAATTAATATTAGGATTTAAATAATCCCATTAGTTACTCCAAAAGAGCTGCAATGAAAGGCTTATGCCAAAGCCTAGTTGAAAATATTATGAGATGGTACATAAAATGGCTAACAAAGTTTCTATACCAAGTAGCCTTTATGAGAGGAAGATTAGGATCCTGTAGATTGTAGTACATGCTTGAATTGAACCTGCTTCGTGTTTTGGATGAGTATTTAATTATACGTGTATCAGCCGTGATTCATGCTTTGCAGTTGTTTGGACTATATATCATCAGGTAATGTAATTGCTGTGTACCAGGCAAGGTCATAAAATGTTTGTACAGTGTGTCCTGAAGGGTCTTTCATTGGGTTCTCGGAATTATTTATTCATTGGCACCTGACAGCGGTGGTTTTTTGCTCTTTATTTTTTTAATTTTACAGCTGTGCTTATTATATGCCGGATATATAACAGCCCGTAAACCAACATATTTCAATCCACTTCAGGATTAAGGCTTCCCTCAACCCACGTTAAACTACACTTGGCATAGTCATCACAACTGCCAACCGAAGGTTGGTGAGTTTGTGCAGTGATGAGAATCCAATCCACCAAGGCAGTGCAAAATGAAACTAGTCTTTAACTGATTGACCAAACAAACAGCCAGCTGGTGTGTGTGTGTGTGTGTGGTTGTTTGTGTGCACACAAGTTTGGTCGCCCAATTAAGATCGGGTTATTTAGACTTTACTAAACCATCAAGACGATTGAACAAAATCTCATGATGGCGAGGAGTCTGATGTCTCTCTGTTTCTTCAATAAATGCATTCTTTGTTTGCTTTGATGAAGATGTACAGTGGGGTGAAAAAGTACAAGTCCAGTAGGAAATTTATTCATTGAGACATGAAAACAAAATATATTATTGTAATGTGAAAACAAAAGCACTTTCACAGGATATCCACAAGCTCTTAAGAAGATAACGCTTATTATATTAGAAAAATTAAAATCTGATTTTACATGTACTCAGTGTGACCCCCCTTTGTCTTGAGAACTACCTCAACTCCATTTGGGATTGATTTAATTAATTTATGGATTCCGTTTGAGTCAATCTTTTCCCAATGGTGTTGTAATGCACTCCAGAGCATCGTCACATTGCTCACATAAATTTTTAGATTTCTCTCAAATGTACTCGCCCTTCATTACCTCCACCACCGAAGGTGGAGGTTATGTTTTCACCCCTGTCTGTCTGTGAACATGATATCTCAAAAGGTTGTGGATGGATTTAGATGGAATTTGGTGGAGGTTGGGTGTGCTACAGGGATGAAATGATTAGATTTTGGTGAAGATCCGGATCCGGATACAAGAACGTTTTAAGCGATTCTTCACCATTGAGTGATTGGGCTAAAAACGATACCTAACACGATATCACAAAAGATCATGGACCCACTCGGACAAATCTTGGTGGGCACATTGGGTGTGTGACAAGGATGAATTGATTCGATTTTAATGAAGATTCGAATTCGGAGACGAGAATTTTTAAATTTTGTAAGTGATTCTTCACCTTTGAGAAATGAGGCCAAAAACGATATATAGCATGATATTTCAAAAGATTGTGGATGAGTTATGACAGAACTAAGTGGATGCGTTATGACAGAACCAAGTGGACGAGTTGGTTAGGTGACAAGAACAAGCCGATTCAATGTTGATTCAAATCTGGATCCAAATCCAGCCTATCAGTGGGATACAAAATGTAAACTGCTCAGCCTTGCGGAGGTATGTACTCTACCAAGTGCCATTCTAGTTTATTCTGTTAAGACAAAAGTGTCAGTCCATAATAACTCCAATAAATTAAAGAATATGGAGACATATGTTTAATGTTATGACAAATTTGTGTTTGAAATCATTATTTGAGAAAGTTTGGTGTTGATGAAAGTGGATTCATACTTTTACAATCCTCTGTATATCTGCCAAGTAAACCTCTCTTCTTCCGTGGCATTGTTTCTGAAAAAGGAATTGAAGACAACGAAGCTATGTAGAGAATTCACTTTGAACTTGATATGGAAAGGCCCAAAGGGCCGAGTAAGCGAATCCTCCTCCAATGCACCCGACGTACAACACTTGATCTCCTGGTGCCACTGCTATTTTTTTGTTTTAACATTGATTTGATGACTGTGTAACCTTTGCATATTAATTTTCATTCTGCAGACTGAATATAAATAATTAAATTCAATTGGTTCGATTCCTCACAAATAATTCACCTTCAAACACAACCCGGAAAGTGTAATCCAAGCTCTGCCATTCTCCCCACCAATCGGCCAAGACGCCCGTTATGTTTTAACTTCAATTTGATTCATGGTTGAAAGTTTTTATTGTGACCGTGACTTTCTTTGTGCAGCAATAGTGTGGTTCAGCAAATTTTGGGGTAATACGGGACTTTCAGAATGACATAATCCTTCCCGGAATGCTCGGCGCGCATGCGTAGATCCCTGAAGCAGCAATGTTGAGCAGGGCATGTTAACGAATATGGTGCATTCAAGAAAAGGATCGTTACCTAAAATGTCTCACAAAGCTCTAAAACAAGCCAAAAATACATGGGAAAGTACCTGAAATAAAAAGGTGTGCCTCTACACAACAAAAGAGTTGTAGAACGAAAGAGTTCTAGCTCTTCCTCGAGCCTCAACTATATTTACAAAAAAAACACTTTCCCAGCTCACCCAAAGAGCTGAGATCTTTGAGTGACTCACACTGCAAAAGCTCCCGACGATGTGGGCCAGTGCAAGGCTGGAACTGTAGATGGATCACAAGTGAATGTGACTTTGAACCTTCCAGCAGTGCCTCGTGTGAACATGGCAGGCTCGGTGATTTATTTAATGGGCGCCTGCAATTGGAAAGACAACGCTGTGCAGCATTACCAACAGTAAAGGTTTCCAACTCTTTTACAAAGGATATATTCGCGACATGAAAATACACAAAGCTTGTGCTAGCTCTTATTGATGTGGGAGCCAGATGTACCAGGCAGACTTACCTGAGACGACCATATCTGGTTTGGGTGCTTCTTAACAGTGATGGGAAGGTAATGTCTGGGGCTTGTCAATGCACAAGGGTAAGTGTGAAATAAAGTTTTAAAATGATGATGTTTACTATTAATCATGTTTAGGGGGGTGAGGATGGGAGCTGTGAGAGCTGTTATAAATATGTTTTTGTGTGTGTGTGCGTTGGAGTTGCTTCTGATAGCCTGAAATGGCTTAAAAGTCAATCTGTAGCCATTTTGTGCAAGGACACAGTAAACATGTTCCCTTCCTGTTGAGAGTAGATTGTTCAGGAATATTTAATAACCACTCAAAGCATTCAGATTCCTGGTGTTCATTTAACTGGAGTTATTTTATGTGAGAGTCCACTGTATATCTTTCTACCCACTCACTCTCTCACTCACTGACTCGCTCACATAAAGGTTTTGTACTTTCTAAGTGGTCGAGAAGGCTGCAATTTTGCATACCGATGTAACTTGAAGCCAAGGTTCCAGGAAACATCAAAAAATGTCTGTAAACTAAATCATCTGCAAACAACAGTCGGCTCATATTGCCTTGCTTTGCTCATGGAGGGTCAAGTCACGGACAATGACACGTCACGTGATCTTGCATGGGCACGATCGCTCACCGGTATTTCTCGGTTTTATGGTGGTATGATTGGAGATCTGGATGTGGATTTTTTTGTCATTTCTGGACTATGTGCACTGGTAGGAAGTTGGAAACATCGTTTACAGACAGTGTTGTGCGGTAAGTGTTACAGTGCATATTTTAAGTCCTGCATTACATGTTTACATATATATGTAAAAAAAAAAATATCCAATTAGACCTCTATATCATGCACACTGTTTATAACAAGCATTCAGAACATATTTTAGTTAATGCATATTCTCTCTCTGTTTACAATCCACATTGTTGGAAAAACCAGATATAAAGAAAGATCACTTTTTCCCACAAGATGAATGCAGACATAAGGCAGTATAATAAAAGATGGCTGATATACAGAGGAGATTGCCAAAACTAATTTTCCAAACATCAAAGGAAATAATCATTTTATTACCCCTGCATTTTTACATTGCCCTGGTGGTGAAATACACTGCCAATGGATGCCACCGAGGAAAGGGACAGAGACAATCAGCTGGGTGAGGCTTTTTTTATTTTTTTGTATACCTTGGTCGAGGCTCGTATGAGAGCTAACACACAACTCACAGCAAGGAGGCATGAGACAAGAGGGGCGGGAGTGGAAGGGACAAAACAGTGGGGAACAGACACATTAGGTGAACTGTGGAAGGGAGAGGGATGGGGATGGGATGGGGAACATGGCGAAGAGAAGATGGACATTACAGGGACTTTCAGGAAGGAAAGCAGGGGAATTGAAGGAAGTGGGTTTGGGTGGATTATGGGGGGTAGAAAAGATCGAGGATTTGGATGGGGGAAGATAAGAGGTGGTGGTGAACAGCTGTTTTGAAAGCCTGGAGGGAAGAATGGGAAAGAATAGAGTGAGGAAGTTTATTCCAAAGGCGGGGAAAAAGAGGAATGAAAGAGTGAAGATGGGCAGTGATTCGTGATTTTGGTAGTTTTACCAGAAGGGGGTTGTTGGCAGACCTTGAGCGCCCTGTGGAAATGTGGTGGGGACAAATCGCAGAGAGAGCAGGGGGGAAAGGCTGGAGAGGAGTCGGTAGAAGACAGAAAGACCACCGACCAACCTGCGGTGATTGAGTGAGAGGCCCAAAGACTCAGCTTCATTGTGGGAGATGCCGATGATCTTAAATGCCCGGGTTTATACAGCGTGAAGCCGAGAAAGGTGGGAGGCAGGAGTGAGGCATACTCACCCAGGGAAGGAACGCTATCATGCACAGGTGACCAGAGAGAGAGAGAGATGTGGATGGAGATACAGGGGGGGGGGGGGCACGGGGAGAAACGCCACCGTAAGTGCACGCATCGGATGCTAAAGGCAATGTCATGATGGAGAGATCCAGAAAGACGGCCAGCATGCCAGAGAAGACACGTCAAACCGGTGGATAAGGGTCTGAAGGCGAGCCTGCTGTGAAACGTCATTAACATCTCTGCTGACCTGCATGACCAGACTGCATCATGCCTCCTGGCATTTCACCAGGATAGCCTGCGCGCACGTGCACACGTACACACACGCACGCACACGCGCACACGCGCACACACACTCCTTCCACTGTCTACTCCCCTGTTCGTCCTGTATTCCTGCCTGTGTCTGCCTGCATCAAGTATAATCTAAGAATAGCTGTTGAAACTGTTACCATCCAGGTTAAGTGCACCGATCACCTTCTTTTCTTTTCCCTTTTTCACCGATCGGCCTGTCATTTTTATTCATACTCACCCCCTGTGCTCCCTAACCCCTTCCATATTTATTATACATGTTGCTTTTAAAGTAAGTTGCTGTGCCTTTCGAGTTGTATTATCATCCTCCAGCATTATCAAATTCCCATCAGAACCATACGTATGTGCTAAAATTACAACACAGCTAAATCATTTCACTCTGCCACACCACACTGAACCAGTTGAGTGTGCGGGGTACCTCTGCTCAGCATCTTGGGAGTGATCTCCAGTAGTCTCGCATCACCAGTTATTAAGATTAATTCCATTACAATATACTCCAGAAGTTTGCTACAGCATACAGTTATGGATCTTGGTGAAATTGAGTATTGCGGTGTTTTCAAATTTTGCTGCAAAAAGACTTTGCACGGTGAAGGTACGCCCTCATATTTAACAGCTCCGTAATCAAATGAGTCACTTTTAAGCACCTATGCAAGTTCCTTAGACAAGATTTTAGATTAGGAGGGCCGGCATATCTGACCAACCCATAAACTTGCCAAGCTCAAGGCATTTATCATGGAGGATCACTGTGTTAAGGTCACCAAAATATCTCCAAAACCTGAAATTTGTCAATAAAAGTGTTTTCACCATCACCAACAAACACTTGAGCATGCCCAAGGTTTTATTGACATCCAGCCAACTTATGTAATGTTTGGTAATTGTTGCAAAAACATTGTTTCACCAATGGGTTCATGAAGGGTAATTGGAATCCATCATGA
Source organism: Eptatretus burgeri (assembly GCF_056783735.1). Taxonomy (NCBI): domain Eukaryota; kingdom Metazoa; phylum Chordata; class Myxini; order Myxiniformes; family Myxinidae; genus Eptatretus; species Eptatretus burgeri. The sequence goes on along the minus strand of NC_140969.1, from coordinate 41,610,878 downwards.
GGAATTACCACCACCCAATAATCTCATCAACCGAAGCCTCAACAGGCAAAATCATGGTCTCGATCTTCTGGGATATCAAGGGAATCCTGCTTGATTGTGGGGCCAAAAACCTGAAGTGTCTGACACACTGTGAAAAGCAATATTTGGGCATTTTGTACGAATTTGGGGTCTGAGTAGCAGATTTAGTTATGTGTGCAAATTATTACCCTCCTGCACTGCTCCCCCACTCCCCCTTGAAAGGGAGGGGGCATGCGTGTGGCAAGCCTGTCTGGCGCAACTCGGCTATTTATCATTGAAGAATGTTGATGTTGGCATCAGATGGAAGTCTATCTGGTCCGAAACAATTGAAGAACACATTCACATCAGGTATACTCAAATATATGCCCCAATGAGAACTCCTCCGCCCCACCCGATGGGGGAGGGGGGATGTTCTCATGATCCCCAGTCTGGCAACAGTTTTCAAGAAACCTATGTGTGACACATGAAAGAGTGAGTTCCACCCACATAGTATGCATGGTGGCTTCACGTTCAGAGGGCAGCATACCAGGCTACTCTGTGGGCCACAAGTCATCAGCTCATTGTGGATCAGGACCCTCTCCAGTTTGAATGAAAGAAGGAGAGTGAGGGTGGTGGAGTCAAGTGCACTCCCGCCAATCTGGACCAGGAGCAGGACGGCTGGGGAAGTCTTTAAATTAGATGTAACCTGCAGTTGCCGAGGGAGATGTCCATCGTGCAAACACCGGCAGGAAGTGCTCTTGCTGCTGGGCCCAGCTCAAGTGTACAATATGCTGCAAGCACATTTGATCTTCAGTCTTCACCGAACAAGGGTTCATCACTTATTTCTACTGAAATTATTTCGTAATTTTCTTCTCAATAAAATACAAAAAATAGATGGTAAAGGGAATCCAGCACTAAATACTCATGACCATATAGGTATGTCCTTGTGACAATGTTTTTACAATTTTTTGGAGGAATATGGGTGTAATGTATGCGTACATAAATGTGAATCGACAATTTACAACTGTTTTTGTATTTTTGTAGAAATGTATCAGACGGTACTCGATTGGTTCAAGGGTGGGGTCTCCGGAGACCATCCATTTTTTTAACAACTACATTTTGAAACATTTATGTCAGATTTATAGGAATTAGCATATCGAAAGTCATGCTGACTATTGTGCAGGTCATGTTTGAAGTTACTGATATATGCACCAATTAATTTATCTTGAAAATAGATATTATTTAATATGTCACACATACAGTGCCTACACAAAGTCTACAACCCCTTTCAAAATGTTCATCTTTTGTTGTCTTATAGCCTAGGTTTCCTCTGCTGGGTAGTGCATTTCACAGCAAAGCCTCAACCATGAGCAACAAGGAACTTTCAAAAGACCTCCGGGATAAAGTTGTGGAAAGGCACACACACACACACATCAGGAGGTGGGTATAAAAATATTTCAAAGGCCTTGAATATCCTTTGGAGCACAGTCAAGACAATCATTAAAAAGTGGAAAGTGTGTGGTTACCACCAAGACCCGACCTAGATCAGACCGTCCCTCCAAACTGGATGACCATGTAAGGAGGAGACTGATCAGAGAGGCCACCAAGAGGTGAATGGCAACTTTGAAAGAGCAACCAAGCAATTTTGAAAGAGCAAAATGGCAACCAAGAGGCGAATGGTCACTGTGTCCATGTGGCAACAATGTCCGAAGCACTCCACAAGTCTGGCCTGTATGGTAGGGTGGCAAGAAGGAAGCCTTAACTCAACAAAGTCCACCTTGAGTCTCGTTTGAGGTCTGCAAAAAACCACTGGAGATTCTGAAGCCATGTAGCAAAAAGTTTTGTGGTCTGACAAAACCAAGATGGAACTTTTTGGCCGAAATGCAAAATGTTATGTTTGGCGCAAACCCCACACAGCAGATCACCTAAAGAACTCCATCCCCACTGTGAAGCATGGTGGTGGTAGCATCATGTTATGGGTATGTTTCTCATCAGCAGGGACTGGGACAGTTGTCAGGATTGAAGGGAAAATGTATGGAGCAAAGTCCACAAAAATCCTAGAGGAAAACTTGCTGCGCTCTGCAAGAAAACTGAAATTGGGATGGAAGTTCACCTTTCAGCATGACAACAACCTGAAGCACACAGCCAAAGCTCCATTGGTGTGGCTAAGAAACCCAAAGATAAATGTCCTTCAGTGACACAGTCAGAGCCCCAACCTAAATCCAATCGAAAATCTGTGGCATGATTTGAAGATTGCTGTCGATCAACGCTCCCCACACAACTTGACTGAACTTGAACAATTTTGTACAGAAGAATTGGCAAATATTTCCCAATCAAGGTGTGCAAAGTTGGTGGAGACCTATCCCAACAGACTCACAGCTGTAATGACTGTCAAAGGGTCTTCCACCAAGTATTAACTCAGGGGGGTGGACACTTATCCAACCAAGATATTCTAGTTTTGTATTTTTAATTAATTTTCTGAAATCTGTAGAATTTGTTTTTCATTTGGAAGTTGTGGGTTACAATGTGTAAATAAAGGTGGGAAAAGTCTGATTTCATGCAATTTAATTCCAGGCTATGAGGCAACAAAAGGTGAAAATTTTGAAAGGGGGTGTAGACTTTCTATAGGCACTGTAGGTTTCTTGACAGCTGTGGCCAGACTGAAGATCATGACAATATGATCTGGCATGTCTAGGATTTACTATGAGAGTCTCATTTCTAGCACCATTTTGAACACCCTTTGTCAGCCTCCTTTTGTCGTTTACACAATTTGCTGCACAGTGGCACAAATGTAGTTTCTTGAAATTTCACTTTGATCATACTTTAGCTTTTGTTTGGTCAGGAGAATGCCTACTTATGAAACTATTTTCTCTCTACAGCACGTCTGAGCACAGCATGGCTCACATTTTACATCAAATGAAATGCACATGTCAGTACTCTTGGCGCAACTTTCACAATGTGAAAATTGGATCCAGCTATTTATTCATGCCAAACTGTCCATTACTTCTTTGATGATGCCAATTCCATGTCAGCAGTGCATGTAAAGTAGTCTCAGCAGTGAATGGGGTGTGTATTTTACATTCATGGGTGCATAGCCCTTTCCAAAAAGCACACGTTTCAAGAAAAAAACAATATTTAAATATGTGTTCATGTGTTGTCGGTAGGTTGGGTGCTGGGAGAGGTAAAACGTCAGCCTTATATGGAATATCAGTTATGAAACTATTGGTCAAACCCCCCTTACCTCCCCCTCCCTCTCCCCATCCTTTCCTACCCGAACAGTCTAGGGCTCCATCACAGAAAACCATGAGTAATTGGAAACTTTAAACTCTGCTGTACATTATCTGAATACCCAAAGAGATAATTTCGAGAATCATTAAATAGTGCCCTTCTGCTCATGTGGCTGTGTAGTTGTGAGCAAACGGTAAACTGTCGTGATCAAGTTTTTAAAAAATAAATTCATATCCATTTTTAATTTACACATTCCTCTCGACAAGGTCACAGCCTCTAAAGTACTATCTCCTCTCTGATGCTATCTTTTACCAACAAACATTGTATTAGATTGGTGCCTTCAATTTATAATCTCATTTATCTCTTTGAAAATTGAACCCAGAACCAGTCAAGTGCACTACCGCTCCTGAGTCATTTGATGTGAAGGTGTCTATCTAAATTATCATGGAAGGTTTATTAATTTTTTTATTCAATTTTCATGGAAGGTTTAAATTATCTAAATTTGATGTGAAGGTGTCGATCTAAATTATCATGGAAGGTTTATTAGTTTTTTTATTGAATTTTCATGGAAGGTTTAAATTATCTAAATTTGATGTGAAGGTGTCGATCTAAATTATCATGGAAGGTTTATTAATTTTTTTATTCAATTTTCATGGAAGGTTTAAATTATCTAAATTTGATGTGAAGGTGTCGATCTAAATTATCATGGAAGGTTTATTAGTTTTTTTTATTCAATTTTCATGGAAGGTTTAAATTATCTAAATTTGATGTGAAGGTGTCGATCTAAATTATCATGGAAGGTTTATTAATTTTTTTATTCAATTTTCATGGAAGGTTTAAATTATCTAAATTTGATGTGAAGGTGTCTATCTAAATTATCATGTGAGCGTGTTTCATGTTTTGTTTTTTTATGCGAAATATGCTGTTTGTTCATCATTTGTGCAAAACATTGTTTCCTTCCCTGACCCTTGTTTTTTTAGGTCACAATGATTACATGTGTCCTGCCACCAACCAGTGCACCATTGACAGAAACAGGCGGAAAAGTTGCCAGGCTTGTCGTCTGCGGAAGTGTTATGAAGTTGGCATGGTTAAGGGTGAGCACATGATGGTGATCTCTCTATTAAGGATGCATGAAAATGATGATGTTTTTCATATCCCTTTACTGGTACTTTTGGACTAACTTAAAAGCTAAGGTTAAAAACGAAGGAGTGCAGAAGCGTTGGAACTATTTGGGATAAGATGAGGCAAAATGTTTCTGAATGCAATGGTGGAGCTAGATGTGTCTGTTTCAAATGTGTCCTCCTCGGTTATGTTTTTCAGTACCGTAAAGATATTTACCTCCTCTACCGAAGGTGCACAGAGGTTTTGTTTTCACCCCTGTCTGTTTGTCTGTTTGTTTGTCTGTGAGCAGGATATCTCAAAAAGTTGGAGACTGATTCGGACGAAATTTGTTGGACAGGTCGTGTATGTGACGAGGACTAATTGATTAGATTTTGGTGACGATCCGGATCTGGATCCGGATACGAGGTGTTTTTTTTAACTTTTTAAGTGATTCGACACCATTGAGAGATATGGCCAAAAACGACATTTCGCCTGATATTTCAAAACGTTGTGTACAAGTTATTACAAAACTTGGTGGATGAGTTGGGTGGGTGACAAGAACAAGCTGATTTGATTTTGGTTCAGGTCTGGATCCAGACCCGACCTATCAGTAGAATACAAAATGTAAACTGTTCAGCCTCTACCGACTGCCATTCTAGTTATTTTGAATTTTTTTCGCTCCACCATTCATTAGCCAGAGAGCTGCTGATCTGGTGGTGACATTCAGGATACTGAATGTATAGCCAGCACCGAGGAGGTTATATGGGGGTGGAGGTGGCTTACGAACTATCGTGCCTTGACGTGCTACCTTTTATTAGTGTAAAATTATTTCACGTTATTATCATCATTCTTATGTTACCTTACTATGTTACAAATTATTATGCCTCCATAACAAGGGTGCGGGGAGGCATTATGTTTCTGGGTTGTCCGTCCGTCCGTCCGTCCGTTTGGATTTTCGTTTACACGATAACTCAAGAAGCAAATTGTAGCGTTTAATCAAACTTGGTAAAAAGGTAAAGTAAAACAGGGAAATTAACTGATTAGATTTTGGGCCAGATGTGATAAAGGTCAAGGATCAAATATGTCAATACTCAAGTGTTTGTGCGGGAAAGCGGAGGCATACCCGTCGACTGCGCGCAGTCGAATTACTCTCGTTTTTTCTTACTTTAAAGTTCTAAAAGAAAGGTAATTAATTGTTTAAACTGATTGATTAACTTTCAGACTAAAGAAAAGCACTTTTATTCCAGGATGTATAGATCTTGTGAGCTGAAGTCAAATTGATTGTCACCAGATGTGCCCTGTTCAGTCACTAAAGACAGAAGGTGTATTGCAATCAAGAATGTTAGAGAATTAATGAGCAACAATGCAATATTTTGTGGTAAAAGATAGAACTCTCGTGAAAAATGTATGAACGAGAACAGCGCTTGGCCGAGTGCAAACCTCCACCAGGCTGAACAGTTTACGTTTTGTATCCCACTGATAGGTCGGATATGGATCCAGACTTGAACCAAAATTGAATTCGCTTGTTCTTATCCATACCAAAATCATCCACCAAGTTTTGTCATAACTCACCCACAACTTTTTGAAATATCATGCTGCTGTAACTATCGTTTTTAGCTCTATCTTTCAATTGTGAAGAATCACTTTTAAAATTCTACTATCTCGATATGGATTTGGATCTTTACCAAAATTTAATCAATTTGTCCTTGTCACATACCCAACCTGTCCACCACATGTCATCTGAATCCATCTAAAACTGTTTGAGATTTAACAGGCATACAAATTACTTGCAGTTTCTCTCTTTCTCTCTCTGTCTCTGTCTCTGTCTCTGTCTCTGTCTCTGTCTCTGTCTCTGTCTCTGTCTCTGTCTCTGTCTCTGTCTCTGTCTCTGTCTCTGTCTCTGTCTCTGTCTCTGTCTCTGTCTCTGTCTCTCTCTCTCTCTCTCTCTCTCTCTCTCCCTTGCTCTCTCTGCTCTCTTGCTCTCTCTGCTCTCTTTACTCTCTCTGCTCTCTTTACTCTCTCTCTGCTCTCTTGCTCTCTCTGCTCTCTTTACTCTCTCTGCTCTCTTTACTCTCTCTCTGCTCTCTTTACTCTCTCTCTGCTCTCTTTACTCTCTCTCTGCTCTCTTTACTCTCTCCTCTCTCTCTCTCTGCTCTCTTCACTCTCTCTACTCTCTTTACTCTCTCATTCCCTTGCTTGATGTGTTCAACTGTGACCCACTGCCCTACTGTCAATGTGTTGTCTTTTTACTGTCTATCGCCTCTCTCTCTCTCTCTCTCTCTCTCTCTCTCTCTCTCTCTCTCTCTCTCTCTCTCTCTCTCTCTCTCTCTCTCTCTCTCTCTCTCTCTCTCTCTCTCTCTCTCTCTCTCTCTCTCTCTCTCTCTCTCTCTCTCTCTCTCTCTCTCTCTCTCTCTCTCTCTCTCTCTCTCTCTCTCTCTCTCTCTCTCTCTCTCTCTCTCTCTCTCTCTCTCTCTCTCTCTCTCTCTTTGGTCTTGTCTTCCTTGAGTCTTCCTTGAGCATCTGTCTTGTTTCTCTCAAAAAATAGTGAGAGCAAATTGGATGAGAAAATGTAATTGATATTTCTCGACAAGGGGCACTATGTTTTGGGATACGAAGCGCACATTGTGGAAAAGTTTCGGAAAGAGGCAGAGCAATTTCCAGTGCCGCATATTGCCACATTCTAATTGGGCAATCATCTGTCACCGTTGGATTTGGTGAATCAATTAACCACTCTTAAACCTCGAAAGAGCATCTTTTGGACTCGTGGAAAAGTCTTGCTAATTCCTCCATTTATTATTTACAGCTACAATTGTTACCCTTCTACAAATGTTATCATATTGATCTTGCTGAGTTTTGTCAACCGAAGCTTGCTATGCACCCACACTTAGTACTTTTCCACAGTTTTATGTGTATCTGTTCTTTATCATTCGCTTTTGTTTGTCAAGGTATACGAAAGGACCGGAAAGGCTACCGAGTCATCAAACACAAGAGGATGCGGCTTGTCCCAAGGTCGGGAATTGATCCTGTAGGTGCTATTGGCTTGATGTCTATGATCGATAGCCCCCATGTGGGAACGAGGGAAGAACAGCCTGAGTGCAACCTCCTGACAATGGAAGCTGATCAGCTGCTGGCTTTACTCATCGAGGCTGAGCCACCTCCTGTATACTCTCTTTGTAACCTCAATCGTCCTGCCTCTGAGGCCTCCCTCATGACGGCGCTGACCAGCTTGGCCGACCAAGAACTTGTACACATGATTGCCTGGGCGAAGAAGATTCCAGGTGAGTCTCTCTGGTAACATTCATGCTCTTGCTTACCAAAGAAGTAGGAATTTATGTTTTTCTTCATTGCTTCTTTCATCAGAAAGTGCAGAGATCTAATTTTCAAATCAAAGCAAAAGGTAGCAAGTTGATGAAAGAAAGAAAAACGAGTCGATATTTGAGAGTATTTTAAAAGTGAATAACGACATCTTTAGTTGTAAACAAAAAACTTGCACTAATTTTTGAATCCCATGTAGGAATTTAAGCCATGATTCCCGAAAGCCGTACATTGAAAGTAGCATTTATGCAACACACAAATATATGGTACAAACAAAAGCAAAGTCTTGTTTAAGGTTTAAATTCTACTTCACATCCTTCATTCACCAAGGATGATGGACAAATGTTTCTGATGAAGATGAGTGTCTAAACTCTATGTATTTACTTTTTTGTGCTGAAAGGCTCAATCCCAAATCCATCTCTCACAGTGCCATTCTTTTCTTTTTTTTGTATACACTGTCGAGGCTCGTATGAGAGCTAACAAACAGAACGCACAACAAGGGGAGCAGGAGACAAGAGGGGTGGGAGAGGGAAGGCAAAAAACAGTGTGGAACAGAGACATGAGGAGATCTGTGGAAGGGAGAGGGATGAGGCGGGGGACACGGGGTAAACAAGATGGACACTACAGGGACTTTCAGGTCCTTACACGACAGGGACATTCAGGAAGGAAAGCAGGGAATTTGAAGGAGGTGGGGTTAGCGGGGGTAGAAAAGATCGTGGTTTTGGATGGGGGAAGATAAGAGATGGTGGTGAACAGCTGTTTTGAAGACCTGGAGAGAAGAGTGGGATTGAAGAGAGTGTGGGAGTTTGTTCCAAAGGCAGGAAAAATAGGAATGAAAAAGTGAAGGTGAGCAGTGGTTCTTGATTTTGATAGTTTTACGGGAAGGGGGTTGCTGGCGGACCTTGAGCGCCCTGTGGAAATATGGGGGGGGGGGGAGACATATCTCAGACAGAGCGGGGAGCCGGGGGGAGGCTGGAGAGGAGATGGAAGAAGACAGAAAGACCACCGACCTGCCTGTGGTGAGAGAATGAGAGACCCAAAGACTCAGCCTCATTACGGGAGATACCAATGATCCTAAATGCCTTGGCTTCCACAACGTGAAGCTGAGAAAGGTGAGAGGTGGGGGCACCAGCCCAGAGGGGAGAGCAGTACTCCATCAGGCTGCAGACGAAAGCTTTGTATGTGATCAGGAGCTCAGGTGTGCCAAGGAAGGACTTTGCACGATGGAGGATGCCCAGTTGGCGACTGGCTTTGGAGACTAGCTTGGAGATGTGGCTTTCCAGGAAAGATCATGACAGATAGTGAGACCTAAAAGCTTGAATGAAAGGACTTCTTCAAGAGGATTGTTGAGAAAATAGATTTGGGGAAGGGGGGGTCCAGACGGTCCTTTTGGAGAGACATAGTGAGAGTGTGAGATTTGTCAGGGTTGAAAGACATGTTCCATGTGTTGGACCAGCTTGTGACTTTATCCAGATCTGCAGAGAGTGAAGAGGCTGCTGCTTGCCGATCTGAGGGATGACATATGCTACAACAGAGGGGTGGAGTCATCAGCAAAGAGATATGGAGGATTTTCCAGAGTCAGAGAGATCATTGATGAAAACCAGAAAAAGGAAGAGGAGATGAGAGAACTCCATTAAGGGCCACATGTTGGCTGTGACAGGAGAGGGAAGTCTGTGAGCCATGAGTGGAGATGGCCTTGGATACCACAGGAAGAGTTTGGTGAGGAGGGTGGAGTACCAGACCGTATAAAAAGCACGGGATATGTCTGTGGAGATGTTTCTGATATCCTGTTTGGCATTCAGGATCACCTTCCCTTGTTGGGAGAGCAGAAGCAGCATATCCAGGGTAGAGTGACCTGGTCTGAATCCAAATGGATGATCAGAAATCAAGCCATTGGAGAAGAGGAAGGATTTAATGTCAGAAGTGATGATGGATTCCATAACCTTGCGATTGGGAGAAGACTGATTGGTCTGTAGTTGCAGGAATCTGTTTTTTGCACCTTTTAATGCAGAGTGGTAATGTTTGCTGATTTCCAAGCAGATGGCAGATGACCTTGGGCAAATGAGAGGGTGACTATAACAGAGAGATGGTGAGTAAAAGCAAAAGAGCAGGTTTTTAGAACACTTGGGCTGATGCCGTCTGGACCGGTTGCAGAATCTGACTCGAGGTTTGACAGCAAGCTCTCCACCTTGTCAGGAGAAAAGGACACAGAGTCCAAGGACAGCTGGTTGTGACTTGGTGAGGTGGGTTCAGAAAGCAATGGGTTTGGGACACAGGATTTATATGCAAACTTGGAGTTTAGGCATTCAGCTTTTTCACGTGCAGTGTCAGCTGTGTGGCCATTTGAGGTAAGGGAAGGGATGTAGGGGGATCATACACAAGAAACAGACTTAACTAGATGCCATCAGGATTTGGAGGAGGGAGACAGGTTTGGGAGCGTGGGAGCGACCATTACCTGCTGCTCCCATGCTCCCTCCCCCTCCCTCATCCCCCTTGCCCTTTTCCTGCTCTTGCACAGTGTACAACATATCTGACCTGAACTTCACCCCTCACAAGGTGGAAATGCTCCTAGTCAGCATCAGCATGTGTATGGACAGATGTAGTTCTTCTTATTGATGTGATTTTGAAAACATTGTACTAGCTGCACCTGGATCTGATAGCAATGGTATTCTTGAATCCCCAAGACCTGCTGTTCTCCAAATACATTACCTCCAATGGTCTGTCTTGGAAGATGGCCAATATTATTCCAGTTCTCAAACAGAGCCATTCAACTATAAGCCAGTCAGCCTTATTCCCATTTGAGTATAAGCAAGCTCATGGCAATTTCCTCACTTGGAACATGTCCTTAATTTCAGGTAAATGTCATGTTTTTCAAAGTTACTCTCTAAAAGAATTACATTGCAAATCCTACAATCTCCTTTTTCTGGACAACAACTGAGAGAAATTCAGTGGCTGGAGATTCTTAGCTTTACTATCACCTTCTATATGACTTATCTTGGGTAGACCAAATTTCAAAGCTGGCCTCAAGAGTCAGATTGTTTCTGAACATCCTTTGCAGAGTTGGGTCATTCTTTGGTGCTCTTCAAACCTCCACAGCGTTTAATGCATTTATGAGGAGTGCTATGTGTGGTGTAGTCTGCGGGCCTACGGGGAGGGGCATGATGGTGATGCATGATGGGCATGATGATTGGAGGAGTGGTCGCGGTGGTTATCGTATCTGCAAGGGATATAGGGTGTGCGCGCCGTCTGAGGCGTCGTAGTAATGCTGGAGTCGTCCGGCTCGTGAGTGTATGAATACGGAATAAAGGGGAGCCGCGGGCACAGTACGCCCGCGCTCGCACTGTGCAACACAGCCCGGCTCGACTGTCCTTCCGCTCGTGTCTGCCTGCTAAGCATCTCCCATTTCAGTACAGTACACTATGGAGTATGGCTCCCTATTTGAAGCTGGAGCTCCTACATCCCAGCTCCTCCTCTTTGATGCTGTCGATGTCAAAGCTCTGAGGATGATTAGTATACGTAAAATGATGCCAAGGTTAGTATATGTAAAAGGATAAGCGTGCTCATCTCTTATTACCAGCTGATTCTGGACCTTTGTTCTCTTTCCAATTATTCCTAATCTTACTATTTCTGGCTTTTATACTCTTCCTATATCATTCAGTCCATCAATTTATTCTTCTCGTCCCACTGACTATGTATGTTTCCAGCTCTATCTTTCAGTTCTTCCAGAAATCTAAACATCTGTATTGAAATAGTAACTTCATGGAGGAGCTCATACTTATTACATAAAATATAAGGACAAGAGAAGACGTCAATTTATCTTTTTCAGAAAAAAATTTTGATGCAAGAATGTTAACGTACTTTCTTTTTTCATCTATTCCTTATGGCCTGTTTTTCACTTTATATTTCAACTCACACACTCTTATCCTGGTGCTTGCCTTTTAAGGGCTTCACTTTAATTACCTCCACCACCTAAGGAGGACGGAGGTTATGCTTTCACCCCATCTCTCTGTTTGTTTGTTTGTCTGTCTGTTTTTTTTGTCTGTGAGCAGGATATCTCAAAAAGATGTGGACAGATTCAGACAAAATTTGACGTACAGTTCGTGGACGAATTGATTACGTTGATTACATTTTGATGAAGATCCAGATCTGGATACGATCATTTTTTAAGTGATTCTTCACCATTGAGAGAAAGGCACAAAAATGATATACAGCACGATATCTCAAAACGTTGTGGATGAAACTTGGTGGACATGTTGGGTGTGTAACAAGGAGGAATTGATTCAATTCTGGTGAAGATCCGAATCTGGGTATGAGAATTTTTTTTTAATCTTTTAAAAATGATTCTTCACCATTGAGAGATGGGGCCAAAAAAGGCACCAAAAATGATAAAGAGCATGATATTTCAAAAAGTTGTGGACGAGTTATGACAAAACTAGGTGGATGAGTTTCTTATGCGATGAGAACAAGTCGATTAGATTTTAATTAAGGTCCAGATCCAGATCCGGCCAACAGTGGAATTATAAAACATAAACTGTTCAGCCTGGCAGAGGTGCACAACACTCTATCACATGCCGTTTTAGCTTTAGCTAGTAGTAATCGTCCACAACCATCCTTGACCATGTTGTGAAATGTCAGCCGAGGCCCTTGTACGAATAAGATGAAAAAAGACAACCAAATGTTCTGGTCAACACAAAGTTCAGAATAATTTTCTCGTGCTCATTATCTTCTATGTTGTCTCTTGTGCCACACCGGCAGCAAATTTGCTACACCACCATTAATGATAGAGATTGGAGATGGTGCAAGCCTAATTCTCTCGATCTTGAGCTGAGAAAAGCTTTCAAGCAAATACAGCTCAAGCTTAATCTTGTTCCGGGAATTCCTCGAAAGTCGCGGTAAGTTACTTCTTCCCTCAAATAATTTCCTGGGAATTCCTGGAAATTGTGAGAAAGTGATTCAGGATTCCTACCTTTTCCCATTTTTTGGGGGGTTCGGGCTCAGAAAATTTGGGCTCGAACCATATCCATTGGCAACTGTGCTCTGTGCACCTCCTTTCCCAACACTAAAGAAGGACTCATCAACTTATATTTTGTGGTCTTCTTCATCCCACAATCAAGTTGATAAGAAATGCGTGCAATCGTAACAGCTTCATACACAGTTTAATGGTGATTGGATGGAGAATACACCCGGTGTTCCAAAAAAATCGGTTTTCTGCAGGCATGGGTTGCAGTGTTTCACGTAGCAGGAATAAACGGCCTGCTTCACTCGGTCTCGGCCGAATTGTCCTTACTTTTGTAAATATGCTTTCTAAATGCATAATTAAACATTAGAAAGATGATGAATAAATATTTATTTAATGGAGACTACAACTGATCACAGTTATCATGACAAGAGGAACATACTACTCAGACTTCCTAGTGATTTCATCTCATAGACATAGTCAATTGCAGCCATCCATTTGTACTTCCATGTGAGAAGGTCAAAAAGTGTGCAAGTGTTTTACTCTGTTGGGTTGGCAGTTGCCTCATCTCAAAGAGTAGATGCCGACATTAATAAAAGGATGACTTCCGGTTCTGGGTCTGAGCACGTTGGATGTTGGCTCATACAGTGCTGCCTTCCAATTCATCAAAGCTAAGTTTTTTTCAGAGCAGATCCATCATGTCTTTCTGTTGCACAGATGCCAACCCTCCCGATTTCATCGGGAGGCTTCCGAAAATTCACCCAAACTCCCGCCCTTACGATCACTATCCTTATCCTCCCGAAATTTTGATATTTTTGCACTGTTCACTAATCAGAATGTACTGGTATGAGAATTGAATGAAAAGCATCGTCTGCTACGTATAGCATGTGGTAACTCCATAACGTTCGCTGCTACCAAATTGTACGTAAAAAATTGCAAATTCAAATGAGGAGCAGCGAAACATTGGGTCTGGATCTCGCTTATGCGATCATGCACTGAGATTTAGTGCATGCGGTATGTGTGCAATACAGTGCATGCGGTATGTATGCACAGTGTATATGCATGCGATACGCTCACTGCATGCAGCTGGGCCCCGTACCAGCCCGGCGGTCGCGACCACTGTGCGGTGTTTAACAGCCGCTAGAGTTCTACGAGTCGTGCTGCAGCTGTGAAGCTTACGAAGACCAAGAAATGGTCTCAGAAGTACAAGACCGAATACAGTCTCCAATACCCGTGTATTCGAAAGTCTGAAAGAGGAATTCATCATGCGTATTGTACAGTATGCAGCGTTGATATTTCAGTTGAGCACGGAGGTCGCGATGATATTCGGAAGCACGTTGGAAGCAAACGGCACACAGACATTGCAAAGGAGAGATCTTCGAGCACGAGTACCGGTACACTTCTGAATTATTTCACCAAACAAGGGACAAGCGAGGAAGAGGATGTTACCCGAGCGGAACTTCTCTTTAGTGGATTTATTGTGGAACATAACTTGCCCATATCAGTCTCAGATCATGCTGGACCTCTATTTCAAAAGATGTTTCCAGATTCAAAAGTTGCTTCAAAGTATGGATGTGCAAGAACAAAAACTTCAGCAATAATTGGTGAGTTGTCAAATGTTACTGCTTCATCTATCGCCGATATTGCTAGACTAGCTCCATTTAGCCTAGCTACAGACGGTAGCAATGACAGTGGTGAGGCCCAGCTATATCCTGTCCTGATTTCGTACTATGACAACAGTGCTGGGATTGTGAAGCAAGGTTTGCTAAGTTTGCCTGCGTGCAAACAAGATTCCACTGGAGAAAACATTTTCAAACTGCTTGATCATGAGTTCAGTGACAGGAAAATTCCGTGGGGAAATTGTGTTTCCTTTTGTGCTGATAATGCCTCTGTCATGGTGGGCAAGCACAAAGGAGTCGCTGCTTATATCCACAAACAAAATCCAGAGTGCTACATCATGGGATGCCCTTGCCATATGATGCACAATACGGCCAAGAAGGCGGCTCAGGCCTTACCCATTGAATTAGATGACTTTCTCATCGATATTTACTACTACTTGGACAAAAGTAGTAAACGCGTCAAAGGAGTGAAAGCACTGCAAGAACTCTGTGATGCCCCGACACACAAGATTCTGAAGCATGTCGCAACAAGGTGGCTGTCCCTTGGTCAGTGCCTAGACAGGCTGATTGAACAGTGGGAGCCACTTCGCCTCTTCTTCAAAGAAGAAGTATGAAGAAAAATGCAACCAACTGTAGCCAAGACTCTAACAACGAGCAAGAAGGACGGCACTGTATCTACTGCCAGTACTGGCACTGCAGGATCAAGCACTAGTGGAGCAGCATTCACCACTACCACTGCAGTATCTGCTGCGAAGAAGACAGCAGGGACAGCACCAAAACCAATGCTGAGAGCAGGTAGCATCACCGGCCCTTCATAACGTTCATCTACAAAGCAGATCCCTTCAGAGTCGAGAAAGACTGTGATAGTCCCATCTACAGGCAAAGAAGGACCCAAGTTAAGTTCTGCTTTTGCCAAATCACTTGATAGAAGCTCAGCAAAACCTTCGAATCAGAGGTCTTCTTCCTTGGCTGCACCTACCTCAAGCTCTCTCCTCAAACGTAAAATTGGATCTGGTACTACGAGTCTGACCTCTTCTGCTGGCAGTAAACGCAAGTGTGATCACCCTGCGGCTAAGTGTACTACGAGTTCTACAACTAAAAGCGCATCTTCCTCAAACACTGTGCAGGAATCTAGAGAAAAACGTGTCAACAGGATGTTCTTGTCTCCACAAACAAAACTCTATTGTTTCTTCCTTCGATATGCTAACAAGCTTTTTGAGAAGGGGAATCTTCTGCTCCAAAGAGACGAACCCTGTATTAATCTCCTGCACGGAGAATTGAATGGTCTTCTGAAAGATATCTTCGTACGGTTTTTGAAACCATCAGTGTCATCGGTTGCTCTGGTAAATGTACCCTTCTCTGACAGAAATCATCAGAAGAATGATGAGGACCTCATGATTGGGAACGATGCCAAACTGTATATAAGGGAACAAAGGAGTCTCAAGAAATCCACCTTCACTCTGAGTGAGTCAGACATCCAAGGTTTCTTCAGTGCAGTTCGCTCATATTATGTGAAAGCCTGCAATTACATCTTCAAAACCTGGCCGCTAGATGATGAATTAGCCAAGCATGCTCAGGTGCTGGATGTTAAGCTACACCAAGAAGTGGGGTTTGACTGTGTGGAGTTTTTCATCAAGAAATTCCCCTGTCTGTTCAGTGGCGGTGATAGTGACATAGACAGTCTTGAGAGTGAATTCGCTCACTACCAGGCAGACGCCTCCATAGCTACAATTGCTACTGAGACAGTGAGAGTGGATGAGCAGTGGCATCGGATTTCACAACTCACAGATCCCTGCACTGGTGCCAAGAAGTATCCAAATTTGAGCAAAGTGATGAAGGGAATCTTGGTCATTCCTCATTCGAACGCATCATGTGAGCGGGCACTCAGTCTTGTACGGAAGAATCATACTGAATTTCGTCCCAATTTGAGTGTCAAAACCCTGGAAGCTCTCTTAATTGAAAAACTAGCTCATAGCACCCCTTGCTACCAGAGAGAATACAGCAAAGACATAATCAGAAGGGCTAAAAGAGCCACACAGCTGTCACTCAGCAAAGCTGCCATGGAAAAAGCAAGCAGCAGTAGTACCAGCCAGTAAGGTAAGAAAAATATTGCTTCTTTTGTGCTTTTTGTTAATATTTGATTGTCCCCTAACTTACTAATATTAACATACATGTAACATTAAAAAGTGCACAATTTTCCCCTTTTTTTGTTCAAAAAGTGGGAATTCTTAACATGTTAAATGCTCCAAAATAGGGCTCAGAGGGCACTAGAGAGCGTCTAGAACCCCAGAGCTTCCAGGGCCCTAGGGCGGGCCCTGGACCTCGCCGCAAGGGTCGAGCGCTCCGCGCTCGAGATGTGCGCTTCGCGCACATTATTTGGTGTCGGTTGCAAATCCTCCCTAATTCTGATTTCCAAAAGTTGGCATCTCTGCTGTTGTCGTTTCGTCCCTGTGTTGTTGGTTTCGTTTTTGTCCAATTTTCCGTTTTTATCTGTACCTTGTTGTGATGTTATGTCAAATTTCATGTCCCTGTGAGTGTCTGGCCAACTCGTCAAAGCTTCAGCTCGTGGGCGCACTCTAATCTGTCTCTGCTCTGATGCTGCGTTCCCCGTTCCGCTTTCTTTATCCTGAGTGTTATCTTTCACGCTCCTAAACTTTATCTTATTTCCTCCCTCCTCGCTTCCAAAAACAAAAAAAAATCTTTATTTTCACTCACAAAAAAATGATGAATTAATTATGCTTGATATTTCCTTCCTTTGTTAAATTGTAAGGTATTGAGAAAGAGAAAATAGGGAATGAACTAACATTCCTCTCGAATAAATTTGCTTTTTACTTATGGAGCTTTTAGTAACATTTTAAAATGCTTCACTTGCCTTATTTCTCCGACAGTACAATCACACGTGTTCTTCTTCTTCATCACAATATATTCCTCTTCTTCACAAGGTTTTCTTCCCAAATTTAACTCACAAACGCTTAGTAGTCCATCAACTCGGTCACGTGGTGTCTCGAGCAGCGGCCCACGTCCCATGAACTAGTCTACTGCTTGCAGTGACCTGCCCATGGTACGGCCGGGCTCGTGGGGACGGGCCCTCCTAAAAGACCTGCAGTACTACCACTAGGTCCTAGAAGGTGTTCCATAGACACAGGTTCTACTCCCCTCTCTCAGATCATCTCCATGGTGCTTGCAACTCACTGCATGCGGCATGGCCCTCTCAGGGGAGTCTGTTGGGGTCAGTGATGGGCATTCCACCAGCAGCAGACTCCTGACCTGATTGGAACTTGCCGTACATGGTCAACCACAAGGTCGTTGCATGCCTTGCGCCGCTGGCCCAGCAAGTTCAATGAGCACCGTGCAGCACACTCCTTTAGGCAGGTAGTCTTGCCTGCCATGCCAGTGAGGCAGATCCGATGGTCTGGATCTGGGTGCTGGGTCGGCGTTCGATGTCAAGGACCTCAAGTGGGCCAATATTGGGATGGTCCACGGTCATCATGCATCTCGGACATCCACTCCGGTGGTCTGGAGTTTCAGCCCATCACCTCTGTACCATGGTGGACAACACTTGACACACATTGCAGTGTTGTTGAGGATGGGAGGGGGGTCAACGGGCTAGGGTGATTAAACCCTGGCAAGAGAGATGTCGACCTGTGCCGACCCCTCCCTATGGCTCCACCATACCCACACAACTAATTTTCTCTCATTTCCTTCCTTCACCAACCATTCATTTTACCCCTTCCATGACATCTGTCTCTGCATATATACCTAAATTGTGGATCGTGAGAAGTCAAGTTTGCAGAGCTTGCATGCATACGACCATCAACTACCTTTCATGTCCATTAACGGTGTCAAACTCCTCCATATCAGTACCCTCTGCCTAGTCATCTCCTCCATGCTCACATCCTTCCAACCCACCTATTCACCCTGGTCCCCTCTTCAGAATCCCTCCACCTCATGTCACCCCTTTCTGCTTCCCCCTCACCCACGTCTTCCCATCTTCTCCCTCACTCTGCCCCCTCCCAGTTTCTTACCTACCCATCCCTTCTCACTTTCCCCCTTACCCCACCCCATCTTCAATTTTCCCCATCCTTTCTCCACATACCTGCATAGCACATCCTTCCCTGTCCCTAACTGGATATACCTCTAACATCCGAGGCCTCCGCTCCAACCTGACAAATCTCTCAATCCAGGCCACTGTGATGAACCGTACATTATCTGTTTTACAGAATTGTTCCTCCCACAGGATGTCCCTGACTCCTTCGTCTTTCTCCCCGGCTATTGTCTCCTCCGGTTTGATAGACCTGATACCTCTCCCAGTGGCGGAGTTGCACTTCACATCAAGAACTCCATTTCTCACTGTCCATGTACTACTCTTAAACCCCCAAACCCCTCAGGAGTCTCTTTGGCTGCGACTTCCCTTCCACTCCTGCATCTTTGTTTGTCTATGTGTTGTACCATCCTGCGAACAGTGACAACTCCATTTACATCTCTCTCTCATAGTCAACATGGACCAACTTCAACCACTCATCCCAACTCTCTCTTCCTCATATGGGGCGATTTCAATTGTCACAATTCCAATTGGCTGGGTCTTGGTAGAT
>NC_140969.1:41582069-41587069 GCF_056783735.1 Eptatretus burgeri | reverse complement strand
GCACAGGCCTTGAAGAAAAAAACAGCCAGCCGGCAGATGAAGTGGGCCGGCACAGGCCTTGAAGCAAAACAGCCAGCCGGCAGATGAAGTGGGCCGGCACAGGCCTTGAAGCAAAACAGCCAGCCGGCAGATGAAGTGGGCCGGCACAGGCCTTGCAGCAACACAGCCAGCAGATGAAGCTGGCCAGCTTTTGCCGTTCAGTGGAGGTTGGTGGAGGGAGTGCGGTGGTGCTGGCCACTTGGAAGGCGGGCTCGGACCTACCTTCCTGTCTCCCTCCCACCTATCGCCTTTGCCTGTCACTGTACATACCCACTCCCTTAATTTGTCAAACCCCAATTTAGCCCCAACTTATTTTTTTGTTGTTTTTATTTTTACTTACCCACTATAAATCGTCCCCTAACCCCCTTTATCGTCCTTGTTCGGCTAACCTATCCTGTCACCTAGCCTACTCCCAACCCCTACGTTCCCTTCCCGGAGGGGAATAAGGGAGAGCTAGCGTCCTGTGTCGAGGCCCAACGAAGCCTCAGAATGGCCTCCCCAGAGTTCGGCGATCTAACCCAAAGTGGGTCCAGCGGCCCACAACGAGAGCGAGGGGATGGATGGTGCGGAGGGGTACATCTCCTAATCTACCCTAACCATTTAACTGTTAAACTACCCCGGGGCTTTCAACAAGCGCCTCTCGCTTAAACTATTGGTTCTATCAACCCAGATTCCCGTCGCCTGTGTTGGTGTCCTCACAATTTCGGGCCTCGCCCCCAATTTTCTCCCCGTGCCCTCACACGGTCTCGTGGCTGGGACACGTGGCTCCCTTTGGCAGGCGCGACCCTCTGCCGAATCTCCCGCTATGGCACCCCCGGGCACTACACTGCCTCCGAGCCTACCAGCTCCCTAACACCGGGGAGTGCCCCCCATGGCACCTCCCCTGAAACGCACACGTGGCAGGCCGGCCTCCCGGGCCCCTTTCCGAGGGTCACCCGTGCCCACTGCACTGCCCACGCGGCTAATGGCGCCCCGGGCCCCCGCACCAAGCGGGCGCACCCGTGCCCACTACTCTATCCCGGCCCCCCATGGGCCCATGGCCTACCGCGGCCGACTAGCCTGGTGCCCGGGGTACCCACTCAGCGATACTCACCTTTCGCAGCCACGCTCCCAAGCCCGTCAACAGGGCTCCTGCACCCCTCCAAATGGGTCTCGAGCCTACTTTCCCACCAACAACAAAACGACCTCCATTTTTCAATTTGACTAACCCAGCTAACTCACTCTACACTGACCCCGGGGTCCCTTGGGCGGGAGTCACTCCTCCCCCCAATCACTCATCGCACCATGCATTCCCCATTTGCTCCATACACACAGACCCGCTGGCCTCACTCACTCACCAAGCACATGCCTCCACCTCACTCAACATGTCTTCACCTCATAACTCACCAACTCTTCAACACACACACCACTGAACTCTACCATTCTTCTAACTACATCCCCTAACTAACTCGTGCTCCCACGTCGTCCCTTAAACTACAGCACGTTCCTTTTAACACTACGTAGCTAAACTACGTCCCCTCTACACATTCACAGGTCTGTCACTGTCTCCTAACTCATTTTATTTCCCAACCTAAAGCTCACTAAATCCCTCTAACTAATCCATTCCACGGACTCCATGAGGACTTACCCCTGCCCCATGAAGTCGGTCTAGCTAAGCTAACCCTTCCCCCTAACTAGTTTCCATCCTGTGCCCAGGGTAAGGGGGTCTTTCACCCCTTGCCCAGGAATCCTGTACACCCGAAAGTGAGGCTTGCTTTTTTTTTTTTTTTTTTTTTCCATGCGCAGCACCTGCGCGGCAACTCAGAGCTCGCGCACTTTGCACCTGTCCGTGACGTCATGCAGCTGCACGTGTTCCTCGTCCCTCCTTGGACGGGACCATCCGGCAGAGATACCCCTCCTGCCGGATTCCAACCCCACGTGCAGCCATGACGTCACCGTGCGCATAAAAAAAAACAAGCCACACGTCTCGAGGGGTTCCCCACGCGAACACATGTGCTTTGCCCGTTGGAGCTTAACACACACGATCGCGTGGAGAACCCGTCCGGTCCAAATCCATTTACCTGCCTAACTTTGTCCGTCCGCGGGATCGGCAAATCCACCGCGTGCGTTTCCGGACCGGGACTTCACTCCCGCAAGCGAGCACGTGGCGGTCTCGTGCGTTGCACAGCACGAACCGCGTGCTCACTGCTGGGTGAACCCGGCACGGTCCTCGAAACAACTACAGCCGCTACTCGGCTTTCGTTCCTTACATGTCTCCGTCGTCGCCTCCATTCAACCCACGCACACCTGCGTGTTACGACGCACACAGTCCACACCATTAAACTCACACCGGGAGACGCGGCTGCGTGCTCCCGCATGCCAACCGACATCTCCCTCTCATACCGCTCTCTCACACACACGGTCTCCCTTGCACACAGCGACCTTGCACACGGCCGTTCACTCACGCGTGCGGGGGCACTCACCCGCGGTACCTCACTCATACACACGGCGACACTCACACACGCGGTCTCTTCCACACACGGTGCCTCACCCACACACGCGGGGGCACTAACCCGCGGTGCCTCACACACACTGGCCGTTTCACTCACACACACGGCCTCACTCACACACGGTGCCTCACCCACGCACGGCGTGCTGGGAGGCACGTACTCTGGCACCATCGCCACCACACCACCCACACACGGGGTCGCCTCCACACACGGGGACGCACTCACACCTTGCACCACACACACAGGGACAACCACACTGGGGATTCGTGTCCCCACAAGGGTCTCCGGGGCCTCTATACCCCCCAAGCTCTCCGTGCACCTGTCCACAGCACTCGTCCCCTCAACCTCGCAAAGCACGACCGAACTCACCTGGTCGTGACTCGCCTCAAGGGGGCATACTCCCTCCCCTTGTTCCTGGAGGAGGTCATCCAGCTGCTCGCACCGGGTCCCCACACGCTCCGCGAGCTCACCCCCATTGTCCTCCACTACCTCCGTGTGTGTGTGCGCGTCACTTACCCCGTCTTCATCGTGTTTATTGGTCTCTGCTTCTTTCTGGCGTCTTTCCCTTATCTTTATGTAGGTCAACCTTGCTTTCTCTTTAAGTCGCTCCCGTCCTTCCCTGTTTTTCACTCCTTGCTCTTTCACGATCTCCGCGTACCTCATCCTTGCTTTCCGTATTAATTGTTCTTTTCTCTCCCTCCCAATTACTTTCACCTCGTCTCTTGTCTCCCGAATTATTTTTTCCTTACCCGCCTCCACCGTGGGCCTGTCAGCCGTTGCACCCCCTTCCAGCTCGTTCGTTCCGACACGTGGAGTCGCCATTCCGAGTTCCCTGCTAACGGCCTTCATGCCCGCCTGCAGGCATCGGCCCATGTTCTGCGTCTCACCCCGTAGTTCTTTCATTTCTTTTTTTATTTGCTGTGTATTCGCATCCATCGTCGTTTTCACTTCATTCATATTCGCATCCATCTTTTCGTTCATGCCTTTCATTTCCGCATTCATTTGTGCCAGCATGGTGAATAGCTGGGCCATGTCGGGTGCGCTTGAGTGAGCCATTTCGGCAGGGGTTGGGGAAGGGTCTTGGTGGAGAGGGGGGGGGGAGGTGTCATACACCGCGGCCGCCGCCGCACCCACCTCGGGCCCTGGGTTCAGTTGGGCGAGTCCGTGTTCCTGCACAATCAACATTTCCTGCTCGGGGATTCCATCCTGGACCATGGACTCTACATTATTACACATATACATTTCTAATACCCCCGGCTCCCGCTCGCCTTGAGACGCCATCTTGCTTCTCGTGAAGGGTTAATTTGCTCGCTCGTAATTTGGAGGGAATCGGGGGTCGCTTCTCTCACCCCTGGACCGATTCCCGTAAATTTAGCCGGAGACAGGAGAGCCTGTTGTCCCGCTCTCCAATACCAGTGCCGCGAGGAGGGCGATGAATTTGTATCGCACGACCTGACACCAGTGTTGCGGTCTTCGCGCCCGCCGGCGTGCGACGGCCACGTAACTCGAATCGCGGCACGTCGCCCACCGGACGGACAATCCAGTCGTGACCCTCTCGGACTAACGCCGGGAACCAGTCACGGGTGGACCTTTCGGTCTCACCGCGATCGAGCCAATCAGCCCCCGCGTGGGATAGGGTTGCTCGCCAAATTCGAACTACCTAAGTACCCACGCGGAGGGTAGACCGGGCGATCGCACCTCGCCGCAGGTCGACTTCGGACACGGGCCACTTAAGCGACCCGTTCCGTACTATCAGAATAACCGAGCGGTGTTATCGTCGACCTCGACGGTTCGATTAATTATCGGGCGTATTCAGCCCACTACCAACCCTTTACGTGAAGCAAGATGGGGATTCAATGGAGGAAAAGACGAAGCGAAACGGGAGAACAGTTCAACAATAAAGCACATTTATTCTCGGCACACGGGAAGCACACAAATACAATTCCACCAAATGCACACAAAAAAGAAAACACAATTCCATTTACATAAAAAGCAAACATAAAAGTGAAAACACAGTGCAGAGCTAGTACCGACTACCGAGCACACGGCAACACTTATACAATTCTACTTCACAGACGGCGCCGACAACACATACCCAAAACCAAGGAAAAGAAATCCCCCAAGAATGGGGTAGGCCTGGGGCCGAGACCTGGTCGGGCCTACCCGTCTGGTGATGAGACGCGGAGCGGCGATGGCCCCGCAACCCGCGGGCCTCGTGGACAGTGCCTGGCAGGGGGGTGGGAACGGGGCCCCCTTGGTCGCACTATCTCAGCGCGGGGGGAAACAGGAGGGGGTTGCTGATGCTCGGGGTATAGAGGATCTTTATTGTGTGCGCGACGAGCGTCTCCACCTCGGCCAGGTCGCGCTGCCGGCCTCCCAGGGGTGCAGCTCCCTGCACGACGCGAGCACCCCCTCGTCCGCCCTCGCCGCCTCTCCACAGCTCGTCCCCTCCGTTCCGACTTCAACGCACAC
>NC_140969.1:41442069-41579569 GCF_056783735.1 Eptatretus burgeri | reverse complement strand
ACTCGCAGCAATAACCTGCAAAACAAAATAAAAAATTAATAAATTACGAAAATTAATAATCTGCAAGACAATTATTAACAACATGACTTAGTCCAGTCAAAATTAGGTTGGAGGTCACACTAATTGCAAGAAAAATGAAACCACTTTTATTTGTCTTCTTTAAGTACATGTAATAACATCTTAAAAATTCCAAGAAGTTCCTGGTGTGGAACATAGATTTCTGGGGGTGTCCAAAATCTGGCATATAGGGACCTGGCGAAATTAGGTCATAGGTTACAAACACTAGGATAGGTCAAACTTCAATCATCTACGTTGAATTTTACTATTATTATTTATTGTTTAGGCCACATTTGATATTTAAATGTCCTTTAAACCATGCCCATGGTCAAACTGAGGACCAGTCTGCCCCCCCCCCTCACCTCACACATGCACATAGGTCGGGCCTAATTTAGATAAGGATACCTTTTCCTTACTCGGCATTGTTGCAAACATTAAAAAGTATCATCAGTCATCTTGTTACCTTGGTCACTCATGTTCTCACATACACCTATGCATTCCCCACATGCTGGATTACAGGGCAGTCCTTGTTGCCGACACCCGCAGTGCTTGGCTTGGCAGCCAGATTTGCAGCGGCATCTAACTACTTTTCGCAGTTCTTCTGGTGCGAAATCCAAGTCACTTGCCACTGGAAATAAT
Organism: Eptatretus burgeri; assembly: GCF_056783735.1. NCBI lineage: Eukaryota > Metazoa > Chordata > Myxini > Myxiniformes > Myxinidae > Eptatretus > Eptatretus burgeri. The sequence continues at coordinate 41,578,873 of NC_140969.1, read as the reverse complement.
GTTTCTCCTTGCACCCTCCAACCCCATGTCTCTGAATTAAGTTCTTCTCCTTTCCATGTCTGCACCTGATGATATACGCGCAAGGAGTGATACTTGGCAGCTGCCCGAGTTGGAGGTAGGGATTTTGGGTGGACCACTTGTTTTTTGGTGGCCAGAAGTTCAAGGTACTTTTGATGGCGAAGTATGTCCAAGTTCCTTGTGACCCCGGGATTTGCTTTGTCTATGCAAATCAGAGCTTTTTCACCTGCTTCTGCAATTCCTTCGTTTGATCTTCCCGGATCGTTGAAAACTTCAGCTGCCTTGAGAAAAGATGGGCTGTTCTTTGCCAATGAAAGAAATACAGCTTTTCCATGACCAAACAACCTTGAAGTAGTATCAAATCCGAGAACAGCATGAAGAAACAAGATGTTTCTGCAAACTTTCTCACCTTGAGTCTTTTGCAGATTCTTTATATCAAGGTATCGGATGGGAGAACCTGCTTTAGCCTGGAGCTGGAAGTATATATTCTTGTGCTTCTTAGTTGTGTAATGGATAAGCAAAACCAGGAGATCTGTGTCGCTGCCAACCAGTATGGTCCGACCTTTCTTGGCCACTACCAGTGCCGTCTTCACTCTCAAAAGATCAGCATCTCCTTTTGCATGATGAACATCACAGCCAGCCATTTCAAGATGCTTTCCAAGGAGATTTATGAAACGTTGCTTATTCTCTTTGTTTGACAGGAATTCATCCTTTTTCATTTGAAGAGGCATGTTTTCATGAAACTGAACTCCTTGGGCCTGCTTGGTACCAATGTGTCTTCTGTGAGTCCCATCCTTTGGAGTTGGACCACTCTGGTAACCATCTAACACTATGACTGGATTTCCATACCTTTTGACATGAGCAACATAACTTTGGCAGATAGCATTGTATGTCTTCCCAGTTTTCCATTGTATCTTGTGCAGAAGAGCTCCACCATCAAGGATAAATTGGAATGTTGCAATCTCCATGTGCGTCTGTTCATCAGAAGGATCCCCAGCAAGGTCCCATAGAGCGTTAGCAAGCGTTGGCTTATTAGCTTTCAAGAGTTCGTTCCTTTTTTCAAACAGAGCAGGGGGATAGCCACAGAGTTCATAGACAAATGTGTCCTGAATACTTTCCTTCTGTGTGCTGACCATCACAAGCCTCTGAAACAGGAGAAGAGGATCAATGCTAACATCCTCACCATCGATGGAGATTTTGGACTTTGAATCCATTGTGACTGCCTGGTCTTTCTTCTTAAATGTGTACTTCCAAACTTGTTTTCCCTCCATGTCCCCTAAGATTTTACTGCCAATATCTTCTGCTCTGTCGACATTCACTTTGTCTGTTGCAATAACACCATTTACTATATTTCTGAGAGTTTAAGCATTTTCGAAAGGAGACTTGTCCTCAATGAATGTGAGTAGCTTGTTCACATCATTGAAATCCCTCTTCTTACGTGCCATGGAAAGGTCCTTATGTTGCTCGCTTGTGGTGTATCCAACAGAAGTCAATCTCTGCATTGCATTGTTGACTTCTCCACAAACTGGTCTTGATAAAGCCCAAACGATTCTTTGCGTCTCCGTCATTCCACTTCCCCTCGTCAGTCCGCCCGTTGTCTTTAGACTGCGCATTAAAACTTGCTCTATCACCAGATCTGGGGATAGACCAGCCCAATATCTATCTGACCTTCTAACAGCATGTAGTCCATTCATAAAATGTTTGTACACACTAGGGTTTGTGGCATGCATATCAGACATCTTCTGTAAGTAGATGTGGATAGATTTTGTGTACAAACTGTGGCCTGCTGCTGCAAGGTAAGGAAGCATGTCATTCATTGCCTCTAAGTGTAGATGCCAGTTGCTTGTTCTTTCAGAGGGAATGAACTTTCGAACAATGGCAATCATCTTCATATACATGAACCATAACCGACTTGTCCTTTCAGTCACATGGCTTGCTTTTTCATCCATCATCTCCTTGATAGAAGCCAAGGTAGAGGATGATTCAACATCTTCCAGGGAAATCTCACCCTCCAAAAGCTGGTCATAGAGTCCTGCAAGTTCCTTCAGAACTGGGTGGGGAAGCTCGGAATCGGCATTCGACGGAACCTCTGGATCAGTGGGAATACTGCTACTGGTGTCACCAGAACCATTATTATTTCCATCATCATCTTCAGAATCATCATCAGAAAACACCTCAGAAAACATGGGAATAAACACCAAGTTGAATGGAATAGGGGAAGAAATGGCCAAATTACACAGTTTTTTAATACCGCATACTTGCCTGAAAAAGATTAAAAAGTCGCAATCATCCTAAAAACTCATCATGTTCCATACCTTCATTTACTTGGAATTTTTAGTCATTGATAAGGTAGAGCTAGAGGAACATAAAACAAGTGGTTTCATTTTTCTTGCAATTAGTGTGAGATTTGCTTATTTTGAGTGGACTAATTTTGGCTTATTTTGAGTGGACTAATTTCCCAGAAAGAATCTGACATCCGAAAAAACAGAAAGCGGCGCTACTTTTGACTCACCCTGTATATATAAATTTTATTATAAGCTTGAGGGTCAGGGGTCCTGTTGGTGGCCAATTTATGGTCAGAGCAAAATATAGTTGGAAGCAACTGCTCTGGAGCCTTTCGTGCACTTTGATGATCCATGTTTAAAGACCATAGTTAAGGACCAATATTAATTAAGGACCAGATGAGGAACCATTTAAATAAATACAAACTAATTAAAAGTAGTCAGCATGGGTTTACCAAAGGTAGTTCCTGTCTAACAAATCTTTTAGAGTTCTATGAAGCAGTGTCTGATTGGGTGGATGAGGGAAAGGCAGTGGACAAAGTATATCTAGACTTTAAGAAGACATTTGATAAGGTACCACATCGGAGGTTGTTAACCAAAGTGAGGGCTTGTGGAGTGGCTGGTCAGGTAGCGAATTAGATTGCAAACTGGCTGAGTGATAGGAAGCAAAGAGTGGCTGTGAGTGGGAGGATTTTATTTTTGGGTAACTCAGGGATCAGTAATTAGACCATTACTATTCATGATTTACATCAACGATTTGGATAATGGGGTGAAGAGTAAGCTTTCCAAATTTGCAGATGACACAAAGCTTGGAGGAAGGTAGATTGCAGAGGGGGTGGTGATCAGATTCAGGAAAGTATTGATACTTGCATAGATTGGGGAAAAGACTGGCAGATGGAATTTAACCTGAGCAAGTGTCAGGTGTTGGGGATGGGGAATAACAATGAAAATAGAGCTTACAGGATGCAAGGGGTAATTTTGGAGTGCATCACACAGGAGAAGAATCTGGGGGTGGTAATAGACACAGGAGGTAAGCAGGCAGCACAGTGCGAAGCAGCTATAGGTAAAGCAAATAGGGGTTTAGGCTGTATTCGGAGGGGGATCAATTATAAATCAAGAGGTGGTGTTAACATTGTACAGGAATTTAGTGAGGCCACATTGAGAATATTATGTGCAGTTTTGGTCACCACAATTCAGGAAGGACATAGATGCAGAGAGGATTCAGCGCAAGGCTATGAAATTGATTCCGGGCCTTGCTAGACTTAGCTACGAGGAGCGGCTGAAGGAGACAGGGCTTTATACATGAGAAAGGAGGTGGTTACGAGGAGATATGATAGAGATATTTAAGATAATGAAAGATAGAGATAAAATCCATGCAGATGAATTATTCAACAGAGTAGACAATGATTGGACCAGGGGCCACAGCCTGAGAGAAAAGAAGAGGAGAGGTAAGACGGTAGTAAGGTAGGGGACTTTCACTCAGAGAGTAGATAATGCATGGAATGGTCTCCCTGGAAAGGTAGTGGAAGCAGAAACAGTAGATAAGCTTAAATTCTAATTTGATGCATACCTGGAAGTTATGGAGATAGAGGATATTGATATATATATATATATATATATATATATATATATATATATATATATATATATATATATATATATATATATATATATATATATATATATATATATATATATATATATATATATATATATATATATATATATATATATATATATATATATATATATATATATATATATATATATATATATATATATATATATATATATATATATATATATTTGTATTGATGAATGCAGAATCCAATAAATGAAGAAAGAAGCAATCCAATAGAAAAGCTGAAATGATTTCACAGCCAGGGTGGCTTGCTTTTCTGTTCAGTAGAATGGGGATATTGATAAGACTTTTAGATAGTTTGAGCATTGATGGATGATTGTGTGCATGTGTACGGAGTGCTGTTTGTGGGGGTCTCATCAAGGGGTGTTTTGTGGTTGATCTGTTTTTAACCAAGACCATGCCCCCTCCCCTGAGGAGAAGAAAAAATATATACATTTACAAAACAAATACTAAAAAAAAGACAAAAATTACAAAACATAAAATAAATAGATGAATAAAAAATGCAAAAAAAAAACATTTTTTTTATTTTTGCATTTTCTTCTTTGGATCTTGTGTTGATAAATTAGTATGGTGTTGATGTCATGCAGGCATGATGGGCTGAATGGCCAACACCTGTGTCTGATTTCCTTATATTTCCTTGTATAGCATCACCATTTTAACAACAGAATTGGTGTACCAGACCTTTGTGTTGTCAGCACTGCTGTTTGGAGCAGAATCTTGGACATCACAATGCAAACATCTATGGATATTTTCATCAAAGACGTATTTGTCACAATGCTTGGTGTGTTCAGACACCCACAGTGGACCTTTCATTTAACTTCTCTGGCTATGAATACTGTGGAGTGAAACAGTACCATTAACTATTAAACAGACCAAATGCAGGATATAGGATATAGAGGCTTGGTGATGTAGCCCAAATGCAGACTCCTGCGTGCCAAAGTGAGTACTGTTTGACGTCACCCTCGCCCTCTTGGTGGTCTATTAAGGAGATTGAGATATGATCCTTGAAGACATCTGAAGGTTGGCGAACTGGAGGGCAACTAGTACGAGAAAGCCTCTATCTCAAGGGCAGGCTTGCATGCTACATATTGCCTCGGCATGAAAAAGAGATCATATACCAACAATTACAGCAGCATAACATTGACCAACTAATTGGGGAATGCCAAATACAATTCCCAACCCGTGGAAGAGAGTATAAGAGAGAGGGACATATATATATATACATATATATATACATATACATATACATATATATGTATATATATATGTATATATATATATATGTATATGTATATGTATATGTATATATATATATATATGTATATGTATATGTATATATATATGTATATATATATATATGTATATATATATATACATATATATATACATATACATATACATATATATATATATGTATATATATATGTATATATATATGTATATATATATATATATATATGTATATATATATATATATATGTATATATATATATATATATATATATATATATATGTATATATATATATATATATATATATATATATATATATATATATATGTATATATATATATATATATATATATATATATATATATATATATATATATATATATATATATATATATTTGTATTGATGAATGCAGAATCCAATAAATGAAGAAAGAAGCAAAGCTGAAATGATTTCACAGCCAGGGTGGCTTGCTTTTCTGCTCAGTGGAATATTACTATGCTTGCCCCCTCCATTCGGGCAGCATGAGGATATATGAAAGCAAGGAACAGGACAGAAATTGTGTGTGTGTGTGTGTGTGTGTGTGTGTGTGTGTGTGTGTGTGTGTGTGTGTGTGTGTGTGTGTGTGTGTGTGTGTGTGTGTGTGTGTGTGTGTGTGTGTGTGTGTGTGTGTGTGTTTTGTTCATATGAGGAGGCATATGCCTGGTTATTTAATGACATATTTGATGAGCATAAAGAATCTCTGATAATTTCTGAAAGCATCTTCATGTGGAGCAACAAGCTCTAGGTAGAGGGTTAGAAAGTGAGATTGCATTGCAGGATTAAGACTGGACACACCTGAAGTCTTGAACCTACTGATGTGGACCCACAGCTAAGGTTATGGACACAAAAATTGGAGGGATTTTGGCCAGAAAGGGTCAAAATCTGAATGCAGAATGGAGCCCATTTGATGATCCATTTGGAAAATTGGTCAATCGCTTGCAAATTCCTGAAGTTCTTCTTTTAGGCCTGCAGCTATTTTGAGGTTTGTGATTAAAATAAAGTCAAATATAGGGTGTTGTAGAATTAGTATGCGATACAATATGCATTAGGAATACTCAATACTGTTCAATAAATGATTATGATTGTTTCGAGGAGCAGCTTCATGGAAAAATAACAATGTGCTTATGATATTATTCATTTTGAAGTCCATATATACAGTGCTGAGAGTTTACATGCCCTTTCAAAATTTTCACTTTTTCTTGCCTTATAACCTGGAGTTAAATTGCATTAAATCAGACTTTTTCCACCTTTATTTACACATCGTAACCCACAACTTCCAAGTAAAAAAACAAATTCAACAAATTTCAGATAATTAATTAAAAATACAAAACTAGAATATCTTGGTTGGATAAGTGTCCACCCCCCTAGAGTTAATACTTGGTGGAAGTACCTTTGACAGCAATTACAGCTGTAAGTCTGTTGGGATAGGTCTCTACCAACTCTTCACACCTTGATTGGGCAATATTTGCCCATTATTCTGTATAAAACTGTTCAAGTTCAGTTAAGTTGTGTGGGAAGCGTTGATGGACAGCAATCTTCAAGTCACGACACGATTTTTGATTAGATTTCGGTCGGGGCTCTGACTGGGCCACTCAAATACATTTATCATTTTGTTCCTTAGCCACTCCAGTGTAGCTTTGGCTGTGTGCTTCGGGTCATTGTCGTGCTAAAAGGTGAACTTCCATCCCAATTTCAGCTTTCTTGCAGAGGTCAGCAGGTTTTCGTCTCGGATGTTTCTGTATTTTTCTCTCTCCATTTTCCCTTCTATCCTGACTCGTGCTTCAATCCCTGCTGATGAGAAACATCCCCATAACGTGATGCTACCACCACCATGCTTCACAGTGGGGATGGTGTTCTTTGGGTGATCCGCTGTGTTGGGTTTGTGCCAAATGTAACGTTTTGCATTTAGGCCAAAAAGTTCCATCTTGGTTTTATCAGACCACAAAACTTTTTGCCACATGGCTTCAGAATCTCCAGAGTGTTTTTTTTGCATTCCTCAAATGGGACTAAAGGTGGGCTTTTTTGTGTAATGGCTTTCTTCTTGCCACCCTACCATACAGCCCAGATTTGTGGAGTGCTTGGGATATTGTTGTCACATGCACACAGTGACCAGTCTTTGCCATAAAGGCCTGTAGCTCTTTCAAAGTTGCCATTGTCCTCTTGGTGGCCTCTCTGATCAGTCTGCTCCTTGCTTGGTTATCCAGTTTGGAGGGACTGCCTGATCTAAGCAGGGTCTTGGTGGTACCATATGCCTTCCACTTGTTATTGATTGTCTTGACTGTGGTCCACAGGATATTCAAGCCTTTGAAGTATTTTTATACCCATCCCCTGATCTGTGCCTTTCCCCAACATTATCCTGGAGGTCTTTTGAAAGCTCCTTGGGCTCATGGTTGAGTATTTGCTGTGAAATGCACTATCCAGCAGAAGAAACCTACAAGAACAGTTGATTTTATTCTAAAATAATCAATCACTGCAATTTAACACAGGTGGATTCCAATTAACTTGGTGTGTGGTTTTGAAGGTGATTGGTTACATCTGTGCTTATTTATAAATGGTAATTATAAGGGGGTGGACACATCCAACCAAGATATTCTATTTTTGTATTTTTTATTAATTTTCTGAAATTTGTTGAATTTGTTTTTCACTTGGAAGTTGTGCGTAAATGGGTAAATAACAGTGGAAAAAGTCTGATTTAATGCAATTTAATCCCAGGCTATAAGACAAGAAAAAGTTAAAATTTTGAAAGGAGGTGTAGACTTTCTATTGGCACTGTATTTCTACTATGCAGTGAAAGAGAGAGACAGACAGAGACAGAGCAAAATTTTCACTCAGGTGACCTTTCATTCTCAACTGATTTCATCAGGCCAATGTTAGGCCAATGTGACACAACCCCATTTATTTATTCACCCACACAACCATTTCTGGGTCCTGTGCCAAATCAAAGGTGACAAAGAAGTGTCAGAGCTTAAGCACGCGATGTCTTTCAGACCTCAGCAGTCAGCACACATTGGCTATGTCGTCCCTAATGGAGGCCACACTAGGGCTGAAACTTTGGACTTCCGAGCCTTTATGTTTTGTAACCTTAACTGTCTAAGTTTGTTTAGCCTTTGCATCATCCTCATGCAGACTTATATTATTATCTCAGAAGTACTTTTTGTACAATGACAATGTCAAAGCGATAAGTAGATCTTGCATGTACGTTCATGACATCAAGGCCGGGACATTAGATGAAGGGCATTGAGCGTTTCAGGGTGCAGACACAATGAAAATGGGCAGATTGAGTTAATAAAGAACTTAGAAATCCAGTGTTAGGTTTTATTTATTTATTTGTTTGTTTGTTTGTTTGTTGGTACTCCCAGCTAAGCAAAAACTGATAGCAAGTGGACAGGATAAACAACAGCCTAAAGGCCAACCTTTCACTGTCCCTCAATATATATGCTATATTATTATTATTATTATTATTATTATTAATACTATTTTTATCATTTTGCTTATCTTATATTCTGTAATTAATGCATTATTTTTGACCCTTGTAGAAATAAAAATGCATTTTGTGAGGTGTTTTTTAATCACAATAAGGAAATGGTATGAATGAAATCAGGCAAATTAAATTTATTTGTTTGTAATATACATTCACAAGGAAGAGCTACATCAGTAAATACAACTAAAGAAAAATATTATTTTGACAGTAATAATTGACATACAATTCTTGCACATCATGCACAGCTTATATTTGTCACATCGATGACATGAGCAATCGATTACATATCACATCGATGTCACATCGATGTCACATCGATGTGACATGTCACATGTCACATCGATGACATGCTTACATGTCACATCGATGACATGAGCAATCGATAGCAAAATCATAGGCAAGCAAAAGGTAAGCATTGAAATATAGACTATTTAAATGTGAGTACAGTACTGCATAATGGAGGCAAAGTAGGTTAGTCATAAACATGTCTAAATAATTTACAGCAGCTACGCATAAAAGGAATGACAACAGAGATTATCGCTTCACGTCCAGGACAGTGGATTCTCCCACCACTCAGAAAGGCACAATGAAGCTGATAAATATGTGATATATGTTGCTGAGGCAGGTAGCACTTGCACATCCTTTTGCTTCAGTATCTTCTTCCTCACTGGATAATGCAGTCACTCACTGTTGCCAAGCGGAGGTCTCAGCATTTGAGTTGTCTGTGTTCTTTTTTCGCTTTTAAAATAAAAAAAATCCGAGTTCAGAGTGTACCTTCCATTAAAGAGAGGTCACCATTGTTGGGAAAGTTTTGTTCACGGCCAACCATGTAATTTCTTCCCACACAGGTGTATTATGCTAAGGTAATTGCCCATAGAGCTGCACGCTTGTTCAGTGGCTTTCTCCTCATTTCACTTTACAACTTGTCGTTTTTTCGGAATCACTCATGGGGAAATGGATAGACCAAAACTCCCAAACAGATATGAAGAATAAGTGGCCCTCAAGGACCGAACTTATCAAAATTAGCTCCCTCAGAATAATGGTCGCACCACTTTAACAGCACAGTACAGCAAAAGTATAACAAATGGCTACCGCAGAAAATGTTTGTTTTTTAGTGGGTTTTTTTAATGAGTTTGAGTCACTTGTGTGCTATGTTAATTGAATAGCTGCATATCATTGCCTATTTGCATTTACACTGCATGGTCTTTACTTGGCAATTTAAGAGTTTTCAACACACAGTGTATGCACTGTCATAAGTCGGCAACCTTCACCGGTCCCTCAATACACAAGTTTTGTGCAAAGATCTTCAACTACTGAGTAATGATCTATACTTGATTAATTGTGCCATTTGCTATCCTGTAATATATGTGGCCGCTTTAGCAATGGCATATTATGGATGACCCTTTTGTACAGCCGTGTGTACACTTGGTTATTATCTGCAATTATTATTACTTCCACCACCACGCTTCACAGTAGGGATGGTGTTCTTTGGGTGATGTGTTGTGTTGGGTTTGCGCCAAATGTAACATTCCCTTCGGGAGTATTGGCAATAGGGATTATTATAACACACCCACTCCCTTTGGGAGTATTGGAAAGTTGCCTCCCCCCCCTTCTGCAGGGGGAAGGATGGATTTTTTTTGTTTATTTTGTGCCCATGACCTGACCCTGGGAACTACGAGCACTTATGCAAAATTTGGTGGAGATCGGGCCAGTCCTGTTTTTTTTTTTTCTATGATTTTTAGATGTGCATACACACACACACACACACACACACACACACACACACACACACACACACACACACACACACACACACACACACACACACACACACTTGCCTTATTAATATAGTGGGATGTCACGTCACAGATAATTATGATAATTTATGTAAAAAAACACGTAATTTTTATTGTGTCCATTGTTACCCCACGCACACGAAGCAAAAAGCAGGGTTAAGCAATTGGTTTATGTGCATCCATCCTTCCGTCTGTCTGTCTTATCAGTTTATGATCGTCAGTTTATGATCGAGAAGTTATTTATATTGAATGTTATATTTTGAACACGAATCAGAACATGAGTCGGAACACAAGTCTGCCGTTTTACTGTACTTTGGCTCTGAATTTATCCCGACCACACATGCGCAGAGAGCAGTTAGGTAATATTTTTACTCTGTCTGCCTGCCTGACAGTCAAACAAAGTTGTAAGTTATTCCAAACAGGAAACATACTGTTTTAAAGGATGTCATAATGGACACAAACAACATTCACGAATAACTAATGTAACGTGTTCGATCGGGTGATGTAATCAACTGCATAAAACGGCGGTAAAAACCCAGAATTAATTTATTTATTCCCCTTTAAACCTCTTCAAACCTTTATTTAAATTGAATTATATACTTGAACATTGTAGAACACAAATCATCTTCATAATACTTCCAAAAACCATACTATATATTTCGATATGTAGCATGAGAGGGCATGACATATGAGAGGGTACAGTATCTGGGATTAAGAAGAGGTCGCCGATATGACTCTGTATGCTGTCGATTGACACTGCATTCTTTGTTGATCAATAACAGCCTCGATCACCTAAACTGTGACTCAACGTCATCTTATTACAGTGCATAAGGGTGATTAATATGACTGCTTCAGTCAGGCTAAACTTCCAGATTTTTTTTTAAATGATCTTTGAAATCATTATTTTATTAAAACTGAATTATACTGAAACACTTTGTGGGGTATTATGTTCTATGAACTCGAGTTAGAGTAGTACATGTCAATCGTGACTCAAATATAGAAGAGCACCATTACACCAAACCGATGTAGTCCACAGACCATTCATATCTTCATGAATACTGATCTTCACAAGACCCTGTATCATTATCATCATTAAAAAATAGATGCACGACAAGGCATGCTCACAGCTTCATATGCTAAAAACGAATCGAGTTAATGAAAAGTGGATGTAATATTTGTGCCAGGGCAATACACTATTCCTCAAACAGAACAAATCAGGGCCAGAGCCTGGCCAGGCTGCTGGGAAAACAACCACATCGCAAGCACAATGAAACAATACACAATCATAAGTAAAAAATTTTTGCAGCAAACTGAAAAAATATACACAATAAACAATTAGGGAGACAGACTTCCAGAAGTTCCACCACCACGGTATAAGTACACGCACGCAGCTGCATTGCAAACAGCTGCAAAACTCAGAACACTGAGAAACTGTGTAAATTGAAAAAGAAATTTGTTTACCATGCAAAAAATATGGAACTGAAGATGGAGGGACAAAGTTTGAAGCAAGGCTTAATGCTTTTGGTGCAGAGCAGGTGCAAGCTCTGTGCGCCTTTTGGAAAAACGATGTATGAATAGACGTGAATGGATACTGAGTACGGCAGCCAAATGCAACTGAACACAGCTGAGCAGACATTGCCAAACAGGCAGTACTGAATGCCATTCATCCAAATGGTTAAAGCGGAATATATTAAAAAATAAAATAAATTAATACAAAATATACACATTTTCTTGTTTTAAAAAAAATCTTTTGATCCTTGTATGAAAAAATTGTATCATGAAAAGTTTACTGAATTATAACTTAATGTTCATCCATATAAATTAAAATGGTGCTTAAAATCACTGCTTTAGTAAATTTTCATGCAAATTTTTTCTTTTTTGTGCTATGATTACAAGACCTCACCTCCCAAAAACCTGCAGTCACCTGAGGCAATGTACCACGTGGTCATGTCATGTCATTGGAGGAACACACGCATTTTTCCGAAGGATTCGTACGGGTCATGGAAATCCTGGAAAGTCATGGAATTTAACAAAATGCTTTTCCAAGCCTGGAAAGTAATGGAATTTCACAAATGTCATGGAAAATCCTGGAAAAAAAGAGAGAGTTAGAGAGAGTTAGAGAAAGTGAGAGAGAGAGAGAGAGAGAGAGAGAGAGAGAGAGAGAGAGAGAGAGAGAGAGAGAGAGAGAGAGAGAGAGAGAGAGACATGCATGCATGTTCTCAGTGTTACTATGTAGTTAAGGATGTTGATCCCCTCGATGGAAGGAAGCATGTGAGAAGATTAGACTCCTTTCATCACGATGCAGACGTATCATACTGGAAATCTTTAACTGACAGCAGTGGAATCAGCATATCGTCGACAGAGAATTAACAGGGTCTATCTGACATTTCATTCAAATTTAGAAGAAGTCCATGTAGAAGGGCAACGGAGGAAACTAAGTAAGATTATTTTATGTAACCTTTATATGTACCTGTTATGCAGCACACGATATGAAAATAAAATGTTATGAGATAGCGGCAATTCCACTTTGAATTTTTGATTTCATTTTTCTCAAACTTTAAAAAAGAGTAGTTGGACCCTGTTAATTCTTGGTCGACGATATAACATTGCAAGAACTTAATCAACAATGTGGGGGAGGAGCATGGTGTGGGGACGATGACTTGCAAACAATAGTCATCACTAACTACTAAGCTGTGCCTGGATTGGTTTAGGTCTCCTTGCTGATCATCGTACACCAAAAATCACTCTTTTCGGTCAACTACCTCAGCCCCATCCCAAGGGTGGTCTAAAAAGAAAGTGGAGAGGTTGTGATTTGGAAAGAAAATCAAAAAGTGCCTGAGGACAAGTGGTATGACCTGGCATTTGCATATCGGGCAAGCAAGTATGCCACCTCCCGCCCAGGCCTGAAAAGAGACCGAAATCGAGAACAATTACAACAAACACTTGGTGGTGTAATGGTTAGAGCATCCGCTCCAAATCTGGGAGGTCGGCGGTTCAAACCCAGGCCGAGTCCTACCAAAGCCTTTAAAAAATTGTATGTGCTGCTTCCTTGCTTGACGTTCAGCATTTAATTGTCAAGAGTCTGGACAATCTCCATAGTTTGGCATCCATGGGGAGGAGGAATTCCTCCCTTGGAAATGCCCCACTGAGTGCGGTGAGAAAAGCGGCACCATTGTTGTGACGTCGCTGGCACCCAGAGTACCCCAGGAAGTGATGGCAATTCCCCCAAGTTCAATGGCTGTGCTTGTCTCATCTAATAGTCTTGTGTTGTGTCATGTATGTGCTGATGCTGCCCAATGTTCAACATTTAACAGATGGTAACACAGCCGTGGATGACTCTCAGTAAGTGCAATCATGCAGACAAAAACAAACCATAGTGACATCATGCTGGAACCTGAACTTCATTCCCCCTTTTTGGAAATGGTATAGCTGTTACAACGTAAAAGTTAGGCGATGTTATTAACTTAACAACCTGAAATGCACCAACTGCTTTTGGCGGAGGAGTGCTTAAAGGGGGATACCTGCCAAATTCCTGGAAGAGGAAATGCAACCAAAATGTTGACATTGCAGTGCTCCAGGAAACAAGACTGGCATATAATGTTTCTGTCCATGAAGCCAACTTTTTCTTCTATTGGCAAGGTAAGAACATCAAAGAAAACCATCTACATGGTGTTGATTTCACTGTGAGTAACAGGCTGGAAAAACTAATAGAGACGCCCAATGGAATACCTGAGCGCCTCGTGTCATTGAAACTACAGACCACTATCGGCCTTGTCAACATCATAAGCACCTATGTACCAACACTTAACTCCAACCTTGAGGAGAACAATAAATTTTACAGCACTCTGCAACAAGTTGGCACTCGAATATCAGCATCAGAGATATTCTTTTCTCCTTGGAGATTTCAATGCAAGAGGTGGTGCAAACAGCTCTTGGCCAGATTACCTTGGACACTGGACAGCATTGACAAGATGAATGAAAATGGACCGAGACATCTTGAATTTTGTGCCCAGAAGCAATTGTGCATCATCGATTTCTACTTTGCTGGAATAGACCGACACAAGGTATCATGGTGACACTGAAGAACTGGACACTGGCACCATTCAGACCTCGTCATAGCAAGGAGAAAAAAAAATTTGCCCTCAGTTTCGAAGATGTGCACTTACCATAGTGCTGATCGTGATACCAACCACTGCTTGATTATTAGCAAAGTGAAGATCACACCCAATATAATGCACAGAACAAATCACAACAATAAGCTTAAAATCAACATCATGAATAATCAAATAACTTGTCAAGAGTTTATAAAGACCGTTGAACTCAACATGTTTTGAAAATCATCACCAGTGAAGGCCCTGAAACACCTTGACGTTTTAGCCAGCGTATGCCGACGTATGAAAAATTTATCTAAAACGCTGGCACACGTCGAATACGTTATGGGTAAGTTTTGTATACGTTAAGAGCACGCTGAAGCACGTTGGCATACGTTGTAGTACGCCGAGCTCGTCGACAAATTTTAAGCATGCTCAAAATTTTCCGACGTGCTCGGCGTATGACTCACACGTTCCGCATACGCTGGCGATAAGTTGTAGGCACGTTTTGCAATCGTTGACGCATGTCGACACACGTTACTTGTAAGTTACTCATAAGTCGAAACACGTCGAGGTAATGTTTAGCTTACCCGAATCTTATTTCTAACCGATGAGTAACGTGCTTTGAACCTATGTGTAACGTATCTCCAACGCATATTGACGTATGTAGACGTATTTGATTGACGTCTTCCGGATGACCACAGACCTTACTGAACGTGTTTCTAACTTACAGCTACCTTATAATGGCGTATTGGCAGCGTTTAGGGGAATTGGTATATAAATATGGGGTTCACAGGAGGAACCCGTCAGTGTTCCAGACTCAATGTTTTTTTTGGGGGGGGGTTTCCTTCTTCGGCATGACGGTGATATTGACACTTCGATTTCTAGTGCAGTTATGATCTAAATCGTCGAGCGGCAGCCTTTTAATAGGCTACGCCACGTGATCATCGGCAATACGCTGCCGTGCGCTATGCATAAGTTAGACTATCGTTGGGCATAGGTTGTGAACGCCGGCAACACGCTAAGCATTCGTTGGTATAAATTATCTATAAGTTATCGAAACGTTCTGTGTACGTTACTAATATGTTATGTATACATCCAACTCATTATGAATATGCCCAAAACTGAAAAAAAAACCATCAATAGTTCAGCGTACGCCAGCGTTTTACATACATTTTGATACGTTGCCATACGCTGGCTAAAACGTCAAGGTGTGACAGGGCCCTGAAGGCAGAGGAAGCAGGGAAGAGTTAAAAACAGTCATCCATGAGACAGCAAGGGCTGTTTTTGGAGAGAATAGAACATTAAACAGAGACTGGTTTGAAGCAAACGCTGACGAGCTATTACCCCTCATTGATAAGAAGACAGTAGCATATTTAGAAAACAACAATAATACAACAGAGAGCAGCAAAGCAAAACTCTGCAACACAAGGAGAAAAGTACAGAAAGCAACCTGATGCTGTGTAAACCAATTCTTGACCAAACTCTGTGATGAGATCCAGACAGCTTCAGACACAGGAAACCTGAAAGTCCCTGAAAAAACCCTGAAAAATCTACAATGGTGATCCCAATGTTGAACACGTCCTCAACCATTTCTCCGACATGCATTTACCGATGTTGTTCAAGCATAGCACACAGATAATAATGAATGATTGCTTACATACGCATGTCTTTTTTTTTCAACGTCATATCCAAGATGGCCGACTGGCAGCCATTTTGTTACTTAAATGTGTCTCCAACCATTTCCTGAACACGCATAGTCTGATTTTGTTCAAAGTTGACACAAACACAGTAGATGATGGCATACACATGCCTCTCATTTGATTTTTGCGATCTGATCAAAGATTGCCGACTGGTAGACTGGCAGCCATTTTAGTTGTTAAAAAAACCAGTATTGATTACGTCTTCAACCATTTTTCGGACATGCATCTACCGATCTTGTTCAAATTTAGCACACAGATAATGAATGAGGGCTTACATAAGCACATCATTCTTTTTCGAGATCAGATCCAAGATGGCCGACTGGTGGCCATTTTGTTACTAAAACGTTTTCATTTCATGAACAATGTTTTAAGGTAGTTGGGGTTTAATTAATTGACAGTTAGGCCACTTTTCACTCACTTTTGAACACTTATTTTCTTAGAAAATTGCTTGGTGACCCTACAATTTTATTTAATTATTCCCCCCCCCCATACCTTTACCATGAAGCATATTTCATGAATAACAAGCTCAAATGAGCTAAGATCCTCGTCCTCTTAATGATGACGTCATAAAAATTGATATGATGTCATAATGATGTATCATATGCGCGGTAATTCATCTCTGCTAATGCCCTGTTTGATTCCCGCAAACAGAATTCAAAAAGCTTGCCGAGTTTCGGAGATAATTTTTTAGGCGATTTCCATTAGCGGAAATATTTTGACGTCATAACTTTTTTTTCTTGGAGGAATTTTCAAAATCGGAGATGGTTACTGTCTGCGCAGGGTATTTTTACATATGTATGCCAAGTTTCAGGAAGTTTCGATGAAAACTGGATGCTGTGAAACAAAAAAGTCCACAAGAAGAAGATGAAGAACAACAACGTGAGTAAGACTTAGAGATCCTCCAAGAGGATCTAAAAAACACTTCTGATTACTCTTTTAAATTTCACCGCAACCACTTTTAAGTACAGTTTACAAAAACTGATCAGACAGCATTTTCAACTGGATGATAATTTTCTGTTGTCCACAGTTATATAATTTATTTCATACATAAACCAATATTATTAAATGTTATACTGTTTGTGTAATTCAGTACATCTCTCCAAAAATATGTGAACATTGAATCCCTTCTGTGCGAAATTTGCATTCCTAATCAAAAACATCTAACATCTCACGTGACCAACTATCTTACACAATATAACCACATGACCTACATCATTTATATTCATGACCGAATAACCCAATCGAACACAATCTTCCACGTCACGTGACCACTCAAGTCACTAGCGCATACACCTAAATCTTATACATATATGGGCTAGTCCTTTAACTCCGGACAGCAAAATTACGAAAACCACTGGGGCTATGATATTTTATGTCTTTTTCTTCTTCTTTAGTTTCATACAATCCGTCCATGATATGATGAAAGCAAGAGTCCAGTTTGACAGATCGACTTTGGATAAATTTGATTCAATGCAGGTTGAAACAAGGATGTGTCCTTGTCCCTACACTCTTAGGCATCTTCTTCTCCTCACTATTCTTGAGTTGTGCAATTAAAGATATGAAAGATAGAGTGTACTTACACACAAGATCAGATCGAATGCTTTACAACTTGTCACGACTCAAGGCGAAGACCAAAATTAGACGTGCTTATCAGGAGTTTATATTCGCTGACAACAAAGAAGTACTCCCATAATTTATGGATCACCTTTCAAGAACCTACCAGGCATTTGCTTTCACTATCAGCATGAATAAGACAGTGGCACTAGGACAGGGACTACTATCCAAGAAACCTTCAATCTTTCTGGATTCAAGTCCTCTTGAGGCAGTCAAGAAATTCACTGACCTGGGATCCACAGTGAACAGCAATCTCTTGCTATGAGAAGAGTTAAGCATACGCATAGGCAAGGCTGTGACTACTTTCAGCAGACTGACCGGTGGAGCTTGGAATGATGAAAGGCTTCCCACAAAGACAAAGTGCCTGTGTGCAAGGCCTGTGTACTGAGCATCCTTCTGTAAGGAAGTGAAACATGGACAACATACTCTCATCAAGAAAAGAGATCAAGCTGCTTCCATCAGTGTTGTTTATGCCACATCCTTGGCAACAAGTAGCAAAATAAAGTTACAAATGCATAGGTGCTTGAGAAGGCAAATATCCCAAGCATGGCAGCCATACTGCAGCAGAGATGACTACGATGGCTGGGACACCTCAACAGAATGGAAGGTGGATGGATTCATACCCAAGGACATGCTTTATGGGGAATTATCAGAAGGAACAAGGAACATTGGATACCCCAAACTATGCTTCAAAGACTCGTGCAAGCGTGACATGAAGGCATTTTGGATAAACCCAGATGATGGGGAAGAACTGGCCAGCAAACAGGATATGTGGCATCACTAACTCCTTTGAGGTATCATGGATCTTGACCCCAACTGGTTGCTACAACTTTAAGAGAAGCGAGCTCACAGAAAGGAAGCAGCCTTCCAGCTACGAGATCATGACAACTGCACATGCAATTATTGCTTCAGGAAGTGCAAGTCTCAGATTGGACTATGCAGTCACAGGATGCATTGCATACTGACAACATCTTAAGCTGCTAAACTACTGTCTCCCATAGAAGGAAGGATGCCATCGAGTAGCTGTAACTCCAGCTGAAGGGCAGGACAGGACAGATGTGTGTATGTTCAGAAGGATAAGGAGCTCAGGTCACTGCTCAAGTTCAAAATGTTATGAAATAGTCTACTATATAAAATGAGGTTGTGTGTATGTGTGTGTGTGTGTGTGTGTGTGTGTGTGTGTGTGTGTGTGTGTGTGTGTGTGTGTGTGTGTGTGTGTCCGTCCATGTCCGTGTCCGTGTCCATTCTTTGCTGAAGTGCCATGGCTGGTGAGAGAGGTACCAATACTCAGCCAATTTGCATGGTGACAATTGAAGTCACCAGATAGGAGGAAGAGAGTTTGGAGGGATAGTTAAAAGTTGGTCCTTGTTGTCTGAGAGTGAGAGTTAGTTGCAGCCATCACTGTTTGAAGAATCCCATTAATCCTGATGTTGCTTATGTTTGTCTTTTTTTTTCTTCCCTTCGACTTTGTGACATAATGCTCACTGTAGTTCAGCTCTTCCATTAACCTAAACCTTTTTTTTTGTTTTACAGTGATCTAAGGTTAATAATGGAGCTTCTATGTAAGGCATAAGTAGGCACTTCTTCTCAGTTTCTCCTTCATAGGCCTTTTTCCAGATGTGACATGCAGGAGGGTGAATGGGTGATTCTTATTATCTCTGCCAGAAGAAGGTGGATGGAGGTTATGTTTTCACCTCCTGTTTGTCTGTCTTTCCGTTTGTTTGTGAGGAGGATATCTCAAATAGTTATGGATGGATTCTGACAAAATTTGGTGGACAGGTTGGGTGTGTGACCAGGACAAATTGATTAAATTTTGGTGAGGATCCGGATCCGATATATGAGTGGAATACAAAATGTAGACTGTTTCACCTGTCGGAGGTAAATACGCTCTTCCAAGTGTCTTTTTAGTTTTTTTTTGTGGTGTCACATGGTAATCATCCATCGTGGTTTGGCTTGTACAAGTACCTGCTTATTTTGTACAACTTCATAAATGAGCATTTTACTTGACCATTAGAATTTTTGATATTGGTGGAAAGTGTATTTTATGATGCTTATGTTTTCCCCCAGGCTTACTGCTTAATACATACAGTGGCTGGCAAAAGTATTTACCCCCTCCAAAGTTTTCACAGTTTAATGCCACTGAAGCTTATTTAATTAATGATGATTTCAAATTAAACAATATATAGTCTTCACAAACTACTCCAAAGTGATAAAACTACTCAAAAGTGATAAAGCTACAAAATGCAGATAAAATGTGAATAAGTTAGATTAAGGCCCAGTCACACCTTGACGTTTTAGCCAGGAATGGCAACGTATAAAAATGAACGCACATTGGCGTAAGTAGACGAATTCGATTGGCGTCTTTCGCACGACCACAGAACTTACTGAACGTGTTTCTAACTTACAGCTACCGTATAATGGCGATTTGGCAGCGTTTAGGGGAATTGGTATATACAAACGGGCTTCACAAGATGAATCTGTCAGTGTTCCAAACTCCATGTTAAGTAGATGTCAATGCCAGAAGCAGTGGCAGTAGTGGTAGTAGTAGTAGTAGTAGTAGTAGTAGTAGTGGTAGTTCGAGAGAATTTAGTGATGTCGATGTTATTAGTAGTGGTAGTTCGCGAGAATTTAGTGATGTCGATGTTAGTAGTAGTAGTAGTAGTAGTAGTAGTAGTAGTAGTAGTAGTAGTATCAGTAGTAGTAGTTCGAGAGAATTTAGTGATGTTGATGTTGGTAGTAATAGTAGTAGTAGTAGTAGTTCGAGAGAATTTAGTGATGTCGATGTTATTAGTAGTAGTAATAGTAGTTCGAGAGAATTTACTGATGTCGATGTTGGTGGTAGGAGTAGTATTACTTTCAAGTAACGTGTTGCAAAGTGTGAACAACGTTCGTGTAGCGTGCTTACAAAACATTACTCATAGGTTAGAAATAAGTTTTGGGTACGCTAAACATTACCTCGACGTGTTTCGACTTATGAGTAACTTACAAGTAACGTGTTTCAACGTGTGTCAACGATTCCATAACATGCCTACAACTTATGGCCAGCGTAGCAGAACGTGTGAGTCATACGCCGGCATACGTCGTAAAATTTCAAGCATGAAAAAATTCGAGGAAAACCCAAAAGTTCAACGTTTAAAGCCAGCGTACTACGACGTATGGCAGTGATTTTCAGCGTGCTCTCAATGTTATCAAAACTTACCCACAACGTATTCGACGTGTACCAGCGTTTTACACAAATTTTTTCAAAAATCGGCATAAGCTGGCTAAAACGTCAAGGTGTGACTGGGCCTTTAACAGAGAAAAATCAGATGATTCTCACTTGAATATGTGTGTGAACCCTTTGCCTATAATCAACCCGAAATCACTTCAGGAGCAAATTATTTGTTTAAAAGGTTACAAAATTGGTGTCATACATTTCCACCCATCCATCCATTGGGACCATACTCTGTGCAGAGCGTTGGTGCTGCCTAAGCAATCTCCTTGGCTAGTGGGCACAATCATGGATGGGTTGCCACTCCGACACAGGATCCCAGCAAGCTGGCACTCATTTTGTCGACCTCGGAAGGATGACAGGCAGAGTCAACACCGCCTGGTATTAATTCAACAGCCAATTGAGATTTGAACTCAGGATCCTAGTATCCCAAGCCCACCACCTGAACCATTAAGCCAACACCAGGCATGTAATCGGTTTCACCTGTATGTAATTGTGGTGTAGTGGCCTGCGGGGGCAGGGCACGATGCGGGGAGCATAGTGGAGGCGTGGGGAGTGGTTTTGGAGTGGTCACGTGCTTGCACGGGATATAGGAGTGCGCGCCGCCTGAGGCATTGTTGTAGTTGTTGTAGTCGTTGTAGTCTGTGGAGCCTGTGTAGTCTGTGTAGTAGTGTGCATCCGGTGGGCAGTAAACAGTGTTCAGCAATCCTCACGACTGTGCGAGTCCCGCTGCCCTCCGGACATTACATTGGCGACGAGGCTGTTCGGATCGGCGTGTGCAAAGTGCCTGGGTTACGTCCGGATTGACGTGCAGTTTTTGGCCGGGGCGATTGGATCGCTGCAGCGAGTAACTCAGCGCATCTCGCGCGGTTCGAGGTCTACACCGGGCGGGGTCCCGGAGAAGCGCGTCGCGAGTTTCGCGCGCCGCACGCACAGGCTTCGGGGCCAGGCGTCTCGCGTCACAGACGGCTCGAGGATGGCGGAAGGTCGGGGCACGGCGCACGGACGCGTGCCCGTCTTCATCGGAGATGACTTCGAATTATTTTCTGAACAGTTGGGCTGCTATTTCCACGCGAATGCTGTAGACGATGAAAGCAAACGTAAATCGATCTTGCTCGCCTCGCTATCAACGGAACATTATCGGCTGCTGAGTGATTTGGTATCACTTCATTATCGCGCGCACGGCTTCAGGGCGGGTCGGGTCCTGCAGCCTGACGTCCCGCAAGCGCCTGCGAGTCACGTTGAGTGGACGACGGCCGCGCTCGGAGTTCGTTTTATTTCTGCTCTGCAAACCTCGGGAATGGTTTCTGCGAGGCCACGGCTCAAGGACGAGGGCATGAAGTTCAGCTCAGACGCGGCGTCGGCCGTCGCACAAGCTCTGAGGAATGTCCGGGGTCTCGAGAGTCGGTGCGCAGCAGATGATCCGGGGGTCGGCACGGTGTTCCAGGCGCGCACGGCCGCACGCACGGTCTTCGGCGCGGGTCGTGGCCGAGCGTTGCAATGCAGTCAATCGGACGGCAGTCTGAGCACTCGGGGACGTCTACGGTGTGTGTGCCGAGAGTCATTGCCCATTATAACGGTCATGGATGGCGGTGTGCGAAGCGACCCTTACGTCCCGGGTCGAGACCTACTGCCGGTACGGTGTTCGGTGCATGGCGTACACCTTTACGCCCCGGGTCGAGTCTTGCAGCCTGGGTATAGAGATCCCGGCGACCCGGAGCGGGAGATGCTGCCGATGTTGAACCTGTCTTCAATTGGTCCGGAGGTGACAAGATCAATGACAGTGGAGGTTGAGATGATCGGGGCACTGACGCTGCCGATGTTGAACCTGTTTTCAATTGGTCCGACGGTGACAGGACCAATGCCAGTAGAGGTCGAGATGATCGGGGCACTAATCGGGTGTCAAGTTGAGTCCGCTCGTGCTACCCTCGCATTGCACACGTATGCCGGTGAAGCGCTGCCGGCGGTTGGCGGGGCACACGTCTTGGTTGCCCAGCAGGGTCAGCGGGTTGCGCTCCTGCGGTTTGTGGTGCGAGGGGAGGGGCTTGCAGTTCCTGTTTCGGAGTTCGTACCTCCAGGTGCACCTGTGCCTCCTTCGGGGCACATACCTCCGTTTGGGCCCGGGCCTCCCTCGAGACGCGAGGGTGAGGTTCCGGTGACGGGGGCCGCGACGATGCCGCGTGGGCTGCCGTTCATTGCTTCCTGCGACGATGATGTACGGTTCTGGAGCAACGGGAGCCATGCCAGCTGCGATGAGCTCTCGCGCTTCGGCTGCGCTCATGATACAATGTGCGCCCATGTCGTTCAGGCGATTTCAGTGGGGAATTGGAGCAAGCCAGTCGCGTTCAAGAAGTTCGCGGATTGCGACCATCGACGGCAAGCAGGCCATCGCAACGTCGCGACGACAACCGAGAGACGGACACGTGATGTGATTCATGGGTTGCTGTTTGTTGCGTATTTGATTTTCATTGCACGAGTGATGCAATTTAACCTTGTTAAAGTAAATGCCAACAGTTCGCGTATGAGCACAATATGTTGGACTGGAATCGATCGATGGGATGTCAGATATGATCGATGTGATGTGAAGGCCTTGGGGGCGATCGTGGCAAATAAAGAGGTCTCGCCGACCTCCAGCTGCTAGGGCAGCCCACGGTTCGCTACCCTGTCATGTGTGGGGATTATGCTGGGTGGACGCGCTGTACGTAAGCAGATTGTTGCATTGGAGCAGACAATGTTTTTGTTGTTGTATGACACTGATATGTCTCCGGGCTGCACCGACCGTCCATGTGGACGTGCATGGTTTTCTGGGTTGGGTTGGATGCGCGGTTTTGGCTCAGGGCCGGGGCTGGTTCGCTCTTTAGCGTTACCCCCACCCCTGGTTTCGGCTAGGTCAGGTGTGCCTGGCGCCCTGGGGCGCAACTCTCTGTTCTCGCCAAAGCCGTTCGGACGTGCGTTGAGATCTCGGCTGATTGTGATGCGTGGGTTTGTTATGGGACTGATGGTGCGCCCAGCCGACGGCGCTGTTCAGCGTCACCGCCCAAGGTCGGACGGGCCGGCACAAACCTCTGTTCTCCCCAAGGTCGGCTGCGCTGGCGCCACGGGGCTTCCAGACAACGGGGCTTCCAGGCTCGGAATGTTTATCTGATTCGGTTCTGTCTGGGGGAGATGTGCCGCCTTGTCGGCCGGGGGCGTTTGATGGTGCCGGGGGAGGTTTGCTCGGGAGGTCGTCGCGACCTCGCCGGAGGGCGTGTAAGCATGAGCCACCTGGGGGCGCTTCTGCTGCGTATCCCATCCTCGTCGCCAATGTAGTGTGGTGTAGTGGCCTGCGGGGGCAGGGCACAATGCGGGGAGCGTGGTGGAGGCGTGGGGGAGTGGTTTTGGAGTGGTCACGGGCCTGCACGGGATATAGGAGTGCGCGCCGCCTGAGGCGTTGTTGTAGTCTGTGGAGCCTGTGTAGTCTGTGTAGTAGTGTGCATCCGGTGGGCAGTAAACAGTGTTCAGCAATCCTCACGACTGTGCGAGTCCCGCTGCCCTCCGGACATTACATTGGCGACGAGGATGGGATACGCAGCAGAAGCGCCCCCAGGCGGCTCATGCTTACACGCCCTCCGGCGAGGTCGCGACGACCTCCCGAGCAAACCTCCCCCGGGGGAGGTTTATCGACTCATTTTGTCGACCTCGGAAAGATGACAGGCAGAGTCAACACCGCCTGGTATTAATTCAACAGCCAATTGAGATTTGAACTCAGGATCCTAGTATCCCAAGCCCACCACCTGAACCATTAAGCCAACACCAGGCATGTAATCGGTTTCACCTGTATGTAATCAGTGATTTAACTTAAAAATTAAGCCCCCAAACTTATCAAAGGAGTTTTAAGGTGCAACTCACTTTGTCAACCACAAAGGCAAACATTTAGACCAAGGAGCTTTCAAAAGAAGTGAGACATACAGTGGTGGAGAAGCACCTTGGCAGTGATATTCATGTCTCTGCTGGCTGTGAGTCATAGGTCAATAGACGTCTGCGTCGGGCCTGGGGAGTCATGGATTCACTGGATAATGGGGTGTGGCACTGCTGTACCTGTGCGGGAGGACGAAAGTCCGAGTCTTCAGGTCGTTGGTGCTTCCAGTCTTGCTCTATGGATGTGATGTGAGACTTGGACTCTGACCAAGGATCTGAGATGGAGATTTAATTTATTTGGTAGCAGGTCTCTTCGAAGAATCCTTGGCTATCGATGGTCGGACTTTGTGTCATACGAGCGGTTGCTGAGAGAGACTCAAATGAGAATTGTTACCTGCATAGTCCGTGAGCGTCAGCTGCGGCTGTATGGACATGTGGCTTCTTTTCCTGACGCTGATCCTGCTCAACGGATTCTCTCAGTGAGGGAGCCTCGTGAGTGGAGGAGGCCAATGAGCCAACCATGTGCCTCGTGGTTGCAGCATGTTGATCGGCATCTCAAGAAGATGGGGATGGGCCAGGCATCTGCCTGGGGGATGGCCAGATGGAGGCCCCTGGAGTACTGGCGGAAAGTGGACACAGCGACACGCTGCTCTGGCGCATGCTCCAATACCTGACCTGACCTGAAGCACCATTCAGGAGAGGATTATAGGAAGATTTCAAAGTCACTCATTATCCCTTTGAGTACGGTGAAATCCATCATTAAGAAGTGGAAGAGGTGACATACCACCCAGATTCTGCCCAGATCAGGTCGCCCATACAAACCCAGCAGCCGGGAAAGCCAGAAATTGGTTCGGGATGTCACTGTAAATCCAATGACTGAAAGATGTGCAAGGCTCTCTCTATGCATGAGATGGGGGGGGGGGGGGTCAGCATTCATCAATCAACAATATCCTGTTCCCTTCACAAAGCTGGCCTCTATGGACAGGTGGCAAAAAAGAAGCCAGTACTGAAAAACATGCACTTAAAAGTTCGTATGGAGTTTGCGGAAAAGCATCTTAATAATACTGCAGGCATGTGGAGATAGGTTTTGTGGTCAGATGATACAAAAAATGAACTTTTTGTTCTAAATTCAAAGTGTTAAGTCTG
This sequence comes from Eptatretus burgeri, assembly GCF_056783735.1. Lineage (NCBI taxonomy): Eukaryota > Metazoa > Chordata > Myxini > Myxiniformes > Myxinidae > Eptatretus > Eptatretus burgeri. Next base: position 41,552,720 of record NC_140969.1, on the reverse strand, counting down.
ACATAAGCTGAGCATTGCACATCACCCAGTCAACGCCATCCCTTCTGTCAAGCATGGTAATGGCAACATCATGGTATATGGCTGCTTTTCATCAGCAGAGACTGGCAAACGTGTCAGGATAGAAGGCAAGTTTGTCAAGATCGGCAAACTTGTCAAGCTTGTCAGGACAATGGATGGTGCAAAGTGCAGGAGAATCCATGATGACGAGCTGCTTGAGTCAGCCATGAATCTGAAATGGTAGGAGATTTACATTTCATCAGGCCAATTATCCAAAGCACAAAACGAAAGCCACACTGGAGTGGCTGAATAAGAAGAAAATAAATGTTCTTGAGTGACCCATTCAAAGTCCTGACTTGAACGCAATTAAACATTTACGTTGAGACTTGAAGATTCCAGTCCATCGACGATCCCCATCCAACTTGGCAGCATTAGAGCAATTTTAAGATTTCACCATCTCACTGTGCAAAGCTGAAAGAGACTTGCTCAAAAAGATTCATAGCAGTTATTGCGACAAAAAGTGCTTCCACCAAGTGCTGACCTCAGGGGCTGAATAGTTTTACAACCAGTGAATTTTGATTTGTACATGTTTTTTCAGGTAGTCCTGACGTGTAACCTCCTTCAACTACAACAGTGTTTAGTTTGATCTCTTCAGTTATTAATAAAAAGTTCATTTGGAAAAATTGTTTCTACACAATTCGTAATTCATGTAAATGTGGCTTTATTGGAAGGGAGTGAATACTTTTTCAGGCCACTATTGTGCTGTTTTTCTTTTAAATATGCAAAGTAAATCAAAAAAATGGATAATGAGCACGTTAAATTTTCAGTTGTTTAAGTACGAGTTTTGCTTTGCCTCTCCTCGTATTTTCCCTGGATTATGACATTTCTTCTATTAGTTGAAGATTCATGGAAGAGCTTGGACAAATGTGTAACATGTTGAAGTGGAACGGCACTCAGTAGAGTAGGCTCCACTCGGCTGAACAGCTTACATTTTCTATCCCACTAAAGGGAGAATCTGGATCCGGACCTGAACTAAAATCTAATTGACTTATTCTTGTTACCAAACCAACTCATACACCAAGTTTTGTCATAACTCCTCCAAAACGTTTTGAAATATCATTCCATACAGTAATCCCTCAAATATCACGGGGGTGAAGTTCCTTGAGAATGCCGTGATAGTAAAAACCGCGATCGCGGAAACCAACGGCCAATGGGAAAAGGAGGGGATCGGTTCCTGGACTTTGAGGAAATATCGAGGAAGATCGATGATAGCCAGAAATAAATACTGTTATGGCCACTGGTACCGAGTGTATTATGAGGGGGTTAATCCTCGTTTCTCTTCGGAAGAACCGGACCTGGGGCCACCGCTCTCAATTATCTTCATGGAATGGTGGGTTGCTTAACAACCATGAACTCCAATCGGTTAACCACGAGTTCCAGTGTTCACTGTTTAATTTGCCGTTTAACTTGAGGTCACGTGGCCTCCTGACCAGGGAACCTGCCCTCGGCGATGCACCAATCTTATCTTGATTTGATCTTAAGTAAGGCGGCCGAGCGTTTACTGCTGATGCACGCCGACTATGACAGGTTAATTAGTTTGGGTATTATAATCTCCCAGTCTATGTTGGTTCAGACAATGCTGTATCGATGGAAGGAAATGACAATCACGGACAGGTTGAAACATCAACAAGGAATTTGTTATTAAGAAAAATAAATACACTGAAGAACTTTTTATTTCCTTGTGGTATAAATGGATGAATTCAAATCAATCAAAATAATCTCAAACAAACAATTCAACAAGCATTTTTAGAAGAGTAGACAAAGAGCAGATGCTTTTCACTATGTCTTACTTAACAATTAAACACTAGACATGGGTACCCAGCAGATCATTAAGGAGTAAAAGAAATCTGGTCTCGGCTTACTAACGCAGAAGTCGTCGTGCATCTAATAAAATGTCCCAAAATGTGTGAGCATGCCTTGGTCCGCTGCCAGCGCCCTGCCTCGCCGTGCACCCACCCACAAACAGGCTCGAACACCAATCGACATCACGTCGTTACCCCCAAAAACCAGGGACGCCAATAATCAGGTACCGAGCAGAACCAGCAGGAACTGTCTAACCGTCACCAACCATCAGGAGCTATCAGTAACCCTAACCAATGGTCAGGAGCTGGAAGGAACCATCAGGAACTGTCATCAACTGTAACCTATTGTGAGGAGGAATCACCAATTGTCAGGAAGGCAGTCCTCTCGTCCTTTTTATAGGTGACCAGTGTGGGCAGAGCCTCAAGCAGACTTCAGCCAAATCCAGTTTGTCTACAGGTGCATCACTGCACGTGACCTCCAACCGTCAACCCCCGCGATCATTCCTTCCCCACCACCATCAAACAAGATGCAACTCCCAATTAACACAGGCCTGGGTTATGACGCTATGTTCGGGGCGCTGGACGGGCGCCAGAGGGTGGCCATTTGCCGGAATTGCCGAGCGAAAATGTGGGGCGCTCACCAAACGTCAACGGCGGCCATCGACTCTCCGTTCGGCCCGACACGAGCAGGAGCCAGCCAGCATCCATGGTGCTACCAAACGGGGCATCGGGCGTCCATGTTAAAAGGTGGATGTCAAACGTCAGTGAAAGAGAGGTGTGTGTCGAACGTCAATGGAAAAAGATGGATACCTGAGGTAAATGATCGACAGCCATGTCTGACCATCAGAATAAACTGTCCAGAAAAAGCTTGAGATATGTTTAATCAAATGTCCTGTAAGTCCAAAGTGCAAATAAATTGTCGATTTCCAAGCCAATGTGTCCTGATGGAAAGGGGTAGAATGAGCCTCCATTGGGCTAACGGCCACGTGTAATATCATTTGCATGTGGTCCATGCTTGAGAGCCTCATTGGTATGCATTGCTGTGTACACTATCGCTGATGCTTCACCAGTAAGTGATGAAACCGGTGTGGTGGCTGAGGGGGTGTGTGGCATTGGGATTCTCATGTGTGTACTATGTGTGAACGTCTTTATAGTTGTTGAGGAACTCTGAGCAGGGTTTGAAACAGTGTTAGCACTTACCTTGTGTAAGTCTTATTGGGTTGCTTTATGCAGCTACTCGGGCGAGAGGAGTATTGGGCGGGGGGGGGGTCAATAATTTATTTATTTATTTATATGTGTGTGTGTGTGTGTGTGTATATATATATATATATATATATATATATATATATATATATATATATATATATATATATATATATATATATATATATATATATATATATATATATATATATATATATATATATATATATGTATATATATATATATATATATATATATGTATATATATATATATATATATATATATATATATATATATATATATATATATATATATATATATATATATATATATATATATATATGTATATATATATATATATATATATATATATATATATATATATATATATATATATATATATACTGTATATATATATATATTTTGTTGGCACTATCTGTCAGTGATGAAGAATCATTTAAAAATTCTTGGATCCGGATCTTCACCAAAATCTAACCAATTTGTCTGTGTCACACACCCAACTTATCCACCAAATTTCGTCCGAATCCGTCCACAACCTCTTGAGGTATCCTGCTCACAGGCAAACATACAGACAGGGGTGAAAACATAACCTCTGTCCACCTTCGGTGGCGGAGGTAACAAATATGTTAAGAAACAGCAGCAATACATGTCATGAAATACAAAGACATTAAGAGACAATGGGCATTTCATCACATGTCGCTTATATATGAGATTTTAATCTCTGGTAGTAATCATCACGAAGCATTGGATGAAATGCAGCCATAAAATGGACCATTACGTAAGAGGATTGATTGCATCATCTGTATTGGAATTTTTATGTTCACATACCAGAATTTTCTACTTTTATAGAACAAAAAAGTTAACCCTTTCAACCGCTGTGGCCGTTTTACCAGCCGCTATTCAAACCTCCATATACCCAAGTGGCTGGATTTTTTTCCAGGGAGCCATGGGTGGGGGAGCCAAAAGTCCAAGGAGCTCAGGGTTCAAAACGTTAAAGCAATTAAGTAATGGCAGTACTCTTTAATAGTACTCTATACCGACTCCATACTATTATTAACTAGTCTAATAATATTTTTTATAAAGCATTGCAGTGAAGTCTGATCCAAATAATTTTAAAGCAATATATGTATTTGTATATTGCAATCAGTAAAAAATAGTGTGGTAGATAAAAACATTAGAAAAGAAATAACTTGCACCAAAAACTTTAACATTTTCACTCTCATGCTGACGCTGACGCTCACACCAGGGGTATGGCTATAGCTCTCTGTTCTTTGAACAGGCGAGCTAAAAAGTACTCCATACTGACGCCATAATATTATCAAAAATCTGCATCAGCAAAATAATGCTCTTTAAACACCAACACCTGAACAATATATTTTATGGATAATTCCCAAAACGATTATTTTTTATTATTATTTACAAGATCAAGGTACTTGGAGGAGTATCACCCTGACTTTGGGAAACACACAAAACAAATGGGATCATTGAAAGGAGAGAATAAATCCAATCGGTGTGGGTGAGTGAGACGGTTTGCAAGGATTGCAAAAGTCATCTGGGTTATGTTCTTCTGTATGGCAGCTTGGCTGCCAGGGTAGCTATAATTTCTTGGAAGCGTGGCTGTGCTGCTGATGCTGTGCTCCTCTACCAGTGCACTGCTACTCATTTTGCCAACCTCGGAAGGATGACAGGCTGAATCAACCCCACCCAGTGTTAATCCAGCAGCCAACAGGGCTCAAACTCATGACCTGAAGATCTTAAGCTGGCCACCCAAACCACTAAGCCAAAACCAGGCTGGTCATTTGGGTAGCAATGGCAAATAACATAAAATAGCAGTCGGCTCTCAACTTGATATGCTGGAAGGAATTGCTTAGATCGACAAAAGTAGGCGATTTCCCAGACACAAGAAAAATGCAGAAATGATTGGAATGGAGTCAAATGCTTTCATTTCGGAGTATGAACAAGGACTGTGCGACTGGATGAGCATGTGCGATGTGAGTGGGGAGGGGCAAACGGCTGCAAAGGCAAAGGGTGCAAGTGAAGTCCAGATGAGAGACAGAAGACAATAAATAAATAAAAAAAGAACTTTTCTTGCAGTTAATTTTTGGTTCTCATTTAACAATATTTTTGAGTATGTATAATTGTTTGCTGTTCCAGCTCTGACTCGTAGGATGTGGCATCCAGGATGTGGAATATTCCTTTGGGTTGGTTTGCTTCTTGTTCCCATTGGTATCCATGGTATTAGGTTCACATCCTATGTACTATGTTGATCTGTCCGTTGTCTTTGAGTGTCCATGCAATTCATGTAAAGGTACACTGGTGTTTCCTGATGTCTGTCTTGCATGAAATTTATGTACTGCAGATACAACAAATAAATGTTTGGTCAAATAACAGAGTGGCTGTGTATATAATCTGTGTGAAAGCCTCATCAAGGCCGGCTAAATCTGCCGTGCCACACAGGCCTGTTTGGTGGTTGCATTGCAATTCTGAAACATCCCAGCATCATTTGGATTTGAAAGCAGAATGAAAGCATGAACTTTGTCAGCATGATCTCAATATGCTCCTTGTATATATAGTAGTGTCAACAGCCTGGTGTTGGCGCAGTGGTTAGGGCAGCGGCTTGGGATCCAAGAGGTCCTGAGTTCAAGCCCCGTTGAGCCACTGAATTAATACACCAGGGGGTTGACTCAGCCTGTCATCCTTCCGAGGTCGGCGAAATGAGTACCAGTATACTGGGCCGGTGTATACCCCGGTTAAAATAGGTGTACCATATCCCTGTGTCGTAAGAGGCGACCAGGGTTGCGTCAGGAAGGGCATCCGGCGTAAAACATGTGCCAAATCACTATGCGGATCATAATGGATGATCCGCTGTGGCGACCCCTAACGGGAGCAGCCAAAAGAAGAAGAAGAAGATATATAGTAGTGTCAGTACTTTTAATGGGACGAGGGATCCTCAGCCATGTCATCTGAACAATTCCCACAAACTTAATTATTTTATCACCAGCAATGCAAACTGTTGGGGTGTGGTGGTTCATTAGATGTCTATTATATGCAAACATTCCCTTCCTAATAAACCAGTGTGGAAAGAAATCTGATGATTCCATGAGAAATATCCAAGCTCTATGGGATCCTGCTATTATCTCCCTTGTGAAGTCCTTCTGACAAACCCCTCTCTGAAGTACAACTCATTCAAAGATGCAGATTCTCAAGTGTGGTTCAAGGTTAACCTGCACATTTGATTTAGAGTTTAGATAATCATCAAAGAATGACAGGCCGCTGGAACTTTTGTGAAGTGGTCGTGAAAATATTTTGCAGCTCATGTATGAAGCGACATCGCAGTTGCACAATGCAGTTTGGGTATATTACCAAGGTGGCAATGAATCGCATGTCATGTAATTGGAAACAGTGTTGTGTAATGAAGTTTATGGTGAACAAAAATCTTAATCCAGATGAAAATTACAGGATATTATCTGCAAAGTTTAGTGATGTGTTTATCTCACACAGAAGTATGTTTAAGTGGTGCAAAGTGGGCATTAATCATTGCAGGTTAACTCATTATTCGAAAGTGCAAGTTAACCTTGAACATGCAGGTTAAGCTAGAACATAGTCTTTCTAATAATATGCGACTTTAAAAATGATGTAATACACACCAGAATCCTCAGTGTGCATGCGCAGAAACCCCAGGAAACTAGGGTCATCGAGGCATCTGTAGGTATATGTGTGTATGAGATTTTTTTTTTTTGTATACCTTGTCGAGGCTCGTATGAGAGCTAATACGATTGTAGATGAGATGATTGTATCATAAAATGGCTCACAAAGATTCTAAAATAAGCCAAAAATACTTAGAAACGTTTCTATGAGAAAGGGGTGTGCCTCTGCACAATAATAGATTTGGAGAGCTTTCTGATCAAGTCGCCCAAAAAGTTGATATCTTGCAGCCCATACTGCAAAAACACCTGATGATGTGGGCCCATGCAAGGCCTGAAGGTTCGGCGATGAGCACGTTCTACCCAAACCTTCATGCTTCTTAACATTGATGGGAAGGTCATATCAGGAGCTTGTTAATGCTCAGTGCAAGTTTAAAATGATGATTTTTACTCTTCATAATGTTTGGGAGAAGTGGGGTGTGGTTGTGGGAGTGGGAGTTGTATCTTCTGACAAACTCACTCACTCACTCACTCACGGACACTGCTCGATCACATAAGCTCAACAGACTGAAATCCAATTCTCAAGTGCTGTGCCACAAAAGCAACAACATATTAGTGCAGCGGTACATCGGTAACTTTTATATTGTGGCTGGTTAATTCATCTGTTGAGCTTCGGGTTGTGTGCCAACATAGTGTATTTTTTTATTGGCTTGGTGCTGAAAATCTGGAATTTTTCAAGTCCATTTATTTTTATTGCCTGCCTCTCCTTTTCATTCCCACCCTCCACCCTCACAACTGTGAGTGTTGTTATAAAATAAAATAAAAAATTGTTTGCTTCCGTGGCCACAAGATAAATGATACTAGATTTTTGCATCTATTGGTGAAAGGAGAAGTGTGTGTGTGTGTGTGTGTGTGTGTGTGTGTGTGTGTGTGTGTGTGTGTGTGTGTGTGTGTGTGTGTGTGTGTGTGTGTGTGTGTGTGTGCGTGTTATATCGTTATGTCATATCACATCCACTGCTGCCGTTCCCTTGTACAAACAGGAAATGATACAAACCTGACGCTTCTCATCCATTGATATTTCTCATATTTCCATGAGTCCGATTTGCATTCAGGAACAGAACAATTATGGTTAACCATTTTGAAATTGCTACCCTTTTCGTCTCAATGCACATTCTCCTAACAGCAATGGCAGGTTAAAAGTGCCTGGCGAGCAAAACTGAATCACTGCGAACACACATACAGCATGTGCACAAAAGGCCTCATTTGCATTCATACGTCATTTCTGAAGTCACGTATTATACATCCTTCCTATGCTGTATCAGGTATATGTATACATGTAGAGTATATGTATACATAAATGCTGATCACAAAAGGGCAGGATTGCCATGAACTAAGTGCTCTCATTTGTTTACCTATAGTAACACCCTTTATCGATAATCCAATGAGGCACATTCTGTGTTTTTATCTTTAGCCAGTCACTGCACTTTCAACTTCATGCATAATAAGTGATTACAGAATTAATATCTGTGGGGGTGGTGGGGGGTGGTTGCACTACTTTTGCAGTGTCTGTATCATATCAGTATATCGTTGCAAGCATTTGATTGGCTGAGCAAAATCAGCACGAATATTTTTGTCAATGAGTCAACTCTGTGAACTGTTGTGATGAAGAATGGTTTCAGTTGTGTGATGTGGGCTTCGGAACTGGTGCATTTTAAAGTTGCGGTATTGTATGTAAATATGTCTTACTTTGTGGGTTGAACTCGCACCTAATAGCTTTGAGATAATCGACAAAGTTTTACTCTTTCCTTACTGGTATAAGCAAGGCATCACTGCAAGTTGCTGTATCACTGTGCTGTGTGTGCTATTTACTCTCAAATAAATACACTTATTGTCACTTATCTTGTTCTTTTCATCACGATGTTTATGAAAATTCGAAACTGTGCTGGCACGATACACAGTAAAAAATATGACCGTGTCCTGAATCTCACCTGGATCAGGAGCAACAGTCACTCAAACCCCCGGCAGACCCATTTGACCCTGATTTTTTTTTTATGCCATGAACAAACTTTAGTACATCATGGATGACGAAGGTTGTGGTCAAGTTTCATCAAAATCGTGTGTGTAGTTTCAGAGAAGAAAGCAAATACCTATTTTGGGGGTTCAACCCTCACGCTCCCCCCCCTCCCCCGATGATGCCCTTCAAGAGCGCAGATTTTGATGCGATCGATCGACTTTGGTACATCATGGATGATGAATGTTGTGGTCAAGTGTCACAAAAATTGTGTGTGTAGTTTTGGGAAAAAGCAAATACCTATTTTGGGGGGTCAAAAACCCCCCCATAGACCCCCACATTGAGCGTACAATTTGATGTGGTCAATGCACCTTTGTTTAGCATCAGATATGAAGCTTGTGGCCAAGTTTCATCAAAATTGTGTGTTTGGTTCAAGTGATAATGACTGAAGTGTTTACAGACTCACTCACTCACTCACTCACACTGCTCGATCACATAAGCTCACCAGACTGAAGTCCAACTGAAGTAATAATGTTATTATTAACTCAAGGAGTATGTTGAGTGATTCTCAAGGGCTGTGCCACAAAAGCAACAGCATATTAGTGCAGCGGTACATCAGTAACTTTTATATTGTGACTGGTTAATTCATCTGTTGAGCTTCAGGTTGTGTGCCAACATATTGTATTTTTTATTGGCTTGGTGCTGAAAATCTGGAATTTTTCAAGTCCATTTATTTTTATTGCCTGCCTCTCCTTTTCATTCCCACCCTCCACTTTTTGTTCACTACCCATTTGACATTTTATCCGTCCCAGCAAGTGGGGTAGTTTCTTGACTTTCGATTCCCTTCGAGCCACTGCTTAATGTAGGAAAGCTATAATGGTGTTTCAGTCTTATTTGATACACCAGCCTAAACTGTGTGGCAATACAATATAAACACTGTATTCATCATCTCAGAGATTTGGCCAAAGGTTTGACCTGTTGGAATCAGTGTTGTATGTGGCCCTCTTGAAACATAGCCATCCCTTGGTGTTCTTTGGGTTGTCGTTTTGGACACTGATCTAACTAAGGCTTATGTCAGAGCTTGTATGTGTATTCCACATAGGATGAGAACAATAGGAGACATCATTGTACTTTTGCATGCATTTACAAGGGTGTTAGTAGGAAATGGACAATTGAATACTGCAGTGAGAACCTAGTTTCATGAACTTTAAACAGAATCTACTTGACGTTTTTTTGTGGTTTTTTTTTCTCAGGACCAGGTTCGATTTTTCTGAATCTCAGCAGATGTTGTGTTATAAAACCAACTTCTGCAGTCGTCCAGGTTTTGGCTGACTTTGCTGACCCCATGTAATCGGTCGGGGCAGCTTGACACAGACAGTACTTCATTGTCCTCCAAGTGTGCTGGTGATGTGGTCACTCACTGCAAATACCAGTCATCTATTGATTTTCATGATTGAGCTTGGGGGTCATGATTTGTATCATTTAAAGAAAGACTTTGAGGTTAATTCATGACTTAATATTACAACCTACTTACCAAATTCACTGCTTAAATAGTTTTGAGATTACCATTTGTCATGTTATCAGTCTTTCTATTTTGAGGAAAATTACCTTTTGTTACCATATAACAACAGACATTGAGCACAAAGTGCAATATGGATCAGGCAATGTCCCTTATTCTACCCTATTGGAATAGTGCCTCTATAAATGGAAAGTGCTTGCTTAAATAATATATGTTAATGAAATGTTGCTGTGTGCATATTGTGCAATGTTTCTTGGTGGCAAAGGAGAAATTTCCTTAAAATAATAAAAAATTTAACTTGAAAACTGAGAATCAAAAATTGCAGCAGTAAGTTTAGACAACGGTTTTACAATTGCTCAAACAACTTTCATATACCGCAGGAGAAATAATAAGGCTGAGAGAGGAGCTTACTTTAAAAATAAAAAAATGCTGACAACAAAAAATATAAAGTGTATGACACAAGTACATGCACAAAATAGCTGCTTGGATCTACAGATATTCCAAAGGTTAAAGTACTCTCAAAACCATGAAGACAGTCAAACAACAATTAAAATACTGTATAGAGCATAGATTCAATAATGCAAAACACGACAACAAGCAAATTCGAAAGTCTTTCTGAGACACCAGCATATGGATCACCCAAAAATACACACTGATGACATTCCTTAACAATCCAGTCCAATGCGACATATGTCAGAAAATATGAGGAATCAAATCATTGAACACCTTCAAGCAGGGTCTTCCATTAGCCACGTTGAAAGGCTCTTTAACCCGAGGAGCGAAACTCTTTATGACCTCAGAAGACGTTATGAATATACTGAATCTACAAGATATATGCCAGGATATCGACTGCCGCTCAAGACTGACACATCCGCACAACCAATCTATGCGATTAGTTTCAAACTGCTCACAGAGTACTGAAAACACACTTCCTGAACCTCGCAGAAGTGTCAACACCATCTTGAGGCATCTCCATGATGCAGAGATCCTTTATTAATTGTCCTGTTCAGTGTCCAAGACGTGCACTGTGACACATCCAAGCATGTATGTAGTGGTCAAGTCAGCACATCCGATGGACACAGCGGCAATGGGAAAGTGTTATATTCAGTGACGAATCCAGATTTCTCCTTGAAAAGCATGATGATTGTGCATAGGGCTCTATAAGTCGCAATGAGTGATATTCCTCTGTCTGTCCTTGAAACCACAAATTCTGGACATGGAAGTGTCATGATGTTGGGTGGTATTGCTGAAACCTTTAGCACCAACTTGTTCTGTATCCATGGCAATCTGACAGCAGATTGATATATTAATGAGATGTTACAGCAACATGTGTTGCCTACTCTTCAACAACATGGTCCAGGAATCATCTTTATGCACGATGATGATCTTGTTCACAGGGCCATTTGAACAAGGCACACTCTTGTCAATGCCAACATTAATGGGAGGCAAGATCATTTTTACTAATTGAGCTTTTGTCATCATATCTTCAAAAAAAGAAACTTTATTATGAGAAAATGGAGAAGGCAAGTTAATAAAATGTCCAATTTTTTTTTTCCTGTCGTTTTTGTCAAGTTTAGTTCGAGTACAAAGCAAATGTGGATGGGCTTTGCATTTTGAGATGCTTTCTAGGTTTTCGTTGTTTTTGCAGAATTACTTTTAAAGTTCAATTGAGCATAGTATGTGACTAATTGATTCGCTGCATTCACCTTATTTTCTTGTGTAACGAACCATTTGTTGACAATGCATGTTAATATTTGCAAAATAAACCACTCCAAGACTCGATGGAATTAAAAGTTATGGAGGATTTTTATATTTTTAAAGGATTTTTATATCCATATTCCAACCGCAGCCAACACTCCATGATAAGTCATGGTTTTCTTGTGGTTTACAGTGAATCTTTAATACATTTCTCTTTGCATTGCAATAAGGACAACTATTTTCTTACTTCAGATCCACGTTTAATTCATAATTTTCACGTCGAATCAAACTTTTTGTTACTTGGGAGGAGCAACCAACTAAGTCGCATTCAACCTCAAACTGCAACTTGGAAATCAGTATGTAAAACGTTTGTCTCATTCGTTAAATCAACTGTAGAAGTATTCACAAAAATGGCTTGGCTCTGGCTTGAAAATTCAAAACTGAAATTAGAATGTTGTTGAAAGGTTATTTGAGCTGGAATAATCGCAAATGTAGAAAACTTTTAACAAGTTACTTTTCTGTGGGTTTATTGATGTTCACTGAACGTATAGATTAGAGAATGTTATCATGCTGATGTTGGAGTGGTGGGTAATGCACAGGAATTTGATGTATGGGCAAACAAGCTAACTGAGAGTGAAAACAATTTTTGGTTGGCATGGGATGGAAGAAAAAAAGGAAAAGCAAAATGGGATTCAAAGGAAAAATTTACAAGGCAATAACTATTATTCCCATCTCAGACACAGGGATTTGTAATATGTTTTTTTTTTTGTTTTTTTTTTAATAACTTTGCAATTATTTTATACTCAGACTTGGCACGCTTCAGTCTGATAAGATGCTTCTTCTCCATAGATGCACTCATTTCCTTTGCTCTAGATATAAAGCAGTCCTGAAAGCTTTCATTTGGATCCCTCTCTCTCCCTTTTACACACACACGTGCACACACGAACACACACACACACACACACACACACACACACACACACTCTCTCTCTCTCTCTCTCTCTCTTTCTCTCTCTCTCTCTCTCTCTCTCTCTCTCTCTCTCTCTCTCTCTCTCTCTCTCTCTCTCTCTCTCTCTCTCTCTCTCTCTCTCTCTCTCTCTCTCTCTCTCTCTCTCATATGTCCGCACACACAGGAAGGTGGATACTTCATTACCTGGAAGGGCTCTGTTGCACATTCTGAAACCCACATAAGGAGATAACAACCATCACACACACACACACACACACACACACACACACACACACACACACACACACACACACACACACACACACACACATACACACACACATACACACACACACACACACACACTTAGCTGCTCTTTGATATGGCCTAGCATACAGCCCCCACAAGCATAACTTGGCATCTTCCATGGCATATTGAGCCTCCCCCATACTCGGTCGGTTCATTTCTTTGAATGTTTCCAAGAAGTTGACCCCTTTTCTCTCAGTTTGTGTTCTCCATGATCAGGAGAGCATCGTGGATCTTTTCGTCTTTGTGTTTCACTATCTTTCTGACTGAAGAAACATTCCACCTGGTTTTCTATCACCATGGAACTCATATGTGACCTTGGAAAAGTTTTTGAATATGTTGTGGAGATTGTCAAGCCATACTGCAAGCTACTCAACCATCTTGAGCTGCTAAAATGGCCATTTATTTATTTTAGATATACAGTACATCCTTCTAGTCTTGCTCTGCTGTTTGCTTATCAGAAACCATTCATCTCATTTACAGTATTAGCACTTGCTTTTTTGTAGGCATAAGTTTTAACTGACTGTCCTTGTTTTTTCATTTTCTGTCTTTGTTCTTAGTCATACACTTTCATTTTGTCTTTGTTTTTTTGTTTTTAGACCTTGAAGCATGAAGTACATCTCATATATAGACATATATATATATATATATATAGATATATATATATATATATATATATATATATATATATATATATATATATATATATATATATATATATATATATATATATATATATATATATATATATATACGACCAGGATCAGATATATGCTCCTTATCACGACAGCCTCCATGTCTCATTTTCCCCTCTTCCCTCTGTAATTAACATTCTTAATTGTTCCACGTTGTAATTTATCAATCTCATGTGAACATAGTTGTTCTATGCATGCGAGACCCATACGTTCCATCAACATGGCATATCCAAGTGTGTGAGCCCCACACAGCTCTGATGACATGATGATGACATGTGAGCTGCTTCGTCGCTTTGTGAGCATATGTGTGACACTCAGAGGACAGAGAAAGCCCAACACCAGGGGTGCAAGTGGCAATGGCTACTATATAAGCCATCCACGGAGAGGAGTCAAGAGAGTGAGTCAGCACCACAGCCACACTCAGATGCGAATAGAGTGTGTTGGCACCAAAGCCGCACACAGAAACCGAGAGAGTGGCCCCAGAAGAGTCAAAAGGAGGGAGTCGGCACCAGCTAGGATCCTGCGGCAAGTCATCAAGTTGGTGCCTCGAGCTTCTGAAAGAGAAGAGATATCAGCAGGACTATCTCGCACTACTGCACAAGTGCAGGGCCTGACCCACGCGCCCACCTTGAGCATCCCAATGTCCTACAAAAGGGAAGACTACTACCTTACCCAGCCTGTTTTCTTTTGTCTGTCCTATCTCCCTGAATGAATCTGTGTGTAATAAGTTTAGTTTAAGGTTTTGGCATGGAGACCTTTTCTGTCCAGCTAAGTATGCCAGCAAGTTTTCATGTTTTTATCCATTGATCCTTTGCTGTGGCCCCATCGTCATAATTTATTAAACCTGTATACTTTTAAAGCACTGTGGATTTTTAGCTGGGGTATTGCATAATCAAATTCCCATGGAAAAGCCAACACCGTGGTTTTTCCATGCGGCCAAGTTAATTAATCATTACCACGCTGCACCCTGGAGTCGTGTTTGCAGAACACCTCCGCTCGACATCTTGGGAGTTAATCTCTGGCGTTCTCGTGTCACCCATTCGGGAGACCAAGTCAATTACTGTATAAATCATTTCTCAGCCCCACGAACATCTCTCTTCATCCCCTTTCCAATTCACGGGGGGTTTTCATTAACCTCAGTATTTCTTGAAAAGCTCTGTACATTTTTCCAATTTCCGGGCAGCACCTCAATTTAGCGGAACTGAAACAGAAGGGGCGCAAGTGCGAACATGGCCTCAAATTCTGCCAATCATTGCTACACTCCTCATCATGCTCCATATTTATACAATTAATTTATTCTATTTCGGTGAGCACTAATTCAATGTATTGACACTTCCTTAACACCACATTTCCCGACAATCCATCGAAGTAATATGACGGTATCTGTCTGCCTCATTTCCCATTTCGTTGCTCACCACTTTGTGCATCGTCACGAAACTTCGTAAGCATAATTACGAGTTTTACAAATCTCATTACTGCATCTAAATTTACTTTAAATTTGAATTCCCCTAGGTCCGGTGGAAAATTATAATTCTGTTAAATCATTTCCCGTGCCGAATGCTGTCACGCCATTCGAGTGAAGTGAAGATCCGAATCCGGATCCAACTACGAGAATATTTTTAGTGATTCTTCAACCATTGAGAGATGGGGCCAAAACTATATGGAGCACGATATCTCAAAAAGTTGTGAACGGATTCGGACAAAACTTGGTGGACATGTTGGGTGTGTGGCCACAACTAATTGTTTCAGTTTTGGTGAAGATGTGAATCCCGATCCGACGACAAGAATTTTTAAAGTGATTCTTCACCATTGATAGATAGGGTTCAAAAACGATACATAGCATGATCTTTCAAAAATGTATTAGGCCCGATATGTTCTCGCGAATCAGGCATTACGGGGCAGAAGTATGCGCTCCACCGAGTGCCTTTCTCGTTTGGAATCTGTTTTATTCTTGCGTATGGCAGCTTGGCTGCCGGGTAGCTATCATTTGGAAGCATGGCTGTGCCCCTCTGCCAGTACACTGGTACTCATTTTGCCTTGGAAGGATGACAGGCTGAGTTAACCCTACCTGGTGTTAATTCAGCAGCCAATGGGACTCAAACACAGGAACCTAGGATCCTAAGTCAGCCACTTTCAGCAGCCAACGGGGTTCGAAATCAGGAACCTCGGATCCGAAGTCAGCCACCCGAGCCACTAAGCCAACACCAGGCTTCCTGTTTGGAATTGAACTTTGTGATAGAAGATATTTGGCACTGCTTTTGTTTTGGTTTTTTTGCATCTTCTTAGCGCCAAATATTCCTCTGGTTATCCTTACTTCCACCCAATCCCATTTATACGTCAACACTTGATGCTTATTGCAATATAAAACAAGTTTAGCATGAATGTGACATGATTCGGAGTAATAAAAGTCTGTCCTAATTTCAACCTACACTGGCATTGAATGGGCTACGTCTGTCAATGTCTTATTTTACATGGTCCATCATGGTCTAGATCCAAACTGAACTATCATGAAAGTGTTCATTTGCAAATAATATTTCATGATGAAGTTCCTGACTTGTCTTAAAATATAACAAGCTTAGACAGTCCTTTGTCATGTTCATAACATTAGTCACATGCCTTGTTTAAAAAGGTTAAATATTTGTCACTCTAAGTATTCCTGTTAGTTTTTCAACTGTGTTCTGTATGTTAAACCATGAATATACCAAACAAGCAGAAAGTTGAAATTTTGGTCATAATGAAAATAATTATTGAAAGCAATTTCTAAGGAGTCATTTTCATCATGGATGCCTAATTAAGGAGGAAATTTAGTATTCTCTTGATTCTGGAACAATCCATGAGTATTGAGGATCTGTCAGGATGGCACAGAGGCTGTTGTTCACACTTGCTTTTGAGTTGTCTAGTTTAAGTTTATTTCTCGACCTGACAATAAACTGTTCAACTTGTATTTAAGAGGCACGATATTGCATTAAAAAGTGCATCATCCCTCAAATTTATGTGAAACCAGAAATGTTAAATTGGAACCTGTCTGCATTTTCTGCTGGATGTTAAAGATCACAGTATGTCTTTTACAATGAAGAGGCCATTGTCTGCCAGAACCCTCCCCCACTATGTGAAGGGGCACTGCGTTAATGGTTCAGTCACACCTCAGGAACAGTGCAGCCAGCGGTCCAATTTTTAAATTTATTTCTTCCTGGCCTAATTTGCATGCATTCGCTAAAGATGACTGTACACACGCTGACATCTTGAGACTTATTACATTCTCTCATACTCCCCCATTTAATTGAGTACTTTGCGAATTGTAAAGATCCCATGGAACATTTCGAAAAGTTGAGATCATTGTATGTTGGAACACAAAGTAAATTTTAAATTTCCACCCTCATATGCAGGGGCATCAGTGGAAAAGTGCAAAAGCTCTGTCTCACCCATGTTGAAACCACCTCATCAAATTCTTAATTGAAACCTCGTGAAATATGCATTGACATATCTGTATCTTATATATTATTTCTGACTTTGTGGTTTCGTGTCGCGCTATCTTTGACTTTTTTCTGCGCTCTCGTAACGTGATATTCGGCTTACATTATCTCAAAGACCATATGAGGTGTATGGTACAAAAAAAGTAAATAAATGGTTCTGAAACAGTGAAATCGTATTCCACTTACTGCATTAAAGTAAAATTACTACTGATACTCTGCATCAGTTCCTTTCTCAAACACACCCACCCCAACATGTCGCGCAGAGCGCGGGTTATGCTCGTGTGTGTGTGTGTGTGTGTGTGTGTGTGTGTGTGTGTGTGTGTGTGTGTGTGTGTGTGTGTGTGTGTGTGTGTGTGTGTGTGTGTGTGTGTGTGTGTGTGTGTGTGTGTGTGTGTGAGATAGAACACAAAAGAAACAACTTGTGATGCACTGGCAGAATGGGCATTCCATATTTCTCCTCCTGGGTGTGCTGTCTCTTTCTGCAGGCTTCACAGCCATCAGCCTCCATGACCAGGTGCAGCTGCTGGAATGCTGCTGGCTAGAAATCCTCATGATGGGCCTCATCTGGCGTTCACTCGACTGCACACGCAAACTTTACTTTGCCCCAAATCTCATTCTCGACAGGTGAGATCTTGAAGTATCACAGTTCTGAGCAGGAAATACAGCCTCACATTATTCATTGACTTGTCAGTTTGCTAATGTTGCAGAGGAGTAACAGCATAGCGAGTTTATTAATTATTTTTTTAAATAACAAAGAACCCATCCTTTTTGGACGGGTTAATTCCCCCACTTTTATGATGTATGTGGCAAATTTTAGTATAACGTGTAATACCGGCTTCCACCAGGTGGTGCACTTACCTAGAATACGATACCCATTTACCTAGAATTGGGGTCCCCACCGTGACCCATGGGACTCCGAATATATATTTTACTCCCTCAAACCTTCCTGTGCTCCCCACGAGTATAGAACATCCAGTTTTCAACTCATTCTGTCCAGCGGTTCAGTTCTCCTTGTCAGGGCTCAGGAACCTGGGATCCTAAGTCAGCCACCTTCAGCAGCCAACGGGGTTCGAACTCAGGAATCTAGGATCCGAAGTTTTGATCCGAAGATCCGGATTTCTAAGGTTAAGAAACACTGGGCTCGTCCATTTACTAATGAGGAGTGTTTTGTATCCGATGATAAATTATAGTGTGGATTTATTAAACAATGTAGGTATGTATTAACGTGAGGGATTATCCAAATTTATTTGTGATTATTGTTATACAGTATTTGTAAATATGAAACGTAGTTATTATTCCACTTCCTTTCTCGACGAACCTAACCTCACTCCATAATTTTGTCACAGTCCTGTTTCATTAAACATCAGGGAAAACGTCTTTTTTTTTTAAATCAATTCATTCCGTCACGATGCTTTCTTTCCTTGAGATGGAGGCAATCCCTTTGTGCTGTGTTTATCACCATTCACAAGTTGATGTGTTTTGTCGGCAAAGTGAGACCCCACCCTCAGTGGCCCATCTCGAAAGATTGTGAACCATGATCGGTGGTGTGGGGCCCCATGTTATTGCATGGGTTGCATGAATCTCACGCTGCCTATACCCAGGGCCCATGTTGAACTTGGGGCCCTGCGTACCTGAGCATTAATCTGCCACTGTACTGCTTGTGTGTTTGTTTGACTTCAATGCACTCTTGAACCATTGAATGGAATGAATTGAAAACTGGTGGTTGTACCACCAGAAGCATGGGAAGCTTGGGAAGCATTTAGACCAGTGTTTCTCAATCTTTTTTGTCCCACGCCCCACTTTGATTTTCAAAAAAAATCGTACGCCCCACCATGATTGGAGACACTACAGTCAGGTCAGGTATGGGAGCATATGCCAGGACAGCGCGTCGCTGCGTCCACTTTCCACCGGTACTCCAGGGGCCTCCGTCTGGCCATCCCCCCAGGCCAGGCCCATCCCCATCTCCTTGAGATGCCGGTCAACCTGCTGCAACCACGAGGCATGTGGTCGGCCCATTGGCCTCCTCCACTCACGAGACTCCCTCGCTGAGAGAATCTGGTGAGCAGGATCAGCGTCAGGAAAACGAGCCACACGTCCATATAGCCGCAACTGATGCTCACGGACCATGAAGGTAACAAATCTCACCCGAGTCTCTCTCAGCAACCGCTTGTTGGATACAAAATCCGACCAGCGATAGCCATTGATTCTCCGAAGAGACCTGGTACCAAAGGAATTAAGTCTCCGTCTCAGATCCTCACGCCAGGAAGAAATATACACTACAGTATATACTGCATATGAATTCAAAAGGCTTTATTAAAACTTTATTGCAAATTTTATTCAATTGCTACTCACTTCAATGGGAGCCCTGCCCTTGATGCCGGCTGCAGATTTGTTTGATTCGAGGAACCAATTTTGTCAGTTTCAGCCTTAAATCACCACGTTTCGTGATTTCCAGTCAATTTCTCTTCGCTTGCAGCAAATCGGTAACAACACTAAATCCACATTCGACGAAATAAGATGATGGAAAATTTATCAATACTTCCCTTGCCAAAGTAGTCGAGTTTGGATATTTCTTTTCGCTCTCTTCAGACAGCCATATCATGGTTCCTTTGATATTGAAAAGAGTTTTCACAGACTCATCTTGTTGCAACTCGCATAACTCCTCTTGGTATTGCTCTGGTACTTCAGATAAATCCACCAGAAATGGCTGAGTCAACAAAGAAGGGAATTCATAGCAAAGCTATGAAAGCGATGATATATAGATTCATTAATTCTGAATCCTCATGCCCCACCAAAATATTGCCACTCCCCACCGGTGGGGTGTGCGCCCCACCTTGAGAAACACTGGACTAACCCATGTGCATGGTGAAATGTTGTGGTTTTTAAAATCAAAACAACTGTCCCGAAGATGAAACGAAACTACCCCAGCAGTGCTGAAAAATGAAAAAGTTCAACAATCGCGAAAAGGGTAAAAAAAAATTACCCGAAATTAACTTGTTTCATTTCACGAGCGAAAAAAGCAGAAAAGTGTCTTGTGCTGAGACAACACGGAGTCTGTGTGCTGAACATTGACCTGTATACAAGATTGGAAAGATTATGAGCGGTGCAAATTTGTCGCCACCATCACCATCTTGGGAGGCTCACTCGAAGCACATATATTTCGACTTGTGTGCTCCACTTACCTCGACGTTCATGAATTTTGTTTTGAAAGTCAAAGTCGATGTGAACGCTTTCTCACATAAGCTTGACGCAACATGGACCGCGGTGAATCATTCACTGTGCCGAGCTACATGGCGGCGTGTGTGCAGAGAAGGGGCTGTGCAAATGCGATTCAATGGTGCACGCAACATGAATAGCCATAAGCCTTCCAGTCTTATATACAGTTCAATAGTGCCGAGGTGTGTTCAGTTACCAATCAGCTTGCTATCGCTTGTCAAATCAGCCGTTTCATAACAATTTTGTTGGACTGCTTACTTGAGTGCTCAAGCCATTTGGCGAGCGCTCCACAAGAAACTTTTAGCTCTTCCACGAGTCTTGTCTATGTGCACAAAAAAATAAGAAAATAAAAACTTGGTAACTGAATACACCCTGACAAGTGCTGTGGTGTGTTCCATTACCAATCAGCTTGTGGAGCGCTCACAAAGTGCCTTCAGCACTCAACCAAGCACTCCAACGAAACCGTTGATAAGGAACGACGGGCTTGGCAAACGAAAGCAAGCTTATTGGTAACAACACGGAGTCCTCTTCTTTGGGCAAGCCAACACGGAGTCCTCTTCTTTAGGCAAAACAACACGGAGTCCTCTTCTTTAGGCAAGACAACACGGAGTCCTCTTCTTTGGGCGAAACAACACGGAGTCCTCTTCTTTGGGCAAGATAACACGGAGTCCTCTTCTTTGGGCAAGACAACACGGAGTCCTCTTCTTTAGGCAAGACAACACGGAGTCCTCTTCTTTGGGCAAGATAACACGGAGTCCTCTTCTTTGGGCAAGACAACACGGAGTCCTCTTCTTTGGGTAAGACAACACGGATTCCTCTTCTTTGGGTAAGACAACACGGATTCCTCTTCTTTAGGCAAAACAACACGGATTCCTCTTCTTTGGGTAAGACAACACGGAGTCCTCTTCTTTGGGCAAGACAACACGGAGTCCTCTTCTTTGGGCAAGACAACACGGAGTCCTCTTCTTTGGGCAAGACAACACGGAGTCCTCTTCTTTGGGCAAGACAACATGGAGTCCTCTTCTTTGGGCAAGACAACACGGAGTCCTCTTCTTTGGGCAAGACAACACAGAGTCCTCTTCTTTAGGCAAGACAACACGGAGTCCTCTTCTTTGTCGGTGGTCGGTGGCGAGGACGAGCGCGAGATGGAGCAGTTAGGCTGTCTCCCACCGAACGCCGGAATTGAAGGTCGTCACCCCGGATAACTCCGGAGTTGACGGGTAGCTTAAAGGACCGTGGTCGCCAATATTTCGATGGCGTGAGGTAGGGTCCACTTGTCTAATTCCAATTTACGTAAGTACCAACGCCGTCTAACTACCGGGGAAACCACACCCTCGGCGGACTTTGTCCGAACCGAGTCGCTATTACCGACTCGGATCCGGCGTAACCGAGCGGAAGTTACCAAAGCCGCGCCAGACCAAATGAACAATTTACAGCACAAACGGCCTCCCTAATTCTCAATAAACACCGTGCTGAGCCAATCAAAGAAAGCACAGACAACGAGCTGGTACATTTAACAATTGGGTTTATTTTTAATGGGGAGGGGAGCACAAGGAGCAGAGTTAAACCGACTAAAATAAATGCAATCAATGTACAAGCAAACACTTAACGGTTTCTACTTGCAGGACTGGGCCCACAGATACACACACACACACACACACACACACACACACACACACACACACACACACACACACACACACGCGCAAAAGAAATGGACCCCGTCGGGTCTTTATTGGATCCTCCAGCCAAGGAGGATAGGTCAGCTGGGGGGTCAGAGTCCGGCTGTGCACCTGTCCGCCTCATGCGGTTTGGTCGGTCTTGTACGGTGGGACTCGAACCCACAGCTTTGACGCAGCACCAAGCACCAGGGGCGAGGGATATGTGACGGACGCCAGCCAGCACGAAGGCGGACGAGATGAGAGGAACCCTTGCGTTGCGAGGACGACCAGAAAACCAGACCAGACGAATGGATCACCAACCAGCCAGGTGAGAGCAGACCAGCCCCAGCGCAGACAGAACGCACCGAACACTCTCCCTCCCCTTCGCGCGCAGGGGCCAGAGGGACCGCCTCTGACGTCACCTCATCCCTCATTGGACGGGCGGGGGGGGGGGGTGTCGGTTGCCTCAGTGGCCTGCCTTCATTGGGCGGAGGGCGTGTCGATGTCTCCGTCCCCCCCCGCCCCCCCCCCGAAGAGGCCCGCCCCTCGAAGAGGCTGTGCAATAGTATATGGCGTTCTGGCTTCCCATTGGCTGGCGAGCGTCGGCCGACCCTCACTCCTCGCTGAATGGTCTAGAGGGACTCCAGGCCCTTTTTTGGAGCGAAAACCAGAGCACCAGCGACCAATGAAACCCCGCCTACACACGTGTTCAGCACGCCAGCGCGCGAAGAATGCGAATAGTGCCGAAAGCAGAGTGGGGCTGTTGCCGTCGACTCCTTTGGAGGGTTGTTGGGGGATTTAAGATGTAAAAAGACCTGACTATAAAATACCACGCAGCACACATGAAATTCCCATTAAACACAGGGAGGAATCTAACTATACACATACTTATCGAAATAACTAAGCTTAGGGACTGCTGTCTGTCTGTGTGCAAAAGGCTTCCAAATCCGTAACAATATAAATAACAAAATAACCTATGATGT
Source organism: Eptatretus burgeri (assembly GCF_056783735.1). NCBI lineage: Eukaryota > Metazoa > Chordata > Myxini > Myxiniformes > Myxinidae > Eptatretus > Eptatretus burgeri. The sequence goes on along the minus strand of NC_140969.1, from coordinate 41,529,481 downwards.
ACTGTTGGACCCTGCATATTCGCAGTGTACGACCTGCTTCGACATCCGCGGCCCTGTGCTTCACAAATTCGCGGTTTTTTATTGCGTTTTTTCGCAGATGTATTTATGGATTTTTTTTTTTTCGTTTTTGCGGTTTTTCGCGTTTTCGCGGGTGTTTTCGTGTTTTTTTGGTTTGTTTGTTTGTGTGTTTCTCTCCTTTTTTGCATTTTCAATGTTTACTATGTGCATATTCATGGTTTTTCATGGGATTTTTTATTTCCTCTCATGAATCACAAACCACCAGGAACCTGTTCCCCCTCCCCCCCCCCATTTTTCCAATGAAACGGTGCCCCACTATTCGCAGATTCACAACTTGCAGCATTTCCCAGGAATACATCCCCTTCAAATAGCAGGGTCCGACAGTATCTTGTTTTCATGCAGAGAATTGGGGTATTATGACTTGTAATACCACCTCACACCAGCAGTGGCACGTTTCGATAAACATTTACAGAGAGAATTTGCATCGTCCCCCCACCCTAAACCTCAGCGGCTCCAAAAAAATTTACATCCTAAAACCTGCCCGGTCACTCCCTGACTACAGCCAGCAGTTTTCAACTGATTCCATCCAGTGGTTTAAGAATGTATACAAATCAAACAAACAAACAAGCAGACTCTTCTCAAATTATACATACAGTAGTATGATATTTGATTTTTTTTTTTATTTTTTTTTTTTTACAAAGATTCCAGCTCATGGAAGAACTAAATACACTTGGTGTTGGCCTTTAATGCGCCTATTCTGGGGTTGGTTCTGGACTCCCAGCTGTCGTGATGTACTGCAGTCATCATAAAGTAAGCTGTTCTTTGAAGGATACCACACGCGAACTGTCCTGTTTGCTCGGACTTGTTTTGGGGCTTGAAATATGAGTTGGTTAATTTGGAAAGAGGATGTCATTGTGTGCAGTTTGACCAGATGGTACAGAGGTAGAGCACTTACCTATTGAGGTATTTAATCAGAACTTGATTCCCTAACTATAAACTGACGGATTAGTGGTTCACGGGCAGGGTGTTGCTGCACAAAGTGCGTCATCCCTTGGAAGAATGTTAAGCTGGCGTCTCGTCTGCTTGCATTAGTTGTTCAACTTTATATGCCACTGTGTCTTTCACGAAGAGTAGGTGAGTTGTCGCCGACACACTATCCAAATCACAATCCCCTGCCACCTTATGTCAATGTCAGGAGTGGTCAGCCATTTCATGAAAGACATGGGCCAAAAACTTTCCCAGCTGATCCCACCAGAAGGTGGTAATATTTGTGGCCATTAAAGCAGTAGTAGCAGATGTCATTTTGTGCCAATATCACTGGCTTAATTTCAATTTCTTCACCTAACTAGTGCTGGGAAGGCAATGGCAAACCACCTGGTTTATTCGTAGTGAAAGAAGCATTCCCTACTCTACCATTGGAGGTTGGTCAACAATCAATTTCCATCAAGGGGACGTGCTTTAAAATTGCTAAGTTTGAAGAATGAGTAATGTTTGGCGAAGACAAGTGGCCCACACAATATTTGATAAGTTCTTGAAGAAGGCCCAATTATTGTGTGAATGGGCAAACTGGCAATGGGCCTACTAATTGATTAACTCTAAGCTTACTTCCTTCCTTGGGAAGGGAAATTGAAAGAACTTGGGCTTTGTGCGATATATCGAGAAAGTTTGGATCTTAATCCATTTTCCTTTAACTTGCCTATTCTACACATGGCTTTGATCTCTCATATTATGCAATAATCTGTAACCTCACAGCAAGGAGCATAAAATGTCTGGCTGCAGTTTTCGTGAACTTGTACAATTGAGCACTTCACTTGATTTGCAGAATTGATGCATAGTAAAAGATCACATTAATGTCCCTGGAAATCACTTGGAAGACAATGTGCACCTTTGAGCATTCAAAATTCACAGTTATAGAACTAGATTTATATTGGATACAACGACAAGTCACTGATTAACTCAAAGTGCAGGCCTCAATTTTGTATACAGTATTTCAAACTGAAAAGTATGATTGTAAATTCATGTAATAATCACCAGCTCAGGATTTTTGTGAGTTCATGTTGTCTTCTTTTGTGGAACATTTAGTTGTAAAAAAAAAAAAGATGATCCCCTCTTATTTTGGTAACAGATGTTGGTTTCGAAAGTTTGGCAGTGGGGAACCAAAAAGTGAGGGGATTGAGTCGGGGGTTTTGGCTTTCGACATAAAATGTCAAAAGCCAAAATAAGTCGTAATATAATTTAAATTCAGATTTTGGCAAACCTTTACAGGAAGTATAATGACAAATCACTCAATCTTATCTATTTCCATTCAGGCCTATTATAATGTGGGCTTGTAGCAAGGTATTATGTGCACATTTAGGACACGGGTCCAAAAAAATGAAAGTCATTGTATGATTAAGTGTTGCATATCATTTGTTAGCCAACATCATGGGGATTCAGGATCTATTTGGGCAGAGCTTAATTCTTCCTCTTTCTATTGCTCTGACAGGGTCAAAGCTCTGACCAAACGAACATTTTACGATTAAAAGTGAAGATTTCTTAAAAACGTTACGTACTTCCTAACGACCTTTGATGTTCTGTATACTGAACACAAACTGGCCTTTGGTATTGATTTTTATATCATAGGGACATCTTGGTAAACCTGGTGGAGCCTGGTGTGTTGGCGCAGTGGTTAGGGCAGCGGCTAGGGATACAAAAGGTCCTGAGTTCAAGCCCCGTTGAGCCACTGAATTAATACACCAGGGGGTTGACTCAGCCTGTCATCCTTCCGAGGTCGGCGAAATGAGTACCAGTATACTGGGTTGGTGTATACCCCGGTTAAAATAGGTGTACCATATCCCTGTGTCGTAAGAGGCGACCAGGGTTGCGTCAGGAAGGGCATCCGGCGTAAAACATGTGCAAATCACTATGCGGATCACACGGATGATCCGCTGTGGCGACCCCGAACGGGAGCAGCCGAAAGAAGAAGAAGAAGGGACATCTTGGTAAACCTATTCTATGGTTATAAAATCAAGCTTATAGCTACCAGTAATTTTGTAGCAGCTTGGTAAATGCAATTTGTTACGTACTTCCTAACATTTTTGATAGCCTGTGTTTGTTTAAAAAAACTTGCTTTGTAAGCAACTATATCCATAGGACTCATAGCAAAGTATACATTTTCTGAAAGCACAGACACTTGGGCATTATATAACATTAAGATTGTTTATCTTATTAAAACTGGGTTCAATGTCTAAGCTTTCTCCTCATTTAGGATCATAGTGTACACAATACCATGCTACAAGCCTGTGGCACTAAAATGCAAGGCATTTAAATGCAGGAATTGGAAAAGGAGGAGATGGAAAATTCAATGAATTTGTGGATTGGACGATGCAAGAAACACAGCGACTCCAAAACGGAACAGATGGATAATCGAGTTGGGGTTGTCGTTATTTCTCGTATTTTACCGTGCAGTCCCAGGCAAAAATGCTACAGTTAGAACTATAGTACAGTGGGACCCGCTTAATAGAATCACTTTGGGCCAGACAAATTTGATTCTAATAAGCGGGTGATTCTAATATCCGAGTTCACCAGAGTTGTGGCGTATCAGGCGGATCAAATGTCGAGTACACATACGGAGACAAATACTCAGCATTTAGTTTGATTTATATGACACACTTGCTCAAAACAATGTAACTTACTACTGAAAATAAAACAATTACACGTACAGTACATATGTAGTTTTCAAAGCAAAACAACATAGGTTTGTCGATGAGCCTACTCTGTAATGAAAAAATTGTCGATTGTTGCCTGCTTTAACGAGTCTGTGGCAATGGCGGTGACCTCCTTGTCAAGTTTGCGCAGGAAGGCCATGTCACTGAACCCATGTGATAGCAAACCAAGCCTGATCGTCTTAGCTGCAGACATCATTTCCTTGATGGTCGGGACAGAGATCTCCTCTTCCTCCTCTTCCTCCACTTTAGTGTCGGCGTCATAGTCTGCATCAGTAGCAATTCCCATTTCGCGTTGGACTGCCGAAACGATGGCTTCGTCTGTGACATCATCGTCTGTGGTTTGGAGAGTGGCGTCCATGTTGACGAAGTCCTGCCATTGGTCGGGATCCATTTGAAGAGGGTTGGCTAACTCGTCGTCGTCATTGCTCTCGACCCTTTCGCCTTCGCTTGCCGTTCCGATGAAAATTCCTCCTTTGCGCCAGCAGTTCACTATACCGGTAGTCTTCACATCATTCCATGCTGCGTCCGTAAACAACATAGCGTCGAGGATCGTTATCTTTTTCGCCAAGTCACTCGCTGTCATTGCTCCATCCTCGTTGTCAATCTCAGTGAGCACTTTTCGTAGCATGGCACGGCGGTAATGAGCTTTGAATGAACGGATAATTCCCTGATCTAACGGTTGAAGAACAGAGGTTGTGTTCGGCGGGAGAAATGCCACAGTAATGTTCGACAGTTGAAGTGATTGGGGATGTACCGGACAGTTGTCGATGAGAAGCAACGCTTTCTGGTCATGACGCCGAAGCTCGCGATTCCACTCATCGAGCCATTCAGTGAAGAGAAAACCTGTCATCCATGCGGAGGAATTGGCTCTGTAGGGAACTGGAATTGTTTTGAGGCCTTTGAAACACCGTGGATTCTTGCTTTTACCAATACCGAAAGGAGGACGCTTAGCACCAGTCATCAAGCAGCAAAAAAGCACCGTGATTCTTTCCTTTGGCTTTTTCCCACCGCAGTGCTGATCTCCCTTGAAGAGGAACGTTCCGTCTGGTAAGGCCCGAAAATACAACCCGGTTTCGTCAGCATTCCAGATCTCATCAGCCGTGAAGCCTTCTACGAGATCCGGAAACACGTGGTCCAGCCATTGTTGTTTCCCTCCTACGTCAGCCGCCGCTGCCTCTCCGTGAAGTTTCTTGTGGACGATTCCATGTCTTTTCTTGAACCGGTCAATCCAGCCGTTTGTCGCACTGAACTTCTTGTTGTTGAACTTTTCCGCGAACTGAGCCGCTTTCTCCCGCATCAGAGGTCCAGAAAGCGGTGCTTCCTTTTCTCTAGAAGTTTGAATCCACTTGACCATTGCTGATTCGACATCGGGTGCGTTGCCGCTTCGCTTGCGTTTCTGAGAAGAAGACGAATCCACTTGACCTTTCAGAATGGCCTCTCGATCTTTCAGAATCTTGCATAGGATCGGCTGGTTAATTTCCAACTTGTTTGCAGCTTCTCGTTGGCTCATTCTGGGCAAAGCGTCATAGTCCCTCAGGATTTGTGCTTTATCAATGTTTGAACGATCCGTCCGCTTTCGTTTTCTGTCCATCGTGGAAATGACGACACGTCTAGTGCTTAGACTGCAGCTGTCAGCCGTCTGCCTATCTGTACAATGACTACCGAAATCACTGTAGTGGCATAGCGTTATTTTTAGCGTGACGTCAGCCGCCTGGAGGCAAACGTTGGAACTGTGCGGCCAGTAGGCGCTGAACTGTCGAAGTGGATGGCCAGCAGCTGATTCTATTAAGCGGGTTTTTGATTCTAATAAACGGGAAAAATTGTGTACATTTAGATACAATGGAATCGGTCTCCACGATTTTGATTCTATAATACGGGTGATTCTATTAACCGTAATTCTATTAAGCGGGTCCCACTGTATATGACAGTAGTACTCTCATATACTATAGTTCGTAACAGGTCCAACTGCAGTAGTCTGTAGAGCATTCCTATAGGATTTTTTTTTTTTGCCTCGGGTACCTCCATTATTTGATATGCTTGCATTTTCCACACTGGGTTGTTTCTTATATTCTCTAATATTGTATTTTTCGATCATTGCATTTTCAATTTTCAGATTGAGTTTCCCCTATAATGAAAGTATTTTCCTGAATTCAGTCATGTACCACAAACATCAATATTTTATGATTAGCCTGAAAGCCAGGGGCCAGCTTTATCTACCTGTTTATTTTATGCTTAGCCTATGTTTCATAAGATTGCATTGTCTGCTTTAATAGGTTGACGCTATCATATATTTGGAGTATCTCAGGGTGCTGGACTTGTAAATGCTCTTTGAATAGATATGAAAGGAAGATATAAAATATGTGCCCTGTGTATAGTCACAAACAGCACTCAGAAATTGTGTAAACAGTCAACATAAGTTATCTATTTCGTGATGATGTGCAGATTTACTTTGACAAAGGTCCCCTAAACAATAAAATTATCGATATGAATAATACACACAATTAAGCTTTGTGTCTGCTTCACGCAGTGATCTTCACGATTGTTTTAGAGGGGGGCCACTTTTACCGATTAGACATCAGTGTGAGAGCCGCCACATCACCTGCACAACTCCTAATGGCTGCTATTAGGCCCCGCCGTATGTACTCTTCTTCCTTGTGGTTAACTGGGCCGCAAGCGTAATTGTTCGTACACTGCCATCTACTGATGTAGTTCTTTACTTTTATGCTTCGTGTTGGAACACTCATTTGAAACCATTGGGTAAATTTGATAGCATTTATGGCGGATTATGATGGGGTGCTTTCACATTTGTGTAGTATCGGCCGCACGTCAGGGGCCACACTTCAGGCCATGAGGGGCCGCTAGTGGCTCGCGGGCCGTGCAATGAAGAACAGAGGCTTAACGGTTAAGGTGGCTGCCTTACGATCTTCGGGTCTTGAGTTTGAACCCCTGTCGGGCCATTGAAATAACACCAGGTTGTTTGACTTAGCTTGTCATCCTTCTGAGGTCAGTAAAATTAGTACCAGCTTGCTGGAAACGGGGGACTTCATCCGCGGCACAGCCGCACTTCCAGAAAATGTTATAGCCAAGCAGTTACAGGTTACATATGAAACAACAAGAACAACAGACAGCACTATTAAACAGCTTGTGCAAAGTTTCTTTCACATTTTTCAGTTTCAAAGTTTCAAATTAACTATTTACATCTCAATTGACCCTATCATCGACATATATGGAGAAGGTAAAATGCACGATATGTGATAAAATGACTGATTGAAAATTAAATACTAATACCCTGAAGAAACATGGAGGTAACAGGTAAGAAACTTGTTAATTTGTTTTCAACCCAACAAACCTTTAACTTAGTCTGCTGATAACTTGACAAAAGGCACTTCTTTATTGGTGGAAACACAAACAGCAGGGTTGAAGGATAAAATAGAGGGAGACTTTGACAAATAAGAGAAGTGGTGAGGAAAGAGGGTAGCTAAGGATGCATGGGGGGGGGGGGTGGGGGGTGGACAATGTGGTTACAGAAACAGACTCTCAGGAACGAAAAACAGGAAATTTGGAAGGTGGTGGGCCTGGGGGTTGGTTGGGGGGGGGGGTTGGTTAACCAGCATTGAAAAGATCAGGGATGGGGGATGATCTGAGATGGTGGTGAACAGCTGTCATAAAGATCTGGGGGAACTAATGAGATTGAAGAGAATGTGGAAGTTGGTTCCACAGGCAGGAAAAAAGATGAACAAATGAGTGGAGGTGAGCGGTGATCCTGGATATTGGGAGATTCACTAGAAGGGGGTTGATGGTGGACTATGTGCACCCTGCAGAAACTTTGCAATGGCAAAATGATAGGCCTGTACACTCAGCTTCATTGCAGGAAATTCCAGTGATCTTGAAGGCCTTGGTTTCCACAGTGCCCAGCTGAGGAAGGTGTAAGGCATGTGTGCCAACCAAGAAGAGGGACCAGTCATCAATCTGCAGATGAAGGCCTTGGAGGTGGATAAGATCATGTGTGCCAAGGAAGGACTTGCACGACACAGGATGCCCTCTCACCAACTGGCTTTGGAGGCCAACTTTGAAATGTGGTTTGCCGAAGAAAGATGATGGCTGAGAGTGAGGCCCAAAAGTTTGAATGACTGAACTCATTTGAGAGGATTATTAAGAGAAAGTAGATGGGAGTGTTAGAGAGAGAGAGAGAGAGAGAGAGAGAGAGAGAGAGAGAGAGAGAGAGAGAGAGAGAGAGAGAGAGAGAGAGAGAGAGATATATAGAGATAGAGATAGAGATAGAGATAGAGATAGAGATAGAGATAGAGATATATATATATAGAGATTTTGCAGGATTGAAAGACAAATTCTAAGTGTTTGACCTGCTTGTCATTTTGAAAAGGTCTGAAGAGAAAGAAGAGGCTGCAGCCTGTCTCTGAAGGATGAAGGATATCACAGCAGAGGGTGGAGTCATCAGCAAAGAGAGAAAGAGGATTTTCCAGAGTCGAAGAGATCGTTAATGAAGATCAGGAATAGGATGTGGACTAGAACACTGCCTCGGGCACTCCAGCCTTGACAGGGATAGGAGATGAAAAAATTCTGTTGACAGCCACATGTTGGCTACAAAAGTGGAGGAAGTCCAAAACCCAAGAGTTGAGTTGGCCTTGGATGGCGTCGGATTTGGGCTTTTACTCTTCACGATATAACTTTCATTCAAAAATTAATATATTTTATCATTCTTTGACATCTGCAGTGATTGATTTCTTGCTGTATCCTTCAGTCTTTTGGTGTGTTGCTTTTGTGATCCAAATTAAATTTGCTCTTGTCGCCAACACATGCCTCTCAATGGGATCCTCTTGTCTCCTCTCCCTGTCGAGGCATTGTCTTGGGTCCCAGCCTATTGATAATTTTAATGAATGATCTTTCTAACTCTCTGGAAAATCCTCTTTATCCGTTTGCTGATGACTCTACCCTCTGCCATAACATTTCTCATCCTTCACATAGGCAAGCAGCAGCCTCTTTCCCTCTTAGCAGTCCTGTATAGAATCATGAGCTGCTCAAACACTCGTAATATCTTTCAATCCTGACAAATCTCACACTCTCACTCCATTTCTCCTAAAAGATGGTCCAGCAAACACTCCCATCCACCTCCTTAACAATCCTCTTGAAGATGTTCAGTCACTCAAACTTTTGGGCCGCACTATCAGCCATGATCTGTCTTGGGCAAACTATATATTATCTAAGTTGGTCATCGACTGGGCATCCTTCATCGTGCAAAGTCTTTCCTTGGCACATCTGTACTTTTTCTATTTACAAGGCCTTAATCCTCAGCTTGATGGAGTATTGCTCTCCCATTTGTTCTGAGGCAGCTGCCTAACACCAAGCTCAGCTTGATGCTGTGGAAACCAAGACCTTCAAAATCATTGCAGTCTCCCATGGTGAAGCCAAGTTTCTCTCACAGCTAAGTTTCTGAAGCTAAGACCATCACTTTCACATCACAAACAGGTCGTTGCTCTGTCTTCTACCACCTTCTTTCTTGTCTTATGCCCTTCTGCACTCTGCCCCCCTCCCTCCCACTCAGGGTGCATGTGGTCTTCCAATAACCCCATTCTGGTGAAACTCCCAAAGTCCAGACTCACTGCTCACCTCCACTCATTCGTTCCCTTTTTAACTAGCTGTCGATCCAACTTCCTCAGTGTCTTCAATCTCATTCTTCCCTCCAGGGCTTCAAGACAGCTGTTCACCAACATCTCAGGTTATCCTTCATCCACAGCCATGATCTTTTTCTACCCCCCATTAACTCTCCCTAAGCCCACCTCTTTCCAAGTTTACAGTTTTTCCTTCCTGAGAGTTTGTGGATGTATCCATCTTGTTCACCAACTGTGTCCTCCCTTTCCTCTCATTCTTCACCACATCTCATGTCTCCAAGTCTCCCTCCATTTTGTCCCTCATAATTAAACATTTTGTGACATTTTGATTTTTGTAAAAGAAGCATTTACCAAAACTTTTGATATAATGATGAGCAAAATCAGAACATATAGAGGAATGAGGAAATATAAATCAAGGAACATGGTTCTGCACCAGTTTTTGACGATAGTTTGCCTCAATCATTCACAAAGTGGAGAGAGAGAGAGAGAGAGAGAGAGAGAGAGAGAGAGAGAGAGAGAGAGAGAGAGAGAGAGAGAGAGACAGACAGACAGACAGACAGACAGACAGACAGACAGACACGGAGACACGGAGACGATTGTAATCAGTCTGTATGTCAGTGAATGTGTGAGTCCACACTCGTATACTTTAACACAGATCGTTTATGCTCAGATTAACAGTATTGTACGAGTATATATTATCCCGTCGAGGCTCTGCATTGGTGAAGTCTTAACTCTGAATTTGTTGCATGTCTGTTTAGGTATTAACATGTTTCTGAAAATTTGCATTTTCAGAGTTTTGATTGAAAATATATTCAAGATTGAGACAATAATTTCCTCGCTCAATTTGACATGAGACTTTGAAGTGATAAGATGTGTAGTAAGTAAACTTGTTTTCAAGTTTTGTTTTTTTGTTTGAACGGAATGCCTTTCCTGCTAAGTGTGACTCTGAAATGGCCTTACTTTCAAAGCAATGGTTGAAAATAATAAAAAATAACACAATTCAAGGTTGAATTGCCTTTATTGTTTCAATAACTTAGGGTCATATTGCCAGAGGTACTCAGAGCATTGGACTGTGGATTTTTGCCTTGGGCATATACTCCAACAATGTTTTTACATTCAGGAGAACTTTTCAATCAAAGTAGTAAAGAAAGTAGATAATTTGCATGAAGTGTTTATTTTTCATTTTCCATACTGTGCTCAATGTTTCCTGCATTTTTTTTTTCTCTCGGTATTAATTGTTTCTCATTTTTTTTTATTGCAAATTATTTTCTTCTTTCCATGAATTTTATTTTCCATACTATTTTCCATACTTGGGTTCTGGTTCTGGGTTCCTGCACAGCCAGACACAATCATCTCTGCTCTGCAAGGCAGTCTTCAAAATCTGAGGATACATGTTCCAGAACTGTCTTATTTAACAATTTTTGTTGATTGTTACCCTCGCCAAAGGAGAGGGTATTGCATTTGGGTCCGTTTGTTTGTCTGTCTGTCTGTCTGTCTGTTTGTTTGTCTGCACAAAACTTTCATGTTTTTCTCTGCAACCGCTTGTCGGATTGAGACGAAATTTTCACCAAAGGAGCAACTACTCATGTAAAATGTTTTAATGATAATTATGACGTCATAGGTTACGTGGTGCAGGCGCCATATCTTGAAAAAAGTTTGCACCTCTGTATCTCTGAAACCGCACCAAGGAAAAAATTGAAACTTGGACACATGGCAAGTACTCCTCATGGGGAATAAGTGTGATTTAAAAAAATACGTCATAGGTACCTTCGTTATGACATCATAATTGCAGATGTAGAACGCTACATCTGATCAGTATGAACATTTTGAGTGTCATCTATGGATAAAATGGTTCATTAAAAAAATTTTGATGACTATCAGTCATGTGATTCGGCAGCCATATTGTTTTGGTTTTTTTTTTTAAACCTTCTAAAATCTTCTCTGAAGTGGCTGAACAGATCGAGGTGAAACATGACACATAAGACCACCTATCCATGAGGAACAAAAGGTTCACACATTTTATGTCATCGGTCATATGAGGCCCCATGAGGAGGAGTGATGTAAGCGACATTTTTTAATGATATGATGATGATACGCTCGGATGATAGGGTGAGGGTTAAAATAGTGCTATATGGCATCAACTCCAAAATGGCCCATGTGTCCCTTACATCACTTCTCCTCGTGGCGCCTCATATGGTTTGGCAGCCATATTGGATTTACCTTAAAACCTATAAAAAAAATCTTCTCCAGAACAGCTGAACAGATCAAGGGGAAACTTCACACAAATGTTCCCCAAGCCTTGTGTGTACAATTTTATGAAAGAATAATTGATGTCGCATGGTTTGGCAGCCATATTGGATTGAAGAAAAATATTAAATAATGTTTTCTCTGGAACCACTCAATCAATCGACATGAAACTTCACAATGATGATCTAGTAGTGATGAGAAACACAGGTTTTAAATTTCAACTTCATCAGATGCATTGTTTAGCAGCCAGAATTATTTCATTGTTTTGATCCGGGTTCTTTTTTTTAATTTTTTTTTTTTTGAATAAGGCTCACTTGGCTGTGCCTGGATGGTTTTGAGGGTAGGAGAGTAGCAGCTGAAATGTGTATCCTATCCAGGTTCATCCTGATGACTTCATCTTTGATTTTTGCTTGTTTGGGTTCCTTCTGATGACTCCAATGCATGACTGTACCTATTTGGTCTTCCATTTGATTTGAATTGAATTTATTTTAATCCCATTCTAAAATCAATAGAATAATAATAGACATCATGGGTCAGGGTCAGGTGTCCGATCAAGGAGGGGTTGCATCAAAGCGGGACGTCTTGGTACCCGGTTATCACTGCCAGCAGTTATAAAGTGGCAGTTCTAATTATGTCTCTTATTAATTAGGTAACACACCAGTACACAAACACCACACCAAAAATACACAAACATCACATAAAACAAGTTCTTGCGAGGGTCTGCAATCGCTGATTGCTCTTTTTGTTAATTTAATGTATTTGTGCATCTCATTCTGTGTGTCCATGTGTGCTTTTGTTCTGGATCCACGTGTCCTTGTCCAGGCCACATGCTCTTGTGGGCCATGTTTCTGCTGCCCCACTATCAGTGTTTTGCCTTTTCTCCCTCTCATGCCTTGCTCTTTTATGATCCTCGATTTCAAAGAAAAAAAATAAACAAAGTACTCCGTTTTCTGTTGTCGAAGGAAAATCTGGCTTCTTGTATAATTTTTACCTTAATAATCCCGGAATATCTGAATAGTTACACAATCTTCTCACAACACATTGGTAAACTAGAATTGCACTTGGTCGAGCACATACCTCTGCCAGGCTGAACAGTTTACATTTTGTATCCCACTGATGGGCCAGATCTGCAATCAGACCTGAACTAAAATCTCATCGGCTTGTTTTAGTCACCTACCCAACTCATCCACCAAGTTTTGTCATAATCCGCCCACAACTTTTTGAGATATCCTGTACACAAACAGATAGACATGCATGAAAACATAACCTCCTTCGCCTTCAGTGGCGGGGGTGAAAAGTATAGGATCCAGGGAGTGTGAAAGCAACGAATCCACATGGGTGGATTAAAAAGGTGCGAAGAAATTTAGAAGGGGTGGATGACACTCTTAGACCAGACTAACCTGCGACGACTTACACTTAGGGTAAAGTGCTTTGATGCTTACTGTCCCAAGTGTTCAGTTTTGCTAAAAATTGGGACATGGGTAATGAGGATGGGAGCGAGCGAGAGTGACTCAATAGTCAGTAAAAGGATTGGTTTGGAAACCAGAAATGTCTTGTGGTGTTGATGTCTGTTATGTGTAAATAATTGAGTTGTTTTTGGAGAATGAATGCGAATTATAACATGTAAGCAGGCCATGGCAGTATAGTAACACAATCACCATTATGCATTGCATTGTTTGAGAATTGAATGACAGCAAGGGAGGAAATGAGATGTTGGATTGTGTGGGTGGGGAAGATATGTGGGTCCTCAAGAATGGATCAAGCTCTGGAGGAACGGTGACTGCGGTTCCCACTGAAGTAATTTGTCCTTGGCAGCTGGTAGTGTCTGAGGCTGCATGAGAGCCTGGATGTGTGGAGAAATGGAGACCCGTCAGAGAGGAGGGTCTGATTTGGGCAACCAGTGGTAAGAAAACCCCTGGTGACCCGTATGAGGCTGTGTGAGAGCCTGGATGTGAGGAGACCCTCCCTGCGAGGCGTACAGCAAAAGAGCTGTTTGGCTGTCAGGGACCAAATCGTTTAGGGGGGGGGGGGGGTACAAAGAAGTCACAAGTCGAGCAACTTGTTTTTGGACTGTGGACACCACAACCAGAAGTGCCCCCACCATTAATGTTGTATGGCACCTCCCCACTGCCCAGTTGAGGATCACACGTGTGTGTAATAACATTTAAGCCATGGTCTTGCAGGGTTGGAATGAATGATTTATATCGGGTTTATGTATGAGTGTGAGGGAAGGTTCACTTAATCCATGACACTAACCTGTACCGGAAAGGCAAGGCTCACGGAAATTTGAAATAGGTAAATTTGGATGGCTCCGCAGGTAACGTTGGGTAACATGGCATCCACCAATGAATGCAGTTTTTAGAAGGAGGTTGCATAAATGTTTAAAAGTTTTTTTTTGGTTGTTGTTTCATATAGTTGGTTAATGTGTTCTCTGACATTTCCTACCTGCCCCAGGAGTTAGGAGTGAGGAACCAAGAGATTTGCAAATATTTTAATTGTTGTGTTTAAGGGGTGTAGAACGTTAAGGAGAATAGGTAAGTTAGATACGGCTCGCTTCCCACAGCTCTCCTAATTTATGTCATCGGCTAATTCGGTGTGAGCCGGTAAGTGGTAAGGCTGGAATGGTAATGCCTGCATTGAACCTTGCCAGAGCTACGGTTCTGGGAGGGGGGAGGGGGGCTGTTTTATGGTTGTTGGGGTAGATGGAGAAATTTAAAAGGAAAGTTAGGATTGAATCGAGTTGTTTGGTCCATGGACGTGTAGGAGACATCTCAATATATTTAAGTAGGGAAACTGTGAGCTTAAGTGTTACGTGTCACCACACAGAGGATGGTGTAGTGTTAATTAGATCAGGATTAAGAATAAGTTCCCCCAGTATGTGATTGCCCCCCCCCCCCCCCCGTAACCTATTCCTACGTTTTTGCATTTACAAGCGAGCCAAACATGCCGAGTCTTCGGGGTCTTTTGTGTCCTTGGGAACTTTGGATATTTTGGATCTTTTGGAGTCTAAAGGGTCTTTGGGGTCGTTTTGGTCCTTGGGGTCTTTTTGGTCTTCAGGGTCTTTTGGGTATTCAGTGTCTTTTTGGGTCTTTGGTGTCTTTTTGAGTCTTTTCGGGTCTTCAGGGTCTTTTAGGCCTTTGGGGTCTTTTTGGGTGTTTAGGTTATTTTGGGTCTTCAGGGTCTTTTGTGTCTTTGGGGTATTTTGGGTCCTTGGCGAGTTTTTGGTCTTCTGGGTTTTTGGGGTCTTAGGGGTCTTTTTGGTCCTCAGTGACTTTTGGGTCTTCAGCATCTTTTGGGGACTTTTGGGTCTTTTGTGTCCTTGGGGTCTTTTGTGTCCTCAGGGTCTTTTAGGTCTTTGGGGTCTTTTTGGTTCTTCGTGGTCTTTTGGTTGCTCGGTGAGTTTAGGGTCTTCAGGGTCTTTTGAGTCCGCAGTGACATTTGGGTCTCCAGGGTCTTCAATCTTTTTGAGAAACCGTTGCAGCCTTTTCCAAGTCAATGCATTGTTAGGCAGGCCAAAAAAATGGTGAATTAAGACCCCAGTGAGGGAGAACAAGCTGACCAAGGATGAGCCTTGATGAAGGATATAATTAAATAAGGCCGTTAATTATTCAAAAGGGTGTTTTAATTAACCCAAACATCCAATTTTCACTCTTGCACTTCCTTGGAGTTCTCTAAGTACGCATGCAAAGTTTCAAGTCGCTCGGCTTCATGGTTTTGGAGTTATGGTGGAGACACACACACCATGACTGACATTTCTTCGTACAGAGGTATATTTTATCTATATTAACCCCTTAGTCAGGTTGCCAAAATGTTGACCCTGCAATCTTAACTACTGCGAACTTTTTCACGGAAATCGAAGACGACGAAGGGGAGCAAGGTGTAGATGATGATGATGAAGAGTAGTAGAGGATTGTGACCGCTGATGGCTGGTAATACTGTGCTCAATGTCTCTATAGAGGTCATGTTACTGTGCGTCAGACGTCTCTGGTTCCGTCATCATGTCTTATGAACAATAACAATACATTAAAGTTTCTTAGTTTGACCTTTGACCTCTGATTTTGACCCCGTATCCAAAAAATAACTCTAGAAATGGACTCCGGGCACTCTAAAACCTCGAGAAAGAGGTATTACACGACCCTCTAGGTCATCAAAATCAAAAGTTGAAAATTGGCCAACATCTAAGATGGCGGCGGCCGCCATCTTGAATTCTGAGAAATGCTCAACGTTGCATAAGTAGCAACCAAGCTAATTTGGCTCTCGTAACTATATAGAACACATTTCTGTGAAAAAAGTTCGCAGTAGTTAACATTGCAGGGTCTCATAAAGGACATATTGTTGCGGGGCCAGAACGTCGGCCGCAGGCACGACCGCTACATGGAGCCACAAGTCGGCTCGACCGATCGCCCGGATTTCAGATCGTCGCCCCGGATAAGTCTGGAGTCGACGGGCCCTCTATTGGACCGAAATTCGCCAATGGATAGACCACATGGGGTAGTGTCGATTGCCAATTTCAATTTACCTAAATACCCACGTGGTCCAACTACCGGGGAATTTCACCCTCGACCATAGACTCCTATAGAGAAGGACTGGAACCTCCCATGTTCAGGGTTTGTCACTTGAGTCTGAAGGATTAACTTGGGTCCGGGGCTAAAATGACTTCTAGAAGGGCTAGAGACACGATCTCGGGATCCATATAAGGGTTTTTGAGGACGGCGAGTTCAATAGTGTCATTTTCAATACTACCTGAGGTCATCTTCAAGGTCAAAAGGTCATATTTCGAGGTCAAATTACTGAACTTTGGTATTTTTTGCCAGTTTTTGTGTCTAACTCATAAACGGTGAGAGATGGCTGATTGTAACAAGATGCAAGTGTGTAGAGCTGTCAGACTTTTATATTTATTGTCATATATTGTATTACATAAACATTATATGCATGTCACAACACTTTGCCTATTACAACTATGTCTATGTCTATCACTAGTTGGAGAGCTTTTCTTGCCTCCTGAGGCATCCCAAAGCTTTTTCTTTGTCACTTACATTGAGGACATGAGCTTTCAATATAATGTTAGCTAAAGTAGTACATGCAGCATGACTACTAGCTAAAGGTGCATCTACAGAGGATAACAGCTCAGCAAAATGAAATCGGCAACGCATTTTAGTCTTGTCATACAAATTATAGGCATTATGTACAAAAAAGACGGTTGACATAGTCGGCACACTCAATCCACCTCTATTCAAATTATCTAGAAACTCAGATGACACCTTGTTACCATCTTCATCATCAATGATCTCCTCCAGACTAGTGCTATCGCCATATTTATGAACAAGGTGTCCGGCCAAATAAACTACTTTATGCTTATAAAGGGCATCGTCAGGCCCCAAGAGATCCTGAGTGTCTTGAGGAGTAATCTCGTCAATGAGTTCACTTCGCTCATCTGGATTTATGGAAGTTGTGCAGTTGTTGTGGCAATCAATCACATGAGAACTAGATTCGGGCATAATGTCATGCTTAATGAGTGTTTGCAAATTTACAATTTTAGCTGCAGCCATAATGTCAACTACGTCAATGTAGAAGTTTCCACCGCTTCTTTTCCTGGCTTGGCCGAAAAACTTTTCCAAGGCTTCATCTGCAAATATAGCAGGAAGAACGAAGTCAAAGTCTTTCTCTGCCAGAAGCAATTTGGCAGCATCCACATTATTACGTGTGGACACAGTGAAGGCTTCAGCAGTTTGCTGAGTTAGCTTCAGCTTACGTCCACCACCTCCTTGCCATGCGCAGGTAGATATAATTTGGCAGGCCTGCTCCAGCCTAGTGAAACTTGTACAGTCTGCTGTCCAAGGCTGTCTGGATTCGTCGCGCAGATGGATTGCTGAGAAACGGTTTTTCACGTTCATTATCTTGAATCACTCACTCATTATCTGGGTGAGGATGATTGTGCCTTCGCTGATGCCCAGTGAATCCTTGAAGGTCTTTAAAGCAGCGACAGTCTTGTCATTGAACACTTGGCATACCAATGGTACGCTCTGGCGTTGAAGGGGCTTGGGGAAAACAGCGGTGTGCGTCAGCTTGGTTAAGCGAATAGGAGTAGCCCGGTCGATCTCATAAACCTTCTGAATATCACTCCAGTAAGCTTTGTACTCATTACCATCTACGACAAATGAGAGTGTCTTACCATCAACAGTAATCCAGTTGTTGCGAACATTTTTGAATATGTGCACGTAGTCGTACACTAAGAACATAGATTGCTCTTGAATTGACAACACTTGGCAACTTCCTGGTCCTCCAAGTTTTGAATAAACACTGCGGTTGGTATTGCAATTGTCACATATCAAAGAAATCACAGTACCGCCAGCACCAACTACAGCTGATGCAGCTTCGATAAGGAGTTCCTTCAGCTGATCGGCAGTTAGTTTTTTGCAGGGCAAAATGCGTAGAATACAGCGTGGACCACCGAGGACCACCGGAGCTCCGGTCTACGAAGGACGAGTGCAGCGTAACCAAACCAGGCCGAGGTGAGACGAGGTGATCGCCCAAGCTCGCGATCGCGCGGAGGAGGATGAGGAGGACGAGGACCAGACCAGACAGGCTTCCCTGAGACGAGCGCTCCAGCGAGATGACGACCGAACCCAGCTAGAACGAGATGGGTCGCTCGAGATGATGCTCCTCCTCGCTTCTTCCTTCCCTTTGCTTCTCCTCCAGTCTCGTCTCTTTCTGCATCGCTGCAAGCTTCCTTTATACACTCCGGTGCGCTCCCCCTCCCCCTTTCCGGCACGCAGGGAAAATCCCGGCGCGGGAGTTGTCGTTCTTTTCTGAGCATACTTTTTGTAACGGTCATTCCGGTTTACGCCTCAGAATCTTGGGGCGGGGGGTGGGGGGGGTGGTTCTTCTTCTTTGCAGAAATCTCGATAAAACTCCTAACTATTAAAATAAATCACAGCGCATTTACATTGATTTACCCATTAGACAAGGGAAAGGAAGCTATCTATAAAACACATACCGAAATATCTGAGTGAAAGGACCTGAATGTTGTGTGCGATCGATTTCCCAATTCGTAACAATATAAGGGCGGCAACGAGACTACCTGCAAAACTTTGAAAAACATCGAGAATCGTTCTTTTTTTCATGGAAGCAGAAGTAAATTTATTTTAACATTTTAAAGTTAATAAAGATATAACTAGAGAATAAACTGTTTCACCAGTGAAGCATCATTAAAAAGGGAGAGTAATAACGTTTTATGGAAACAATATCACACCGTGTGAGCTGAACCTTATCACAAGGACTTGTTTTATTCCATTTTTTCTACGTGGTCTAAGGCCTGTAGAGGATCTGCAAAACAAGCCACGCACGCGCGTGCAGACACATGCACGAGACATCACCGGATGTGACCAGACAAACACAGTCGCTGACCTTGGACGAAGTGATTTGACTTGCCTGGACACAGTGCATGTCGGTCGGTGATGCCATCTTTGTCATGTCATTGTTCTCTCCATAGTTAGTAGAGGCAATTATGGAGAAATTTTTTATTTCTCCATCGGATGCCAATTCATGGGATTTTCCCGTGCTTTGGCCTCTAAATACTCAGGTCAAGCATTCACCATTTTTAGGCTTCGGTGTGACTCGGCCGGTGTCGCGATCGAACCGCCAACCTCCCAGACTCGGAGCGGATGCGCTAACCATTATTCCACGGAGTCTGCTCCTTTTGATGCACTTTGTCAGATGTGATTTGTTTTTTGTTCCGCTCGTTTATTCAAAGTGAAATAGTTGTTTTGACCCAGCTGTGTGCTAAAAGCACGTCATAACATTTTTATCACTGTAGAAGCTGATCTCAGTCAAGTTTTATTTCTCCTTCAACTTTTGCGTAAAGATGAAAGTTGCGTGGTGCATTTAGGTAAGATGCAGAAACCACCCATCGACTCCCCATATAATCCAATAAGTAGATTTCACTGTTGTTGCTACAATGCACCATTCAGTAGGAAGGTCACAAAGTACTCTGATGTTGAGATTTGTGAATAAAGTACTTTTGCTCCATCGTTACACAAAGTTTCTGGGATCTTTTATTTTATTTAATCCTATCTTAACTACCGCAATCATCTCTATAATCACATGTTTAGGGCTGGCAGGGTGGCCTAGAGGTACACACACTTGCCTCAAAGCTATATAGCTTGGGTTTGAATCCCGACCCAGCTATAAATTTTCATCCCAGTGTTTCACAGGACGGGTGATTCATCAGTGTGTGTGTGTGTGTGTGTGTGTGTGTGTGTGTGTGTGTGTGTGTGTGTGTGTGTGTGTGTGTGTGTGTGTGTGTGTGTGTGTGTGTGTCCCTTGGATGGACGTTCAACTGGGCGTCCCATCTGCTGGCATTAGTTAGTGGATGGTAAAGACCCCAACGGTGTCCTTCGCAAAGATTAGACGAGTTGAGTACCATTAACAAATTACAAATT
This sequence comes from Eptatretus burgeri, assembly GCF_056783735.1. Taxonomy (NCBI): domain Eukaryota; kingdom Metazoa; phylum Chordata; class Myxini; order Myxiniformes; family Myxinidae; genus Eptatretus; species Eptatretus burgeri. The sequence goes on along the minus strand of NC_140969.1, from coordinate 41,509,441 downwards.
CCTGACCGAACTACTGCTGGGAAGGCAACGGCAAACCACCCAGTGTTCCCCTTGCTCAGAATGCTCCTTTGGAGGCACGGACACTCTGTGACGAGAATGGTGCATCAGAGAGAGAGAAAGGTAATCATATGTTTGGTAATTTTCACCAATATTTGTTGTCTATTAACAACTGTGATGGGCAGGTTAAGGTTGGAGCAATGATGCATGCTCTCTGCTGAGGTCTTGTTTTTGTCAGGGATTTATAACATGCGGAGACGGCTCAGTAGATTAAGAGTGAATAATGTCTGAAAGGTCATAATGATGAAATGGCAGAGTAGATTTCCTCTCGGCATCAACGTTGTGTGCAATGAACATAATGACGAAGCATAATGTGGCCGTGATATTACCCACCATTCCAGGTATAATGTATTTCATGTAGTATTGCCGTGGAAATTAAGACGACACCTCCTGTCATTTGGGATTTGTTGCTCATTTCCTGGTGCACCATAAGTCATACAGCTTCCATCACTAGTTACAGCGACTTTCCCAACACCAGCTGTACAATTTGAACATTTTTATTCATCAAATATCCACTTATGGTTTGTGATTTATTTTTATTTCACAACATTTATACTTCAATCTTTTAAGACTTCCTTGTGGCTTTCATCATGTCATGAGGGTGCAATCCAAAAGTTAATCCCATATCCCAAAGCCTGGTGTTGGCTTCGTGGTGAGGGTGACTGGCTTGGGATCTTAGGGTGCTGAGTTTGAGCCCCATTAGCCACTGAATTAAAACCAGGTGGGATTGACTCAACCTGTCATCCTTCCAAGGTCAGTGAAATGAGTACCAGTGTGCTGGTATAGGGGCACAGCATCAGCGGCATAGTCACGCCCCAACACTGATGCTGACCCAGCAGCCAAGTTGCTATATGCAAGAAGAAGATTCCATATCCTTGCTGCAGCCCACTTAACCCTGCTTGTCATGGTAGCAGAAAATGTATGGCTCTCATCTGTTTAGATTTGACCTGCAAGGCTGACACAATTTTGGTTACCTCATATTCTTTCCTCTATCCCAAAGAGTACAAGTGAAAACATATTATAATCTGTCCAGTCCTCTTTTTTTGTGCCTTGTTGTTGTTCGTCTTTCTGCTGCTCCCGTTAGGGGTCGCCACAGCGGATCATCCGTTATGATCCGCATACTGATTTGGCATAGGTTTTACGCCGGATGCCCTTCCTGACGCAACCCTGGTCGCCTCTTACGACACAGTGATAAGGATTGGGTTTCGCCATGATTCCAGGCTGCCCTACACCCTCTCATAGCGCGGCCCAGCACAGAGCTCCCGTCCTCAAGCGATCCTCCAACCCAAGCCTCCGAGTAGCCAGATTACAGGCAAACGCCACTACGCCCGGTCTCTTTTGTGCCTTGTCTCGTATTGACATTTAAAAAAATGATGGTACCCAACTTCGAAGTCTAGTGTTGGGTTAATGGCTAAGGTGGCTGGCTGAAGTTCTAAAGATCTTAAGTTTGCATCCTTGGTTTTCCGTTAAATAACACCAGGTGGGTTGACTCAGACTGTCATCCTTCTGAGGTCGGCAAAATGAGTACCAACTTACTGATAACATCGGCACTGCACCAGTATCACGGGTGATGAAGGTTGTGGTCAAATTTCATCGGAATTGTTTGTCGTTTCTGAGAAGAAAGCAAATACCTATTTTGGGGGGCAACCCCCCCCACCCCCCCTCCCGCTTGACCCCATTAGACCCCAATTTATTTTATCTTTTTTAATGTTGTGAACAAATTTTAGTACCGCATGGGTGGTGAAGGTTGTGGTCAAATTTCATCAGAATTGCCTGTGTAGTTTCTGGGAAAGCAAATACCTATTTATGGGGGTGACCCCCCCCCCCTCGGTAAACTCCCTTCAGGCCTGATTTTTTCTGGGTTTTTTTGATGCTGTGACCAAACTTTGGTACATACCGGATGATGAAGGTTGTGTTCAACAAGACTCATCAAAATCATATGTGTAGTTTCAGAGAAGTTGAATTTATGTTTGTGGACGGACAGATGGACGGAAGGACGACGCGCCATCCCATAAGCTCCCCGGAACTACATTCCAGGTGAGTGTGTATATATATATATATATATATATATATATATATATATATATATATATATATATATATATATATATATATATATATATATATATATATATATATATATATATATATATATATAATGGCATTCACAGCCCACGCAACTACCACTCCCATCACTCCTCCCAGACATGATTACTAGTAGATATCATCATTTTAAACTTACCCTGTGCATTGACAAGCCCCAGATATGACCTTCCCACCGGTGTTAAGAAGCACGAAGGTTTGGAACCTTCAGCCTTTCACGGGTGCACATCGTCGGGCCCAGCCCGTCGGCTGCACAACAGCCCTTTCTCGTAGGTACATTCCCAAGTATTTTTGCCTTCTTGAAAAGCTTTGTAAGCCGTTTCATGCTAAAATCCGATCTGGCACCAGGCAATTTTGATACACTTCCAGGCCGCCCCGATGGACTTCATTACCAGGGGGTTTTCAGCATGCAGTCTGAGCAATCTTGAGTGGATGTCATTTTGAAAGTCTTGTATTGATTATTTTTTTTTTTTTGAGATGCGATTAGAAATCACCAGTATAAATTTCCAACATATATTTATGTTTAAACCATAAGAGCAGAGCCAAAAACATATCGATTTTGGATCGATTCATTTGTTGGGTTCCTTTAGGTATTGTTAAGAATGCTTGTACATTTGTTTGAACATATTATTTAGCACTTTTCTATTTTCATTTTGATTTGTTTGAACATTATGATGTGGAGCAGAATGTCCACATGCTCCTTGTGTTAATATATTCATTGGAAATAGTTATGTTGGCATTACTTCTGTTGCAGCTACCTCTATTGGGATTGTTTTTTTTTGGTTTAAGGCATCACTGTTTTACTCACCAGGGAACTGTTCGTATAGGTAATTAATCTATCAGAGGATTGTGGATTTCATAAGAGATTGTGCATCCATATGGATAATCTGTCATAACAAATACAATGTAATACATTGAGAACAGGAGTTTAAAGTCAATATCTCCATAAAAGGTTAATACAATAAAGAGAAGCAATAAATTGATAATTTTTAATTTTTGCAAATCAAGGAAGCATTTGGATGGAGCAGCAGTTGAGCACAAATTGGAATATAATTGTATCAACAAATTCCCTCGTATTTAATAATGATCTTTTCCAGATTCTTCATTGCTCCAATTCCATTTTTTGAAAATATGAATAAAATGCTCTATATTACACCTTTCTAATGTATCCTCTTTACCTCCACCGCCGAAGGTGGACGGAGGTTATGTTTTCATTGCTGTCTGTCTGTCCATCTCTTTGTCTATCAGTCTGTCTCTTTGTTTGTCTATCTGTGAAGAGGATATCTCAAAATGTTGTGGACGGATTCGCGCGAAATTTGGTGGACGGGTTGGGTGTATGACAAGGACGAACTGATTGGATTTTGATACAGATCTGAATCTGGATACAAGGATTTTTCAAATGATTCTTCACCTTTGAAAGATTGAGCGAAAACGATATATAGCACGATATCTCAAAAAGTTGTGGACGGATTCGGACGAAACCTGGTGGACAAGTTGGGTGAGTGACGAGGACGAATTCATTTGATTTTGGTGAAGATCCGAATCCGGATACGAGAATTATTATAATTACTTTTAGCTCGCCTGTTCGAAGAACAGAGAGCTATAGTGATACCCCCGGCGTGAGCGTGAGCGTGAGCGTGATAATGTTAAAGTTTTTGGTGCAAGTTATTTTTTCCTTTCTAATGTATTTATCTACCACACTATTTTTTATACGCCCAATATATATATATATATATATATATATATATATATATATATATATATATATATATATATATATATATATATATATATATATATATATATATATATATATATATATATATATATATATCGGGGCATATAATGTGATACCTGTCATCCGTCCGTCCGTCTGTCTGTCTCTGTCTGTCTGTCCGTCCGTCCATCCGTTCCTTTCCGCACTCTAACTGCCAAAGTTTTCAACTTTCACATTTCATATTTGGTACATAGGTACAGACTGTGGAGACGGTGTGTCGTGACATACGTTCATCATCTAAAGTGGTTGCCATGGCAACCAGGATGCTATTTTCCATCCGTTCCTGTCCGCACTCTAACTCCCAAAGTTTTCAACTTTCACCTTTCATATTTGGTACATTGGTACAGACTGTGGAGACGGTATGTCGTGACATACGTTTGTCATCTCAAGTGGTTGCCATTTCAACCAGGATGCTGTTTTCCATCCGTTCCTGTCCGAACTCTTAACTCCCAAAGTTTTAAACTTTCACGTTTCATATTTAGTACATAGGTACAGACTGTGGAGACGGTGTGTCGTGACATACGTTCATCATCTAAAGTGGTTGCCATGGCAACCAGGATGCTGTTTTCCATCCGTTCCTGTCCGCACTCTAACTCCCAAAGTTTTCAACTTTCACGTTTCATATTTGGTACATAGGTACAGACTGTGGAGATGTTGTGTCGCGACATACGTTCGTCATCTAAAGTGGTTGCCATGGCAACCAGGATGCTGTTTTCCATGTAGTAGCACAATTCTGTATATACCTTCTTGTTAGGGCGTATATTGTGCTCACTTGCGCTCTTGTTACTGATTACAATATACAAATACATATATTGCTTTAAAATTATTTGGATCAGACTTCACTGCAATGCTTTATAAAAAAATATTAATTATTCGACTCGTCTTTTAAAAACGATAAATGTTGAAACAGGCGAGCATTGGGTGGCTTTGATACCAACTCTGGTTTAATAAGTGATTCTTCACTATTGAAAAATGGTGTCAAAAACGATATATAGCATATCTCAAAAAGTTGTGGATGGATTTTGACAAAACTCGGTGGATGAGTTTATTAGATGACAAGAACAAGCCAATTAGATTTTTGGTTCACGTCAACAGATCCGGCCTATCAGTGGAATACAAAACGTAAACTGTTCAGTCTTGCGGAGGTATGTGCTCTATCGAGTGCCATTCTAGTTCTTCTTGTTTCCTTTATAATTGCTTTACTTTTACATGGCCACTTGGTTTGAAAAGATTGTTTGAAGGATGCATATGTTTGCATCCAGCTTGCCGAAAAAATCATTATATATTGAGCTATTTGTAAGAGATAAAGGTATTAGAATGCACTGCCAAATGCTATGCCAATCGATGATGACTGTGGTAGGAGGCAGCTGCATAGACAAAGCTTCGGAAAGTCATTACATTTTTGGAGTATGTGCGCAGCTGCAGCTCAAGAGCTTGGAGATTTTCTACTGAATGACAATGTTCACATACTCAAGGAGCAATCCACATTTTCCATAGATTGGACGTGGGAGGAAAAGAAAGGGGGAAATTAGAAGAGTTGGAGAGAATGCAGGTGATAAAAAATGGGATAAGAGTTGGGAAAGCTGTGGAGGAGATGCAGGAGAGGTTAAGAAGGATTATATTAGAGTAAGGAAGGGAAACGAAAAGTGTGTGTGTTTCTATCATTTGTGCATATGTAATATGCAGATAGATTTTATGTGACTCAGAAATCTATGCAAGTATAGGTTTACCAGAAAAGAGCTGTGTGAAACGCCATGAGGTCGATCATACTCATGCATGTGCAGCACCTAGCAGGTGATCCCACTGAAATCCGGTTGCTCCAAACAACTTGAAAGGGCAGGACAGCTCTTTTTGGGTTGACGGTGCAGCATCTAATTTTGTATCCTCGGAGGTAGTGATAATCAAAGCCCTGGTGGTTATTTGTATCTGACAAGAGAGGTGCAGGGCTTGTTCCTGTCCACCTCAGGCAGATTGGTTTCCTGAGGTTCTTTGGCATTTCATATCTGGTCTCCGATCTACCTCCATACCCTCCTGGTTATCCATCCCTCCTCAGCCTGCCTTGGTTTCATGTAATCTTTCAACAACTCATACCTAGTTACCCTTCCGAAATTTAAGCAAATTTCCCTCCACTCCTTTATCCCCCACCCACACAAACACACTTTTTAGTTGTGGAAATGCTTCCATGAGTCTCTCTCATTATGTTCTTATCTCCAGTCCTTTTCTTTCCTCCAATTATTTAAGATATGACAACCAACCCCGACGAATAACTCTTCTCTTCACACTGACATTTGTTTTCTCACACCACCTCCCTCTCAATGCCGATCTACCTGCACCATACTGAGCTAATTCTGTGTCTGCTTTGTCCCTATCCACATCCTATTTGGCATTGTCTGCCCGTTTTATTCCACCCACTGTGAGTGTATTCTAAATTCTCAATCCAACTTATCCAAGAGCTTTTAACTTTGTATCAGAAAAATCCTTCCCTTTACTCGATGGGCAATGTTTATCATCACCCTGCACTCACGAAGCGAAAAGCGGGGTTAAGTGATCGGTCGCGTGCGTGTGCCATACGTTCATGCGTACGTACGTGTCTGTATTTTTAAAATTCATTTTCTCAGCAACCATTAGTCTGATTGACACAAAATTTTCCAACTAGGTGCGCTGCCTCCTGCAGAATTCTGTAGTCATAATTATGACGTCATCGGTCAAGACGTACAGGTGCCATCTTGGAAAAAATGAAAAACTTTGCACCTCTATCTTCGAAAGCACTCCATGGAAAAAAAATTACAAATGGCTCATTGTCAAGTATGCCCATGGGGAATAAGATGTGTTAATGATGATGCCATCACTGTCTTCATGATAACGTAATAATTCGACAAGTGAAACGCTTGATCCGGTCAGTATGGAAAAAAACAATTCTGTGCAATTGTTGAAACCACTAATAGATCAATGCAAAACTTTAACTCGTTGATCAACTACCCATGGGAAATATAGTTTGATAAAAGTGACATCATTGGTCACTGATCTTAGCACCATATTGGATCAAAGAATCCTCCATTGTGCAAAGTCCTTCCTCGGCTCACCTGAGCTCCTGACCACATACAAAGCTTTCGTCCACAGCCTGTTGGAGTACTGCTCTCCCCTCTGGGCTGGTGCTCCTGCCTCTCACCTTTCTTGGCTTCACGCTGCGAAAACTAAGGCAGCCTCGTCCCCCCCCCCCCCACTCATTGGTATCTCCCGTGGTGAGGCTGAGTCTTTGGGCCTCTCACTCTCTCACGGCAGGCAGGTCGGTGGTCTTTCTGTCTTCTACCGTCTCCTTTCCGGTCTCGCCCCCCCCTCCCCTCCGTTCTAGCTGCGATATATCCCTCCCCCCACCCCCATATTTCCGCAGGGTGCTCAAGGTCTGCCAGCAACCCCCTTCTGGTAGAAAACTGCCAAAATCACGAATCGCTGCTCACCTTCACTCTTTCATTCCTCTTTTTTCCCGCCTTTGGAATAAACTCCCTCACTCTGTTCAATCCCATGCTTTTCTCCAGGCCTTCAAAACAGCTGTTCACCACCACCTCTTATCATCCCCCATCCAAAACCTCGATCTTTTCTAACCCCGTTAATCCACCCCAAACCTCCTTCAAATTCCTTACTCTCTTTCCTGAAAGTTCCTGTAGTGTCCATCTTGCTGACCCCGTGTTCCCGCCCTATCCTTTCTTCCACAGATTTCCTAATGTCTGTTCCCCTCTGTTTTGTTCTTCCCTCTCCCACCCCTCTTGTCTCATGCCCTCCCCCCCCCCCCCCCCCCTCGCGTACGTTGTGTGTTTGCTCTCATATGAGCCTCGACAATGTATACAAAAAAAAAAACCTTAAAAAACACAGAAGAGTTGGCTTGTACCAAGTCCTTCTCAAGACTGTGCAGGGTAAGTATTCTGTGAATACCATCTAGTTATCTTATTAATATTCCTGGTGTTGGCTTAATGGAATAAGGTGGCTGGCTGAACATCTGAGGGTCTCGAGTTTGATTTATTTGTTATTCCGTTAAATAACACCGGGTGGGTTGACTCAGTCTGTCATCCTTCTGAGGTCATCAAAATGAGTACCAGCTTACTGGAAACATGGGACACTGCATCAGTGGCACAACTGCACTCACAACAATGATGCAACCAGCAGCCACAGGCTGCAAACGAAATAATAAATCTTATTAATCTACATGATTGTACCCATCAATTAATTATTCAACCCCAAATTAAATATCTTGAAAGATATACTCAGAAATGTTTTTTTCTTCCCCCTGGCAGTATATTATTTGGTGTCCACATACCCTGCTGGTCCATTTTATCCTATTCTCCCGTTACTTGTGTGTTCCTGTTTGAAATCGATGAACACATGACTCATGTTTTTTCCAACATACACACTCTTTTTCCAGCTTCACCCAACCAACTTCCACCTATCGTCTTCCTCTGCCTTAATTTCTCCCTTTCTGTTTCTTTTTATTTGGTTCTGAAAACCCATTGAAGTTTCGCTAAATTGACCCATTGGGTCAGGTCAATCTGACTTTTCTGGATTCCTTCAAGAATGTCAGATTCTCACTTTTATTTGTACTTTTACTGGCCACTCAAGGCTTTGAGCTTAACGACCACTAAGCTTTCTTGCAGTAAATCTGCTTCCTGAAGGCAGGCTCTGCAGCATTGGCATGTTTAGCATAAAATAATTTATTTTCATTGTATTCACGAGTAGCATCGATGAGACTTCACAAAATACTGCTTGAAAAACACTTTTAGGAAATCCCTTAGCATCTTAGAGTGGCCATCCATTTTTTATTCACACAAACATGGTGGAAGTTTTGATCTCAACTCTCCCTCCCCCCCTCCAAGACTCCCTATATGTTCCATACGTGCCCCTTCCAACAACTCCTACCAACTATAAATCTCTTTACATCTGTCTCCCGACTCCATATTATATATATATATATATATATATATATATATATATATATATATATATATATATATATATATATATATATATATATATATATATATATATATATATATATATATATATATATATATATATATATATACATATATATTTAGCATAAAATAATTTATTTTCATTGTATTCACGAGTAGCATCGATGAGACTTCACAAAATACTGCTTGAAAAACACTTTTAGGAAATCCCTACATCCTTAAATTTTTCAATTGCTTGCATTTTGACAACTTTCGATATCTAAGTTTACACGAGTGATTTTCAGCTTTGTAACTTAACTATACACAGGAGAAGGGATAAATTGGAAAAGGAACAGGAGCAGAAGATATATATATATATATATATATATATATATATATATATATATATATATATATATATATATATATATATATATATATATATATATATATATATATATATAATATGGAGTCGGGAGACAGATGTAAAGAGATTTATAGTTGGTAGGAGTTGTTGGAAGGGGCACGTATGGAACATATAGGGAGTCTTGGAGGGGGGGGAGGGAGAGTTGAGATCAAAACTTCCACCATGTTTCTGTGAATAAAAAATGGATGGCCACTCTAAGATGCATGCAAGGCAGCACCACAAATACACCCACAGAGATATTTGATATTGGTTTGCTGAAAAACTTAAACTATATATATATATATATATATATATATATATATATATATATATATATATATATATATATATATATATATATATATATATATATATATATATATATATATATATATATATATATATATATATATATATATATGAGCCTGGTGTTGGCGCAGTGGTTAGGGCAGCGGCTTGGGATCCAAAAGGTCCTGAGTTCAAGCCCCGTTGGACCACTGAATTAATACACCAGGGGGTTGACTCAGCCTGTCATCCTTCAGAGGTCGGCGAAATGAGTACCAGTATACTGGGCCGGTGTATACCCCAGTTAAAATAGGTGTACCAGATCCCTGTGTCGCAAGAGGCGACCAGGGTTGCGTCAGGAAGGGCATCCGGCGTAAAACATGTGCCAAATCACTATGCGGATCATATGCATGATCCTCTGTGGCGACCCCTAACGGGAGCAGCCGAAAGAAGAAGAAGAAGATATATATATATATATATATATATATATATATATATATATATATATATATATATATATATATATATATATATATATATATATACCATATATACCGTATATACTGTTAGAAATAATTATATAAAGAGACGAACAATTGGATATAAATAGGAAATAACACATCATGAAATCGTATCTCAAGTGTAAAAACGAGTCCACCTTCAGTGGCAGAGGTAATAAAATGATCTGGAGTACACTGTGATTGGTGGTCTTGTAAGTAATCTTGAAAGTAAACTATATATTTATAGATATATTTATATATATATATATATATATATATATATATATATATATATATATATATATATATATATATATATATCTATAAATTATATATATATATATATATATATATATATATATATATATATATATATATTTATATCCTATCACATATATATATATATATATATATATATATATATATATATATATATATATGTATATATATATATTTATTTATGTATGTATCTATAAATTATATATATATATATATATATATATATATATATATATATATATATATATATATATATATATATATATATATATATATATATATATATATATATATATATATATATATATATATATATATATATATATATATATATATATATATATATATATATATATATATATATTTATATATATATATATATATATATATATATATATATATATATATATATATATATATATATATATATATATATATATATATATATATATATATATATATATATATATATATATTAAATAAATGTTCTATCCTATCACATATATATATATATATATATATATATATATATATATATATATATATATATATATATATATATATATATATATATATATATATATATATATATATATATATATATATATATATATATATATATATATATATATATATATATATATATATATATATATATATATATATATATATATATATGTGATAGGATAGAACATTTATTTAATAAAAGCACTATTCGATGTGCGAATGAAACACTTAGTGATGGACCATGGGTTTTCTTAGCAGTCAATATTCTTTTGTGTGCTCTGCAAAATGAATGTTATTGGTGACAAAGTCAAGATTCTTGATTCAATAATAATATGGTCGTAAAACCACAGTTACAATGAGAAATCACACCTGTTAATAAATGTTTTAAACAGTTACACTGATGGAAATATACATGCTGAAAACAAACGAGTCTTGAAGAAAAGTGCGTTCTGTACTGTTACAAAAACCATAGCTTCACTTAGCAAAGCTGCACTTTACGTTATGTTTTCCTGAGGGGCCATTTTGGTATTACGTACACATACAAAAGGTCGCTGTTGTTGTTTCATTCCCATGCTGCTGAAACAGCCATCACCCAGGACAGGGATTTGGAATTTGGCCAGGGTGCCAGCATGTGAGCGCATTACCTTTCGGAAAAGTATCATGAGATCTTGAATGCCCACTCGTGAATGCAAGTGAATGAGACAGTCTGCTTAAAGCCAGTTCTGAAGTTGAAGAATACAAAGTTGATATTGTTCCTTAAAAAAAGTTTTTGGAATACAACAGAATGGGGGAGGAGAGTGGAGATAAGGGAGGGGTGAGGATTTATTTATGTGTTTATGTGTTTATTTTTTTGTATACATGGTCAAGTTTTGTAGAATAGCTAGTACGAGTACATTGAATGGATCAGGATGCAACCAGACAAAAATAAAAGTCGAGAGAGGGGGCACCAACAGCAGAGTTTAAGGCCTCGATAGAGGCAGACTTGGGCAAACAATGCATGTGGGTTGGTTGGGAGGAATGGGGTGGACAAGATGGATACAGAAGGAAAACTGGAAATTTGGAGGAAGGGGGGTTTGGGGGAGGATGAAGAGAGGGGGAGGGGGTTCCAACGAGGGAAGGAAAGATCAAAAGACCATTGTTTTAGATTGGGGACAATCTGAGATGGTAGTGAACAGCTGTCTTGAAGACTTGAAAGGAAGAATGAAATTGATTGAAGAGAATGTGGAAGTTTGTTCCATAGGTGAGGAAAAAAAGGAAAAAATGAGTGGAGATGAGCAGTGATTCTGGATTTTGGGAGTTTTGCCAAAAGGGGGTTGATGGTGGACAGTGTGTAGAAATCTGGGGGTGGGGGATAAAGCACGGAAAGAATAGAAGGTGAAAAATCAGAAAGGAGGTGGTAAAACACAGACAGACACATAGACTCAGCCTAATCAGGGAAAATTCCAATAATCCTGAAGGCCTTGTTTTCCATGGTGTCAAGATGAGGAAGGTGTGAGGCAGGGGAGCCAGCCCAGAGGGGAAAGCACCAAGCTGAGGCCGAAAGCCTTGTCGGTGGATAGGAGTTCAGGTGTGCCAAGGAAGGACTTTGCATAACATAGGATGCCCAGTCGGCGACTCGATTTGGAGGCCAGCTTGGAGATGTGGTTTGCCCAAGAAATATAATGGCTGATCGTGAGACCCAAGAGTTTGAATGACTGATCTTCCTCAAGAGGCTTATTAAGAAAGTAGATAGGAGGGTTTGCCATGCACAGTCGTGTGTGTGTGTGTGTGTGTGTGTGTGTGTGTGTGTGTGTGTGTGTGTGTGTGTGTGTGTGTGTGTGTGTGTGTGTGTGTGTGTGTGTGTGTGTGTGTGTGTGTGTGTGTGTGTGTGTGTGTGTGTGTGTGTGTGTGTGTGTGTGTGAGAGAGAGAGAGAGAGAGAGAGAGAGAGAGAGAGAGAGAGAGAGAGAGAGAGAGAGAGAGAGAGAGAGAGAGAGAGAGAGAGAGAGAGAGAGAGAGAGAGAGAGAGAGAGAGAGAGAGAGAGAGAGAGAGAGAGAGAGAGAGAGAGAGAGAGAGAGATATATAGAGATAGAGATAGAGATAGAGATAGAGATAGAGATAGAGATAGAGATAGAGATAGAGATAGAGATAGAGATAGAGATAGAGATATATATATATATATATATATATATATATATATATATATATATATATATATATATATATATTTGGATTTGTCTGGATTGAAAGACATATTCCAATTTTTTGACCAATTCGTGATTTTTTCAAGGTCTGAAAAGATGTAAAGGCCCGGTCACACCTTGACGTTTTAGCCAGCAATGGCAACGTATTAAAATGTATGTAAAACGCTGGCTTACGTTGAACTTTTGATGTTTTTTTTTAAAGATTCGGACGTATTCATAGCGACTTGGTCTTATGTATAACGCATTGGTAATGGACACAGAACGTTTCGTTGTGTTATAGATAACTTATACCAACGAATGCTGGACCTGTTGTCGGCCTACACAACCGATGCCCAACGATAGTCTAACTAAGGCATAGCGCGTTGCATGCATCGCCGACGATGTCGTGACGTAGCCTATTAAAAGGCTGATGCACAACGATTCGAATCATAACTGCCGTAGAAATGGAAGTGTCAACATCGCGGTCACACCTTAGCGATCTTGCCAGCGTATGCCGACCTAAGAAAAATGTGTCTAAAATGTTGGGGCACGTCAAATACGGTATGAGTAAGTTTGGTATACGTGAGTACAACGCTAAAGTACGCTATCATACGTCGTAGTAAGTAGAGTACGTCAAGAAATTTTAAACATGTTCAAAATTTTACGACGTACTCGGCGTATGACACACGTTCCGCATGTGATGGGGATAAGTTTTACACACGATATGTGGACGCTTACACACGTCCACAAACGCTACTTATAAGCTACTCATATGTCCAAACACGTCGCGGTAATGTCTTTTTTACGCGAAACTTATTTCTAACTTATGTTTGACGTGCTTTGAACCAATTCTTTACGTAGTCCCAACACACATTGACGTATGTAGACGTATTCCAATGACGTCTTCCGGTCGACAAAAAAAAAAAAAATTAACGTGTTTCTAGCTTACAACTGCCATATCAAGACGTGTTCCCAGCGGTTTTGGGAATTGGTATATAAAAATGCTGCTCATAAAAGGGGAACCCAACAGTGTTTTCGAGTCCTTTTTGAGTCGATGTCCATGTCAGCAGTAACAGTATCAGTATTAGTATTAGTATTAGTATTAGTAGTAGTTTGTTCATGTTGGCAGTAGTAGGTGAGTGTGAGGGGGAGGGTGTGGGTTATGATGGATTGTCCTTGCATTCAACGATTTAACGATTTAAATGATAAACTCAACGATTTAAATGGCTGCATCTCCACTATTGAAAGTGGACGCTTGCGCTCAACAATTGGATTTTTTTTACACTCAACGACTTTTAAACGGTACCACTCAGCTATTTTCATTGTTTACAATGAACGATTTAAATTGCTGTCACTCGCCTTTGTTTTTGACGCTGGGGTTTGGAAATTTGAAGCGTTTCTTCTGAACGTGTTAAAACGCTCAAACTCGACTATTTTAAATAGACGCTGCCGATGGACAATTGGAATCATAGCCAAGCTAGACATCGAAATGTGAACATCCTCGTCATGCCGAAGAAAAGTTTGAAGAATGCTGCAAATAAGTGTCCTGGCCGTGGCCGTGGACGCTGACGCAAGGACGATCCATTAGGCCAAAAAAAAAAAAAATTGGCGTAACGGGTCACTGAAAAATAGGGTAGGTCGGTCGGGATCTTTTTTTTTTTTTTTTTTTCCGAATAAATCCCTCCCAAAATCTCCCCCGGCTCGAGTACCACCCTTTTTGTCGGCGGGTTCTGTCCGGAACACTTCCGGGTTTTTGCGATCGCGATCGCAATCAACAAGATACTTGAAAACGATAGCAAAACAACAAAAATAGCAATAAAATAGGGTCGGCAAAATTTTTCGATAGCAAAAAAAAAAAAAAAAAACGTAGGGTCGGCGGAATTTTTAGGGTCGGGCGGGTTACGCCAATGCAACATTTTTTTTTTTTTTGGCCTTATACCGATGTCTTTCAGCCTATGCGTAACTTAAAAGTAACGTCTGTCGATGTGTGGCAACGATCGCGTAACGTGCCAACAACACGTTAATCATAGGTTAGAAATAAGTTTCGGGTACGCTAAACATTACCTCGGCGTGTCTCAACTTATGATTAACTTACAAGTAGCATGTGTTGACGTCTGTCAACGATCGCAGACCGTGCATACAACTTGTGGCCAGCGTAGCGGAACGTGCGAGTCATACGCCAGCATACGTCGTGAAATTTCAAGCATGAAAAAATTTGAGGACAACCAAAAAGTACAACGTTTAACGCCAGCGTACAACGACGTATGGCAGTGTTTTTCAGCGTGCTCTCAATGTTATCAAAACTTACCCATAACGTATTCAACGTGTGCCAGCGTTTTAGAAAAAAAATTCAAAAATCGGCATACGTTGGCTAAAACGTCAAGGTGTGACCGGGCCTTAAGAGGCTGCAGCCTGTCTCTCTGAAGGATGAGGGATGTCATGGTCAGAGGGTGGATTCATCAGCAAATAGATAAAGGGGATTTTCCAAAGAGTCAGAGAGATCATTTATGATCAGGAATCGGACTTGGCCCAGAACACTGCTTTGGGGCACTCCAGTCTTGACAGGGAGAGGAGATGAAAGGATTCAGTTGAGAGCCACACGTTGGCTTTAACAAACTAGATAGTATTCATAGAATACTTACCCTGCACAGTCTTGAGAAGGACTTGGTGCAAGCCAATTCTTCTGTGTTTTTGCAAGGCTTTTTTCTTTGATTCAATTTGGTGCCTGGCCAAGTGACCGATGATGTCACTTTTATCAAACCACATTTCCCATGGGTAGTTAATCAATTTGTTAAAGTGTTGCATTGATCAATTAGCGGTTTGAACAATCGCAGATTTAAAAAATAAATTCATACTGACTGGATCAAGCATTGCACTTGTCGAATTATGATGTCATATAGAAAGCACCAATGACATCATCATTAACATATCTTATTCCCCATGGGGAGTACTTGACAATGAGCCATGTTTCAATTTTTCCAAGATGGTGCCTGTACTCAGTGACCTATGACATCATAATTAGGAGTAAAAAAAATTATACAGGAGGTGGCACACCTATTTGGAAAATTTTCTGTCAATCAGACGAATGTTTGCTGAGAAAATGATTTTTGAAAAATGCAGACACATACACACATACGATCGCTTAACCCTGCTTTTTGCTTCGTGAGCGCAGGGTAAAAAGGAAAAAAGGAAAGGTGCTTGGTGGAATTAAAAAAAAATTTAAAACAAGAGTGAGAATTTCTTTGCAATACATGTCCCCTACCAGTACCAATGAATGTTCGTGAAATAAACATTTGTTTGCATTTAAAATCATTTAGTTATTGAATAAATTAGAACTACGTAACCACGTGACTTCCTGTACCGACTTTTCTTCCTCCTTCTGCTGATCTACCATATATTTTTGTTAACCCACATCCACCATACACCTTCACGATTTTTATCTTCAACCTTTTCTTTGCCTAATCTAACCTAATCTTTAGAATAAAAAATAAATAAATAATTTATTATTTTAACCTCTCACGTTACACCTCCTGTAACTACGTTTCTCGACCCACTCTTATTCTTCCTGTAACTTTCATCGAACTTCCAGCTTCCTTCTGCATTTGCTGATCCAAATTCACCAACACCCACACGATTATTCTTCAAACTTACCTTTACCTGATCTTACGTAATCTTTATCAAAAAAATAAAAAGATGGTCTCTTAAAATGTTACAACTTCCCCTGTCACGCGCGTGGTTCTCGGCATTGTATCATAATTCACTTCTCTTTTTCTTCTTCAAAAGGCGGTTTTCAATTCGACCTTTCCTTCATCCCATGTCCTAAAAGTCCCACTGTTACATTTCTTTTCTCCGTTCACTGCATCCCTCACATAATGTCTTAAATTGCGTCTTGACTGAAACAATTTAAAATCCCAGTTGGCAACGCATGTTCATGTTCTATCAATCATCCTCTTTTCCCAGATTCAGTGCCAACTCACCCCACCTCCTTAAATCTACCTCCTCCTAACCCCTCACATGTTATACCCTCTCCTTACCCTTCCCATCTTGCAACTCATCCTATCTCCGCTCTTAGCTCATCTTCACTGTCTTCTGCTTCAGGATCAGCTCCTCCTTTGTTATCCAAAAGTGTGTGGTGTTCTAACATCTGTGGGCTCCATTCTAACCTAACAGATATATCACTCTCTCTCTCAATCAGTACACTCATCACCACAAACATGCTCCTTCCCTCCTCTCAGCACACCTCCCCCTCTTCCCAACCCTTGAAATCTTATACCTCCCACTGCCCGCCCCCTTCTTCACCATACCTCCACCATGTCTCATTCTTCCCCTCTCCCCACCTCTCCCATCACCCTCCTGCACCTTGGCTGTGCCTGCTCTCATTGTCTCTCAAAAACTCCCCCCTCACCCTTCTCCCTCAACTCTTTCCTCTCACCCTTCTTCCTCAACTCTCCCCTCTCACCATTCTCCCTCCAATCTTCCCTCTCACTTCCCTTTCCCAAAGTTGCCCCCTCATATCCACAAAGGTGCCTCCTTTCCCCACCCTCTCTTCCACCTCATCACTTCATCTCCAATCTTCAACTGCCCTCTGCGCTCTCTCTTATTACTCCCCACGGTACCTCAACCCATCACCACAGAGCCTTTTCTCCTCCTCTTCCAGCCCTCTCCCCAAGCTCTTCTGCAATCCCCCACACTCTTTCAAGAACTCTCTTTACCTACCCCTCCTCCTCCCTCATCCTACCCTCCCCCTCCCCTCCCCTTCACCCACAACCTCCTCCCTCCCTCTTCCTTAACGGTGTGGACCTCAAACATCCAGGGCCTTCGCTTAAACCTGACATCTTTCCATACAGGTTGCCACTGACAAACCAGACATAATTTGCTTAACAGAAGCTTTCCTCCTTCAAGATGTCTCTGACTCCCTAGTATCTCTCCCTTGTTACTCCTTCCTCTGGTATGACAGACCTGAGCCTCGTCCTGGTGGAGGAGTTGCTCTCTTCATTAAAGACTCCATTCCTCACTCACCATGCACTGCCCTCACTCCCACCCCCCCCCCCAGGAATACCTCTGGCTATGGCTTCCCCTCCATGCCCACCTCATGTTTATATGTGTGTTATACCATCTACCAAACAGTGATGACTCCATTTACATCTCGCTCTCCAAAAACATGGACTAACTTCGATCCTCTTATCCAAACTCTCTCTTCCTCATAATGTGGTGACTACAATTTTCATCACACCAGTTGGCTAGGTGTGGGTACCTCTCACCTGCCATGGCACTTCAGCAAAAGACTTCTGTGACTCCTTGAGACTGACTCAATCTGTCAACTTCACGACCCGGATCTCAACCAACGGTACTCCATCGCTTCTGGATCTGATTTTGACCAATTTCCCTGAAAATATATCCTGTTCTTCCTTTGCTCCAATCGGTTCATCTGACTACATGCTTGTCCTCGTGGACATATCTTTGGCTGTTATTAGAGAACCACCTCAGCGCCGTCGAGTCTGGCATTTCACTCAGGCCGACTGGCAGGGTCTCCAAGCAGCCATCAAACTTCTATACTGGTCTCCCACCAGTATAGTTGTCCCACCTTTCCTCACACCCATGGTTCACTGAAGCTTGTGGCGAGGCAAGTCCTGAAACAACTTGCCTACACCTCATGGAAGGCTAATCTAACTGAAGGTAATCTCAGTTCCTTCCACTAAGCTCAGAACAAGTGTGTATCTACCGTCAGGAGAGCCAGAAAACAATATCATTCTCATCTCAAGTCAGAACTCTCAAACCTGTCTCCCTCCGCCAAATCCTAGTGGCATCTAGTTAAGTCTGTTTCTTATGTATGATCCCCCTCCATCCCCTCCCTTACCTCAAATGGCCACAAAGCTGACACTGACACATGAAAAGGCTGAATGCCTAAACTCCGTGTTTGCTTCTAAATCTTGTATTCGAAACCCATCTCTTTCTGTACCGACCTTACTCGGTCACACCCAGCTGTTCCTCGACTCTGTGTCCGTTTCTCCTGACAAGGTGGACAGCTTGCTGTCAAACCTCGAGTCAGATTCTGCAACTGGGCCAAACGGCATCAACCCAAATGTCCTAAAAGCCTGCTCTGCTGCTCTTACCCACGCTCTCTCTGTTCTATTCATCCTCTCATTTGCTCAAGGTCATCTGCCATTTGCTTGAAAATTGGCAAACATTTCTGCTCTGCATACAAAGGTGCAAATACAGATCCCTGCAACTACAGACCAATCGGCCTTCTCCCATTCATCAGCAAGGTTATGGAATCCATCATCGCTTCAGACATTAAATCCTTCTCTTCTCCAATGGCTTGATTTCCCATCATCAATTTGAATTCAGACCAGGTCACTCTACCCTGGATATGCTGCTTCTGTTCTCCCAACAATAGATGTCGATCTTCAATGCCAGACATGAAATCAGAGCCATCTCCCAGACATATAACATGCCTTCAATATGGTCTGGCACCCTGCCCTGCTCACCAAACTCTCTTTATATGGTATCCGAGGACATCTCCACTCATGGCTTGCAGACTTCCTCTCCTGTTGCAGCCAATGTATGGCCCTTAATGGAGTTGTCTCAACCCCTCTTCCTGTCCAGGCTGGTGCTCCTCAAGGGAGTGTCCTGGGCCCTGTTCTTTTTCTGGTTTTCATAAACGATCTCTCTGACTCTCTGGAAAATCCTCTTTCTCTCCTTGCTGATGAATCCACCCTCTGCTGCACCATGTGTCATCCCTCAGATCGGCACGCAGCAGCCTCTTCACTCTCTGCAGATCAAGATAAAATCACAAGCTGGTCTAACACGTGGAACATGTCTTTCAACCCTGAAAAATCTCACACTCCCACGATGTCTCTCCATAAGGACTGTCTGGAACCCCCCCCCCCCTTCCCGCATCTACTTTCTCAACAATCCTCTTGAAGAAGTCCTTTCATTCAAGCTTCTGTGTCACACTATCTCACATGATCTTTCCTGGGAAAACACATTTTTAAGCTGACCTCCAAAGCCAGTCACTGACTGGGTATTCTCCGTCATGCAAAATCCTTCCTTTGCACACCTGTGCTCCTGACCACATACAAAGCACTTTTGTCCACAGCCTAATGGAGTACTGCTCTCCCCTTTCGGCTGGTGCTCCTGCCTCTCACCTTTCTTGGCTTCTCACTGTGGAAACCAAGGCAGCCTCGTCCCCCCCCACCCCTTGCTCTGTTTGAGATATTCCCCCCCCCCCATATTTCTGGAGGGCGCTCAAGGTCCGCCAGCAACCCCTTTCTGGTAAAACTACCAAAATCAAGAATCACTGCTCACCTTCACTCTGTCATTCCTCTTTTGTCCCACCTTTGGAACAAACTCCCACTCTTCCCTCCAGGTTTTCAAAACAGCTGTTTCCCACCATCTCTTATCTTCCCCTTTCCAAAACCATGATCTTTTCTACCCCCGTTAATCCACCCCAAACCCATCTCCTCCAAATTCCCTGCTTTCCTTCCTGAAAGTCCCTGTAGTGTCCATCTTGTTAACCCTGTGTACCCCGCCCCATCCCTCTCCCTTCCACAGATCTCACCATGTCTCTGTTCCCCACTGTTTTTTTTCCTTCCCTCTCCTGCCCCGCTTGTCTCCTGCTCCCCTTGTTGTGCATTTGTGTGTGTTAGCACTCATACGAGCCTCGACAGTGTTTACAAAAATAAAAATATAAAACTAAAATTATTCAATTACAACTGAAAATTAGTGATTGAAGTAATTGCATTGGAGAAGCCATTCACATTATCCTACTGCTTTGTTTCTCCACTTTGGTTAACATTGCTGTCATGCAGGGACACATGCTTTCCCTTTACAAGATATTGAACAAACTGTGCAATTAATAATCTATTCATTGTGATCACCTGGATCCATTGCTACCTGTCTGAAAATGAACATGTCATTGACAAGCTATTTTTCTTTGTTTTTATTTGGATTCTCCAGAGATGATGCATCAAGTGTCGAAGGAGTTCGTGATAACTTTGACCTGCTTCTTACGACAATCACCCGCTTCAAGGAGTTACAGCTTTGTCGTGACGAATATGTTTGCCTTAAAGCCATCATTTTGCTCAACTCAGGTACGAAACCATCTCTTTCGTTATCACTTAAAAGCATATCAAATGATCTTTGCTTTTGAAAATAAAATTTCCCAATGGTACCTAAGGCTCGTGGAGGAGCATGTACATACATTGCATGTAGGTCAGCAGCATTGGAAGACAGACCGGAAAGTGTACATTTGTATGAATTTACAAGAACATTAGTCGAGACAATGGACAAATAAATGCATTATATTGGATTTAAAACTGATATAAGCTAAGTGTTTAGAATGTAATTCCAAACAGTTGAACCCAAGTTCATACAAAATGTATGTGCTCAAGGTGAAAGGGCTTAAACTTCTTATATTATTCACTTGGATACCTCGGCTTTCACCTAAAAACATTTCAGATGCAATTACTTTTATTCAAAATCAGATTGCAGAATAGCCACTAATGTTGAATGCATTTTGTAATACATATATAAATTATGTTTAAACTTTTGAAATTGGTTGAACTATCTGGATTTCTCACTGCAGTAGTTTGCATCACATATGGCTTACAGTCAAGGCTGTCAGACCTTTTGGCAATGGGCTGAAAACATTTCAAGGTTATAAAGCTGTAAATATTATTAATACTTTGGCCCAGTATTTGGACGCTCTTCAAACACAAGAAAATTGATTATTTTGCCGGAACATTCTGTTAAATTGTTGATAGGTTATTTTTGAGGAATGTTCTCTTAAATTGACAATAGGTTATATTTAAGGAAATTCTGTTAAATTGTGTATAGGTTTGATTTGAGTGAGGAATGTTCTGCGGAAATAGCTGATAGGTTTGGTTTTACGAAGTTCTGTTAAATCGTTGATTGGTTTGATTTGAGGAACGTTCTTTTAAATTGCTGGTATGTTTGATTTGAGGAACATTCTGTTAAATTGTTGATTGGTTTGATTTGAGGCACATTCGGTTAAATTGCTGATTGGTTTGATTTGAGGCATGTTCTGCGAAATAGCTGATAGGTTTGATTTTATGAAGTTCTGTTAAATTGTTGATTAGTTTGATTTGAGGAAGTTCTCTTAAATTGTTGATTGGTTTGATTTGAGGAACATTCTTGGAAATTGTTGATTGGTTTGATTTTACGAAGTTCTGTTAAATTGTTGATTGGTTTGATTTGAGGAATGTTCTTTGAAATTGTTGATTGCTTTGATTTGAGGAATATTCTTTGAAATTGGTGATAGGTTTGATTTGAGGAACATTCTCTGAAATTGTTGCTAGGTTTGATTTGAGGAATGTTCTTTTAAATTATTGATGGGTTTGATTTTACAATGTTCTCTTAAATTGTTGATAGGTTTGATATGAGGAACATTTTGTTAAATTATTCATTGGGTAGATTTGAGGAACATTATATTAAATTGCCCATAGGTTTGATTTTTTTTTTCAGTGTATTTTGGTATTTTTTTTCTTTTTCTTAGTTATGCAGAGATTTTTTGTATACTTTTTAATTTGGTCTCAGCATACATGTACCAATACTGTATTAATTGCCATTCTCAGGATCAAAGCAGAAAATGAACAATTGATATTAATTGCAAAGTGTAGCTCAGCTTGTTGCTTGGAGAATATTAATTAAACTTCTGTAAATTACTCACGCTGTGGCCATAGGCTGCATGTGTGAGTATTGTGATCATCCCATCTATGGGTTTGTCTGTTTGTCAGCAGAATAATTGGATGATGAGGGCAGCTAGATTCCCCGAATTTGGTACAGAGCATCATTATCCTGAATGTCGAAGAGGACTGAGACGAGTTCAGCTTTGAGCTCACAAGGAAAAATATAGAATGAAAATTAGTACAGGACTATATTTACCAGCACTGCAGCAACACAACAGTAGAGGTTAGCACTCTTGGGGTGGTATTGTACTGAGATAATGACGTTAGTCACCATCTCCATTGAGTGTGATGAGTTAATGTTACTTCAGTCTGCAATGCTCACCCACCCTCCAACCCCCACCCCTCCCCATCACCTTTAACCCTCCATCTTTCAACCCACACCTTCTTTGCAATAACATCATAAACCTCCATAGTAATACTATGTGTTGATTTTACACATTGTTTAAAAATGACAGGCATTTTAAATATCGAGTCCGAGGAGCAAATAAAATTTCATGAGGATACAGGTAAATATACTGAAGTACCATCTTGCAGTTTCTACCACTGGTTTTGTCAGAAACCCACTACCAGAGTTCACAAAAATGATAGAATCACTGCATAGTAAAACACCGTACATAGTGACAGTCAGTGAGCCAAAGGGTTATGTGGATGTGAGTTATACACACAGTGCAAGGGAAAACAATCTGCTCACATATCTTGTGAATAGGGTGAATGGATTGCTTTTCATGCAAATATTTCCCTGTAATTCAAAGAAGGGATCTGCATATGAATGAACTCATCTTGTGTCTAACTCTACATAAATAGCCATCGTTACTACTTGTGTAGTCCCAGCAGGTTTCAACTTGTTGCCTCTTTGGTGATAATTCCTTCCTGGTGGTAATTTAACTATTATATGTAGTTCATTGATAAATATTAGCTTTTTGTAGCAGTGTTGTAGATTTCTCGGTTTTCTTGTGTTCTGAACAGTCACTAAATGGTGGAGATCCTAAGCTTATGTAGTACAGCATTTTAAAATGTTGTAATCAGGATGATTAAAGTTTGATGTTCAAAAATCTTTAAAAAGTTGTAATAAAGCCAACTTTTAGGCAAGGCACGTAGCACAAGATGCATACAGAGTGATAAGCTGGGAATGAGAAGATTAGAGCACACTCTACCATATCCATATTTGGCAAAGATTGTGAGTGTGGTTATGAATCGATGATAGAATGACAGAGTCGTGATAAGAAAAGTAAAAACAATTTTGGAAGTTATTGGCATTGCATAAGCACAAGTAAAAGTATTACTGCTATCATTTTAACAAGAAGAAATAACATGGAACCTTGGTGCAGGAGGAGGACATTTGGGCCTGTCATGCCTGCGCTGTACCAACACCAGTTACCATCACCCATCCACACTCAGGCTATCGATATATAATTATATAAATCCTGCCAATACCCCTGTACCCCTCTATTTACAATGTATATAGGTACCTATCTGATTCCAATTTAAAGCTATCTCCTCTTTCTGCTGCCACTACCTTCCCAGGGAGACTTTCCAGGGAGCATTAATTACTTTCTGACTGAAAGACCTGGCCCTGCTTTATTACAGTCCTAACTCTCTTCCTTCTTAACTTTCAGGCAAAGGCCTCTCATTATATCACTGTCTATGCTACTGAAAAATTATTCTGCACTTATTTTGTCCATAACCTTCATTGTCTTTAACATCTCAATCAAATACCTTTGTAACCGCCTCCTTTATAATGTCAAAAGTGCTATCTCCTTCAGCTGCTTCTCATAGCTGAGTTTAGATAGCCCTAGAATCAATCTAATAGCCCAAAACTGAACCCACTCTGTCGTTATTTAAATGTGGTGACCAAAACTGCACACAATATTCTACATGAGGCCTCAATACCACCCTCACCCTGCAGCTCTCCCTAAATTTTGATTATATATCCATATTGTCCACCCTTTGCGTTCTCTCTTACCCTGCATCCCTTGTTTGTCCGTCTCCATCTACTTTCTCCCTCCACCCTGCCGTTGGTGTTTTCCCCTTTATCCTGTTCCATTCGTTATGTTGTGTGCTGATTTGTTCTGTGTCATAGTTCTTCCACGAGCCTAGACCATGTATGTTAAAAAAATTCCTATACAGTGTTAAAACTACCTCTTTAAATAGCTCAAATCATTGATGTAAATTATGAATAATAATGGTCCTGGTACTGCGATCCCTGAGGTACCTCACTATTTACATCCTCCCAGCCAGACATCCTCCCAATCACAACCACTCTTTGCTTCCTATCGTGAAGCCAGTTTCCAATCGAGTTATTTTCCTGACCAGTTTCTCTGCAAGCCCTCAACTTAGGTAGCAACCCCTATATCACAGAGAAATTACACCCCAAGTCTGATTGTGTTCACCTTAAACGCCTCCACTGTGGACCCCAACTACAGCTTTTACAATACAAACATAGACTCAGCAATACCACTGGGGACACCTGCAACCTCTTTCAGGCTGCCACACAAACAAGAAAACACATTATGGAAGACTGCATTGTCCTGGCTCCATGAAGGCAAGAGCCAAACAACATCTTAGATGTTAAGAATCTCTGGGTCGCTCATAAGAGATATATCGGCTATCTGCATACAACAGGCCTGTTCAAGCAGAACTGACCGGGGTTAATCGACATCAACAACATCCTGTGTGATACCTGATCAAATGCCTTCTGAAATTATACATACATGATATCCACTGCACTTCCCTCACCCACCTAGTCAGAAACTACATCCTAGAACTGCAATAAATTTGTTAAACATGACTTCCCCTGAGTAAGTTTGTGCTGACTAGCCATAATTCGTTTGAAATTATTCATATGGTTCCTTATCAAATTCCTTAATTAACGTCAACCAACGCCTTTCCCACAACTGAAGTCAAACTAACGGGTCTATAGTTCCACAATTCTTCTCTTGATCCTTTATTAAATAGTGATGTTACATTTGCTACCCTCAAATCTTATGTGTATTGCATAAGCCTGTCCTGACCAGTGAGCTGTTAAAGATATCCACGAACACCACGCTTATCTGCTTAGCCACCTCACTCAATGCTCTTGGGTGCATGTTATCAGGTGCTAAAGCTTTATCCTCCATTAATATTTTCGCTGTTTCTTCACTTCCTCTACATTTACTTGGATATCTTTTCTAAGCCATTGCATACCTCCCTGCTCAACCACCTCATTCTCTTTCTACATACTCTCAGCGATTGCATTGATACTCTCAGCAATTTGAAGTTCCCCTTTTGTTCCTATGTAAACATAGAAGCAAAAATACTATTTAACAAGTAAAATAGACATAAAATGTCATAGCCCCTGTTGTTTTAGTAATTTTGCTGTACAGAATTAAAGGGCGAGCCCATATTGATGTACAACTAAAATGGACACCATTCTTCCAGTTGGCGATGTTTGATCAGATTACAAAATAAAGTGAGGTGCACATGTATGCCATCATGTACAGTGCTTGTGCCAAGTTTGAACAAAATTGGACCATGCACGTCGGAGAAATGGTTGGACACACATTTAAGTCATAAAATGGCCGCCAGTAGGCCATCTTGGATCTGATCTGAAAAAAAAATAAAAAAAAGACTTGCATATGTAAGCCATCATTCATTATTTGTGTGCCAAGTTTGAACAACATCGGTAAATGCATGTCAGAGAAATGGTTGAGGACGTGCTCAACACTGGGTTTTTTTACAACTAAAATGCCACCAGTCGGCCATCTTGGAAATGATGTCAAAAAAAGAATGACTTGCTTATACATACCATCATGTATTGTCTTTGTGCCAAGTATGAATAAAATCGGTCCATATATTTCCGAGATATGCCACCAAATGTCATTCAAATCCATCCACAACTTTTTGAGATATCCTGTGCACAAACAAACAAACAAGAAAAAGACCGTGCAGAGCACGATGCTTGCAAAACCATGGTTACCATGGATACATCAAATTGTCCATTTCATCAAGATTAAAATTGACAATCTTAATCAAAGACCACATCAACAGACAGAATAACAAAATCGACTGACCAATATACTTTAAAAATCTTCGATTTTGCAAGTAACAAACAGACAAACAAACAGACAGAAAGGCGTGAAAACATAACCTCCTTCACCATCAGTGGCAGAGGTAAATATCATGCTATATTTTGTTTTTGGTCCGACCTCTCATTGGTGAAGAATCACTTTAAAAATAAATAATTCTCGTATCCGGATCCGGATTCGGATCTTCACCAAAAAAGACAGTAACATATGGCAGGGTATTTCACATGCTATGCCTTGTGTTGGCTTAATGGCTAGGGCGACAGGTTTGGCCACATGGAGTCCTGAGTACAAATCCTGCTCTGCTGTTGAATTAATATCAGGTGGGGTTGACTCAGCCTGTCATCCTTCTGAGATTGGCAAAATGAGTACCAGCTTGCTGGGATGATTGAGCTATTCAAGTATCCTGCGTCAGAGTGGCAAACCATCCAGTATTGTACCCAATAGCCCACGAGATTGCTTCAGCAGCACTAATGCTCAATATGACATGAAAATTGAGACCAAATCCATAAGCCCCTGTTTTGAACTAGATCCAACAGGGGCTAATAAGTCTGTTTCCACACCCTCTTCATCCTCAATTTGTGTTTAATTTTTTTTTTCCTTTGTCCTTTTCATAGTCTCTTTTGGCCTGCTGAGTTATTTTCTTAACTTGTCTCCATGTTCTTCTTTTTGATGTTGGTCTCTAGTTCTGTTATTTTTTATTTTATGAACGCCTTCGGTTACCCTCAACTAGCAGGGGTCCCCGGCATTGCTCTGTGCTGTTCTAATCTTGTCGGCATTTTGAAGAAATCAATTTTTTTTTTCGTGAGGGCCTAAAACACTCCCTACATCCACAAACGAATAGGGTCGAGGATAATTTAATATTATCTTTCACAAAAAAGGCTTAGGCACTATATAGTGATTTTTTTAAAAATTCACGTTTTCTTTTTCAAAATTTAACTTTTTGGCCCTAAAACACTTAGAGACACTCACTGATGAACCTCTGAAAGTTTAATGAAGATTTGTTTGGCCATCTCTGAGAAAAATGGTGACACACACAGGCAGACCGACAGATAGACAGACACGCAAACAAACAGTTCTATTATAGTATCGATTACACTGCATACCTCCTTGCTCAACCACCCTGGTTTCTTTCTTCCACACTGGAATATACTACTACTCTGCACTCTACTCTGCACTCTACACATTTGATCCTTGAAGGTAGCCCATTTCTCCGATGCAAACTGCCCACTTCACATTAACTTTACCCAATCTAAAGCTCCCAAATCATTTCTCATACTCTGAGTTTGCCTTCCTAAAATCTAACCACCTTACACCACCATCCCAAACTCCACATTGTGTTTACTATGTTGTGGTCACTTGTACCGAGATGTCCTCCCACCTCCACTTCCTCCACCAAATTGGGATCACAACTTTAAAAAGAGATCTAACACTGCACTCTCCCTCATGGCCTTTTCTACAAACTGGGTTCAAAAACAATCCTGGACTTGATCGAGGAAATCCTCCCCACTCTTCCTTTCCCCTGTTCCTGGTCCCACCCTCTCCTTGTATTGGCAAATTAAAATCTCCCATAATCAATACTCTTCCCTTATCACATGCCTTTCTGAATAATTCACATTCCCCTCTTTCCTGCCCTTCCCTCATACTAGGATCCATATAAAAGCATCCTTGAAGTGGCTTACTATTGTTGCAAAAAAAAAAAAAAGGTTTTTGGAGCCAAGAACATCACATATCCTAATGGCATCAAGAAACATCTATTGCTGGAGAAAATGTGACTGTCTGGAAACTACGTTGGAAAGGATTAACATTCATGCCAAGTTTAAATGGTTCACGACCATTCCTCCACAGTTGGGGGAAAACCTTTAGACACTCCCCCCTCCTCTCCAACACCCTTATCTCTCATTTGTCCTTGATGGATATTGTACAGCATAACATTATTTATACAGAATTTGCTTTCTCCTTATTTATTTGTTTGATCTTTGTAGTCTTCTCTGTTTGAATTATGTGCTTCTGTTGTCAATCTTACTGCTATAACAGAACATCTAATTTATTGTATATACATGAAGGTGGGGTTGTGGGGAAGAGTGTCAGTGTGGTGATAATGAAAAATGTAATTGAGAAAATAAGAGAAGGTAGGAGTGTGTGAGAAGAGGTGGGAAGAAAGAGAAAAATTGGGATAGGAGTAAACATGATGGAGAATGGAGGATGTATGACGGGGGAGAGGAGGGACGGTCATAATACTACTATTCTCGAAAATGTAATAAATATATGGCCTTTAAATATCCTCTATCAGCCAGTTTATGTTGACAAAACTTTGATGCTCTTTACTTGCCCTGAGGACTGCTCAGATGGCCTGGAAAGCATGGACACAATACACAAGATGGTTGAAAAGGTGCTTGACGTGTTGATGATGACGATTGGACGCAGGGAAGGAGACACAGCACAGCGAAGCCGGCGCTTGGCTCATCTCTTATTGCTTCTGTCCCACATCCGCCATATTAGGTCTGCCCTGGTTTGTTTGTTGTATTTTTAAAATTTATCCCCCTCATTCTCACTGAGCATTGATGTAACCCTGAGATAGATGTTTTATCATGTTATACAGCAAATGTGTTTGGCACCTAATCATACATGCTATTCAGGACGCTGTCTCGGATACGGCTTCAGATTGTGTTCAATTGGATCAAATGAAAATTGTACCCCATCTGAAAAGTGTACAATCAGATTGTACCCCATCTGCTCCCCCCACACTCCTGCCCCTCCCAGCTTCTGACCCTCCCAGCTTCACCCATTCTACTCCTAGCTTTGCCCATGCCCCCCCCCCACTTCCCAGCTTCACACCCTCCACACACCTTCATGGCTTCCTCCGCCTCACACCCTCTCCTTCCTCCTTTCCACATCCCTGTGTCCTATCCATCCCCCATTATCCCTAACTGTGTGGACCTCAAACATCTGGGGCCCTTGCTCCAACCTGACAGATCTCTCAATCCAGGCCACTGCCACTAAACTGGGTGTCATCTGTTTAACAGAATCCTTCTTCCCACAGGACGTCACTCACTCCTTATTGTCTCTCCTTGGCTATTGTCTCCTCCAGTTTAACCTACCTGAACCCCGTCCTGGTGGTGGAGTTGAACTGTATATCAAGAACTCCATTTCGCACTCTCCATATACTGCTCTTACACTTCCCAAACCCCAAGAGTCTCTCTGGCTGTGACTACCCCTCTGCTCCAACCTAATGTTTGTCTGTGTTGTACCATCCTCCCAACAGTGACTACTCCATCTGCATTTCTCTCTCAGATGACATGAACCAACCTTTAGCCACTCATCCCAACTCTCTCTTCCTCACATGTGGTGATTTCAATTATCACCATGCTAATTGGCTGGGAGTTGGTACCTCTCTCACCAACCATGACACTTCTGCAAAGGACTTCTGTGACTCCATGGGTCTGACAATCTGTGAATGTTCCCACCTGGATTTCTACTGATGGCAAATCTTCCCTCCTGGATTTGGTGATGACCAACTTCTCCGCCAATGTATCTTGCTTGTCCTCTGCCCCAGTTGACTCTTCTGATCATGTACTTTTGTGAAGGTCGACATCTCTCTGGCCATTGTCAGAGAACAGCCTCAGTGCCGGCGAGTCACGCAGTTCACTCAGGCACACTGGCAGGGACTACACGCAGCCATCTCTCTTCAGGACTGGTCTTCTATATCTACCACCTCTGATATTAATTCAGCCTGGGAATTCCTCCACAGAAACCTGCTCTCTGTTATGCACCGATTTACCCAATCTCATCTTTATTTGTCTGACCCATCCTCCTGGCCTTGGTACTCTGAATCCTATGGTGAGACAGTTGCCTTAAAACAACTAACATTCTCCTTCTGGAAGGCAATTCCAACTGAAGGCAACCTCACATCATTCCACAAAGCCTACAACAAGTGTGTGTCTACTCTCAGGAGAGCCAGAAAAGAATATCTATCAAATCTCAAGATTGAGCTTTCAAACTTGTCTCCTATCATCAAACCTGGTGACGCTTTGTTAAGTCTGTCTCTCGTGTATGCTTCCCTTACATCCCTTCCCTCACTTCAAAGGAACCATAGCCGATTCAGCTCGTAAGAAGGCCAAGTTCCTCAATTCTGTGTTTGCTTCAAAATCTTGTGTCCCTAATCTCAATCACTCTCAATCTTTCTCTCTACCCACCCTTCCCATGCATACCCAACTGCTCCTTGACTCTGTGTCTTTTGCACCTGCGAAGGTGGAAAAGTTTCTGGCAATCCTCAACACTGACTCTCCAACTGGATCAGAAGGCATCAGCTCACGTGTCTTAAAAACCTGCTCTGCTGCTCTTGCATATTCTCTCTCTGCCCTTTTCAACCTGTCATTTACCATAGGTCACCTTGCATCTGCTTGGAAATCAGCTAATATCACAGCCTTACATTAAAAAGGTGCAAAAGCAGATCCCTTTAATCACAGACCAATTAGCTTGCTTCCAATCATCAGGAAGGCCATGAAATCTATCACCACAGTTGACACAATCATTCCTTTTCTCCAACAGGGTCATCTTAGATCAACAACTCAGATTCATACCTGGTCCTTCTACCTTGGACATGCTGCTTCTACTCTCCCAACAATGGATGGTGGCCCTCAATATCAAACATGAGATCAAGGCCATCTCTTTGGACATATCTCAAACTTTTGATGCAGTCTGACATCCCACCTTGCTCTCCAAACTGTCTGCCTTTGGAATCCAAGGCTAACTCCACTCTTGGATTACTGACTTCCTCTACTCTCATAGCCAATGTGTGGCTCTCAACGGACTTGTTTTATCCCCTCTCCTTGTCAAGCTGGAGGCAGTGTTCTAGACCCCATATTATTCCTAATCTTTATCAATGATATCTCTGACTCTCTGGAAAATCCCCTTTAACTCTGCTGATTAATCCACCCTCTTATCTGCTTTGACATCTCTCATTCTTCTGACAGACAGACAGCAGCCTCTCCCCTCTCTTCAGACCATGACAAAATCACAAGATGGTTAAACATTGGAATGTGCCTTTCAATCCTGAGATATCTCTCGATCTGTCTCTGTCTGTCTGTCTGTCTCTCTCTCTCTCTCTTAGGACCGCACCGCAAACCCTCCCATCTACTTTTTCAACAACCCTCTCAAATAAGTTCAATCACTCAAACTCTTGGGTCTCACTCTCAGCCATGATCTCTCTTGGGCAAGCCACATTTCAAAGTTGGCCTCCAAAGCCAGCTCTTTATCAATGATTGGGCATCCTCCACCATGTAAAGTCCTTCCTGACAACAACTGAACTCCTATCCACAGACAATGCTTTCATCTGCAGCTTGATGGAATACTGCTCTCTCCTCTGGGTGCCCCTGCCTCATACCTTAAGGGGCTGTCACACCTTGACGATTTAGCCAGCGTATGCCGACGTATGGAAAATTTGTCTAAAATGCTGGCACACGTCGAATATGTTATGGGTAAGTTTTGTATACGTTAAGAGCACGCTGAAGCACGCTGGTATACGGCGTAGTACGCCGAGCTCGTCGACAAATTATAACATGCTCAAAATTTTTCGACGTATGCCAGCATATGACTCGCACGTTCCGCATACGCTGGCCATAAGTTGGAGGCACGTTATGCGATCGTTGACACACGTCGACACACGTTACTTGTAAGTTACTCATAAGTCGAAACATGTCGAGGTAATGTTTAGCGTACCCGAAACTTATTTCTAACCTTTGAGTCACGTGCTTTGAACCTATGTGTAACGTATCTCCAACGCATATTGACGTATGTAGACGTATTTGATTGACGTCTTCCGGACGACCACAGAACTTACTGAACGTGTTTCTA
Organism: Eptatretus burgeri; assembly: GCF_056783735.1. Lineage (NCBI taxonomy): Eukaryota > Metazoa > Chordata > Myxini > Myxiniformes > Myxinidae > Eptatretus > Eptatretus burgeri. Next base: position 41,476,796 of record NC_140969.1, on the reverse strand, counting down.
ACTTACAGCTACCGTATAATGGCGTATTGGCAGCGTTTAGGGGAATTGGTATATAAAAATGGGCTTCACAGGAGGAACCCATCAGTGTTTGAGACTCCATGTTTTTTTTGTTGTTTTTTTTTTCTTCGGCGTGACGGTGATGTTGACATTTCGATTTCTAGTGCGGTTATGATTTCAATCTTTGAGCGGCAGCGATTTAAATCGTTGAGCGGCAGCCTATGAATAGCCTACGCCACGTGATCGTCGACGATACGCTGCCACACGCTATGCATACGTTAGACTATCGTTGGGCATACGTTGTGAACGCCGACAACACGCTAAACATTCGTTGGTATAAGTTATCTATACGTTATCGAAACGTTCTGTGTACGTTACTAATACGTTATGCATTTGTCCAACTCGTTATGAATATGCCAAAAACTTTTAAAAAACATCAATAGTTCACCGTAGAAAAACATTTTTTAAAAAAGCCAAAGAAAACTTCGAAGAATGCTGCAAAGAAGTCTCCTGGCCGTGGCCGTGGACACGGACACAAGGAGGATCCATCATCACCCACACCCTCCCCATCACACTCACCTACTACGACTGACATGGACCTACTACTACTACTACCAATGCCACGCTCACCTACGACTACTACTGATACGACTGACATGTACATGTACTCAGCATGGAGTCTGAAACACTGACGGGTTCCTCGTGTGAAGCCCATTTTTATATACCAATTCCCCTAAACGCTGCCAATACGCCATTATACAGTAGCTGTAAGTTAGAAACACGTTCAGTAAGTTCTGTGGTCGTCCGGAAGACGTCAATCAAATACGTCTACATACGTCAATATGCGTTGGAGATACGTTACATATAGGTTCAAAGTACGTTACTCATAGGTTAGAAATAAGTTTCGGGTACGCTAAACATTACCTCAACGTGTTTCGACTTATGAGTAACTTACAAGTAACGTGTGTCGACGTGTGTCAACGATCGCATAACGTGCCTACAACTTATGGCCAGCGTATGTGGAAGGTGTGAGTCATACGCTGGCATATGTCGAAAAATTTTGAGCATGCTTAAAATTTGTTGACGTGCTCGGCGTACTACGACGTATGCCAGCGTGCTTCAGCGTGTTCTTAACGTATACAAAACTTACCCATAATGTATTCGACGTGTGCCAGCGTATTCGGCAAATTTTTCATACGTCGGCATACGCTGGCTAAAACGTCAAGGTGTGACAGGGCCTTGATACTTCGATGTCTAGTGCGGTTATGATTTGAATCGTCGAGCGGCAGCCTTTTAATAGCCTACGCCACGTGATCGTCGTCGATACGCTGCCGCGCTATGCATACGTTAGACTATAGTTGGGCATACGTCGTGAACGCCGACAACACGCTAAGCATTCGTTGGTATAAGTTATCTATAAGTTATCAAAACATTCTGTGTACGTTACTAATACGTTATGCATACATCCAACTCGTTATGAATACGCCAAAAACTTTAAAAAAAAAACATCAATAGTTCAGCGTACGCCAGCGTTTTACATACATTTTGATACGTTGCCATACGCTGGCTAAAACGTCAAGGTGTGACAGCCCCTTTACTCAGCATAATGTCATGGAAACCAAGGCCTTTATGATTATTGGAATTTTCTCTGATGAAGCTGAGTCTAAAGGTCTATCACTGCACCATCCCAGACAGGTCGGTGGTGTCTCTGTCTTCTATTGCCTCCTTTCTGGTCTTGTACACTCTGCTCTTTCCATGCTTTGTCCCACGTAGGTTTCTGCAGGGCTCACACAGTCTACCATCAACCCCCTTCTTGTCAAACTACCTAAATCCAGGATCACTGCTCACCTCCACTTATTTGTTCCTCTTTTTTCCTGCCTCTGGAACCAACTTCCATACTCTCTGCAATCTCATTCTTCCCTCCAGGTCTTCAAGCCTGTTGTTCACCATCATAAATCAGATCGTTCTAAATCCAAAATCATGATCTTTCCTTCCCTCATTAACTCCCCCTCCCCCAGTCCCACCCCAATCCCTCCTCCTTCCAAAGTAACAGTTTTCTCTCCTGAGAGTTCCCTTCCGTTTCCATCTTGTCCACCCCATGCATCCTCTCCTGCCCCCAATTCCTCCCCACACCCATTGTCTGTCGACTTCTCTCTGTCTAGACCCTTGGCTCTGCTGTTGGTGTTTCCCCCCTCTGTCAACTGTTCCTTTTTCCTGTTGCATCCTGATCCATTCAGTGTACTAGTACTAGCACTTCCACGAGCCTCGACTATGTATACAAAACAAGCTCGAATGAGCTAAGATCCTCGTCCTCTTAATGATGACGTCATAAAAACGAATATGACGTCATTGTGATGTATCAGGTTTGCGATAAATTATCTGTGCTAATGCCCGGCTTGATTCCCACAAACAAAATTCAAACAGCTTGCCTAGTTTCGGAGATAATGGTATAGGCGATTTCCATTAGCGGCGATATTATGACGTCAACTTTTTTCTAGGAAGAATTTCCAAAATCGGAGATAATTACTGCCTGCACGTGGGCTTTCTGCATATACATGGCAAGTTTCACGAAGATCCGATGAAAACTCTGGGTTGTGAAACAAAAAATGTCAAAAAATAGGAATGACGTCATAAATATTGATATGACGTCATAGTGATGTATCATATGTGCGGTAATTAATCTCTGCTAATGCCCTGTTCGATTCCCGCAAACAGAATTCAAAAAGCTTGTCTAGTTTCGGAGATAATTTTTAGGCCATTTCCATTAGCGGAGATATTTTGACGTCATAACGTTTTTTCTCGGAGGAATTTTCAAAATCGGAGATGGTTATTGTCTGCGCAGGGTATTTTTACATATATATGCCAAGTTTCAGGAAGTTTCCATGAAAACTGTAGGCTGTGAAACAAAAAAGTCCACAAGAACAACAACATGAGTAAGACTTAGAGATCCTCCACAAGGATCTAAAAAGGATTATAATGTGCAAAAATAGATGCAACCTCTGGCTTCGTACAGACTTGGTGCATTTATTAAGCAGAACTATACCCTTATTGTTAACCCAGCTATCTTGCATGCTGCTTGAATGAGGAAGGTACAGCTAAAAGCTTCCTTACTTGCATTGGCAGGATTTATACAAGACTGACAGCTGCCCAGGAAACCCCTTTTACAGCAAAGATTAAAATACAGGGAGACCCCCCCCCCCCCCAAAAAAAACAAAACCCAAACGATTTAATATAAAATCCTCATTTATCACTCAAATGGCACAATTTTTATCACAGATGAATTACCTTGAATAGGCCATGACTGCCTGTGCTCATCCGTGCTAAATGACATCCTCAAAATGTCTGCCATGGTGCTGCAAGCGCGCTTGCATTTGACGAGCAAAATGGTTGATCACTCTGATGCCTTCCGCTGTTGGAATTAAACAAATATTATCGATAATTGTTGCTTTGAATTCCTTATTGGATTGTGGCCTTCCTCTGTAGATGTTATCCTTCAGACAGCCCAAAGATAGAAATCTGGTGGTGACAGATCTGGTGAGTGTGAGCACATTCAAAAGCAAGTCTTCGACTGATGACTTGTCACCAAATTGCATATTGAGCCAGTTCAGTGAATAATTTCAGGTGTGGAGAGTGGCTCCATTCTGTTGAAAACATTGTTACTCTCTCTCGTAACCCCTCTGCAACTGCCTAGAATTCTCCAAAAACCTCACAAGAACTAGGATGTAACATTTTGTATTGACAGTCAATGCCTTGTCTGTGGTGTCCTTAAACCAGAGAGCCGAAGATTCCATGTTTACTGATTGTGACCTACACAGTGCATTTTTCTGAGTGGAGAGGTCATTGGGAGGAGGGGGGAGGGTGTTGATCCCCAGTATATGCAGTTTCTGGACTTGACATGCCCATAAACAAGGAAATGGGTCTCATCAGAAAACCAGACATTGTCAAGGAAGTTCAGCCTTTCTTCAGTCTTGTCTGCAAACCACTGGCACAAATCGTCACTCTTTTCTGCATATGGGCTGCAGTCAGTTTGTGCCTGATTCACGTGAAATTCCAACTTATTGATTCCGACGCTGGAGAAATTTATTCTGGCTTCTGCCCACTGAATCATTAAGAAGGTCAATGTTTTCAAGAGATGTTATATATTGAGGACATCCCAAGTGTGTTGGTCCTCCAGTACTTTTACTGTTGAGATAGTGCAACAGTGCCCTTTTCGCTAAACTTCTCGACTCAGGCAAATATCCGTGACTTGCAGGATGCAGTGTAAGTTCAAAACTTACATTTAAACTCGATTTGAGTCTTCTTGTGGGAGTCCGTTTTAATAAAAAATCTCCACAGGATAAGTATTTTGCCTAATTGTCTATGGCACCTTTAAAAAGTGAAGAATCATCACCAACTTTTGTAGTCTGTCTTGTGGTTCACTCATCTTCAAACACCTTTAAAAAAAAACAAAAAAAAACACGAGGTTGTCATGAGTGAGATGGAAGATATTAGACAAAAGGTAGGTTACGTTTTTTTGGGGGGTCACCCTGTAAATGGCTATGACAGTGCAGTCTTCTGAGTTACATCATGCAGCCTCGCAAATCTCCCCATAAAGATCTACACGTGAATCTTCACCATAGTATGGACTTGCCCACATAATGATTCAATTTCGGAAAGTTCCTCGTAAATGGCAAACTAAATCGTGCAACTGAAAATTTACTGGAAAATTTATAGATTATATCATGTGAGGGGAAATCTAAATGTTCTTCTCTTTCATGAATTTCCATAGCCAAAACAGATTATTTCTCTGCCAATGGTATCCGTAAACTCAACCACGACTGGGAACACATCACAGTGGCTGGAAACGGCCCCTAAAAGGACTAATATCACCAGTACAGGAGCTTTCCTTCAATATTGGGGAAGGGAAAACTTTTTACTGCCCTTCGTACAGCATTCGAGTTTTATGCCAAAAGTAGTATGAAATCTCATAATGAAAATAAAAAAAATGATTAGTTAAGCAACACAACTTACATTATCGCTTTACCAGTACATATTTGATTAAGTTCACAGACACAATTGTGTCCAGCAAGTATAATGTCTATACTTTCATTGCCTCTGCCACCGAAGGTGGAGTATCGAAGGTTATGTTTTCACCCATCTGTTTGTTTGTGAACAAAATATCTCAAAAAGTTGTGGACGGATTTGGACGAAATTTGGAGAGCTTGGATATGTGGCAAGGATGAAATGGTGAGATTTTTGTGAAGATCCACATCCAGATCTGGATCCAAGAATTTTAAAGTGATTTTTCACTATTGAGAGATAAGATATGGCCAAAAACGACATTTAGCAGGATATCTCAAAAAAAATTATCGACGGATTCGGAAGATACTTGGTGGGAAGGTTGGATAAGTAACAAGGAAGAATTGATTGTCGGGTTGTCGGCGACTAAACCGTCTCCCCCACCAGGTTTCTGGTGAGGAGGGTGTTTGGATATGGACACCCAGCAGGATTAAAAACAAAACCTGTCAAAGGGCGGAGGAGCTCCTTGTGAGCCAACGGCCATCCATATCTAGTGCCCAACTGTGTCTGCGGACATCCTCCTGCAGTTGGGTCACTTCTTATTAGGAGGTTGGTGGCAGGATTTGCACTCCGGCCACCGTAAAACCCTTCATTCCGCAAAACGCAAAAACGCAAAAAAATCTGAAAACCCACTCCGTGGGAGTACCTCCTGTGCAGCTTCCCTTCGCAGGGCAGCTCACCGGATGACGGGATTGGGGCAAAGCCTTCGGGACCCCCAATCTTTGATAGGAGGGAAACCACGGGGTAACATCCCTGGGTCAGATTGCGGGAGAGTGTGTCGGAGTGGTGCTGAGGTGTCGTCCACCAGACGGCGGTCTCCTTGGGTTAACCTGAGGCGGTCCCTTCGGGTGGGTGCCTGGAATGTCCTATCCATAGAGGATGATCACCTGTCTCTGTTATCATCTGAGCTCAAGCGTTTGAACATCGGGATTGCAGCTCTCTCTGAGGTTCGGAGACCGGATTGCGGCGAGATAATGGTGGGTGGTTACACCTACTATTGGTCTGGTCGCTCTGATGGTTACCATACCCAAGGAGTTGCTGTAGCTGTGTCCAATAAGCTGACCCCAATGATAATTGAGGTAACACCGGTCAACGAGCGTATTATGAGATTAAGGATTCGTCACTCCTCAGGTGTCATTTCCCTGGTCTCTGTTTATGCTCCGACTGAGGCGAGTGATCTCACCGTGAAGGATGCATTCTACGCCACACTCGAGTCTGTGGTTGATCAGTGCCCCAGACGAGATACACTTCTAGTCTTGGGGGATTTCAATGCATCGACTGGAACTGATAGGGACGGTTATGAGATGTGTGTTGGTCCCCATGGGTCAGGAACTGTGAACCAGAATAGCACTAAGTTCCTTGACTTTGCAAGAAGTCATGGACTTAGGGTGGCTGGTTCATGGTTTCAGCGCCCAGAAGCTCATCGCTGGACTTGGTATTCCAACGCTGGCGGTGTGGCAAAGGAGATTGACCATGTCCTCATTGACGGTCGTTGGAGGATGATCCAGAACTGCAGGGTCTACCGGAGTGCTCAGTTCCTCAATACTCACCACAGGCTTGTTGTAGCAACTCTAAAGCTACACCTTAAATCCTGGAGAATGGTACCATCCCAGCTGAGACTGGATGTTGCCAAGCTCAGGGATGAGAGAGTAGCTGAGGAGTTTGCGAACAGGCTGAGTGGACACTTGGGGGGTCTGGGTGCTTTGGGGGGTCCTGAAGAGTTGTGGAGCGCCTTCAAGACCACCGACCTTGATGTTGCCGGTGGATGCCTTGGAGCTCACCGCAGGGCAAAGAAGAATTTTGTCTCTCAAGGGACACTGGATACCATTGACCAGAGTCGCAGGGCCAGGCTGAATGGCAGAGCTGAGCTGTTCAGGGAACTGAGGCGTAAAACTGTACGTGCACTGAGGGTGGACAAGGAGGCCTATGTGCGAGGAATCTGTGAGGGGGTAGAGCATCACCTGTGGACAGGTGATTCTCGTCCCGCTTACAGGGGAATTCGCGCATTACGTTCATCCAAGCCCATCCCTCGGAGCACTACAGTTCGAGCAGAGAGTGGTAGGCTCTTGACAGAGGAGTCTGAAGTGAAGGCCCGCTGGGCCGGTTACTTTGAGCGGTTGTACCAGGCTGATCCCCCAACTGTCGAGTTGGACGTCAAGGGTGTTACAATCCCTGTTGCTGACCCCCGAATCAACTGTGGTCCACCTACGCTTGTGGAAACACGGGCTGCGGTGAACCAGTTGAAACGGGGCAAAGCTCCAGGGATCTGTGGCATCCATGCCGAACTTCTCAAGGCTGGTGGAAATGCTGCACTCGTGTCGTTGCATGCAGTTTTGTGCTCTGCCTGGAACACAAGCATCATCCCAACTGACTGGAAGAGGGGCCTTGTTGTCCCTCTCTGGAAAGGGAAGGGTGATCGCCAAGACTGCAACAACTACCGAGGGGTGACGCTGCTCTCAGTGCCGGGCAAGGTCTTTGCTCGGATAATTCTCGATAGGGTTCGCCACCATCTGCTTGAGCACCAGCGTCCAGAGCAGTCAGGCTTTACACCAAAGAGGTCAACGATGGACCCTATCCTTGCACTTCGTGTCCTCACCGAACGCAGACGAGAGTTTCGGCAGGGGCTGCTTGCAGCCTATGTTGATCTCTGTAAAGCGTTCGATTCAGTGAATCGGGATGTCCTCTGGAGGATTCTTGGTCTTCGTGGGGTGCCACCAAAACTGATCGATCTGATGTCTGAACTCTACTCTGGTACTGAGAGTGCTGTGAAGTGTGGTGGTACCATCTCTGACTTATTTCCAGTTGTTACTGGAGTTCGTCAGGGATGTGTACTTGCCCCCACACTTTTCAGCACTTGTATGGACTGGATTCTAGGGAGGATGTCGGAGAGATCAAGTTGCGGTGCGTCATTTGGGAATGTCAAGATCTCGGACCTTGACTTTGCAGATGATGCAGTCATCTTTGCGGAGACTTTAGACATCCTCTTGGGGGCCCTGGAGGTGCTGAATGAGGAGTCGGAGCCGTAGGGATTACGGGTTTCTTGGGTCAAAACTAAGATCCAGGCTTTCGGTGACATCTTGGATGCTGCTGTCCTGTCTGTGTCTGTTTGTGGTGAGGATGTTGAGGTCGTGAAGAGATTCACTTACCTTGGCAGTGATATTCATGTCTCTGCTGGCTGCGAGTCAGAGGTCAATAGACGTCTGGGTCGGGCCTGGGGAGTCATGGATTCACTGGATCATGGGGTGTGGCGCTGCCGGTAACTGTGCGGGAGGACGAAAGTCCGAGTCTTCAGGTCCTTGGTACTTCCAGTCTTGCTCTATGGGTGCGAGACTTGGACTCTGACCAAGGATCTGAGACGGAGACTTAATTCCTTTGGCACCAGGTCTCTTCGGAGAATCCTTGGCTATCGCTGGTCGGATTTTGTGTCCAACGAGCGGTTGCTGAGAGAGACTCGGATGAGATTTGTTACCTGCATAGTGCGTGAGCGTCAGTTGCGGCTGTATGGACATGTGGCTCGTTTTCCTGACTCTGATCCTGCTCACCAGATTCTCTCAGCGAGGGAGTCTCATGAGTGGAGGAGGCCAGTGGGTCGACCACGTGCCTCATGGTTGCAACAGGTTGACCATCATCTCAAGGAGATGGGGATGGGCCTGGCATCTGCCTGGGGGATGGCCAGACGGAGGCCCCTGGAGTACCGGCGGAAAGTGGACGCAGCGACATGCTGTTCTGGCACATGCTCCCATACCTGACCTGACCTGAAGAATTGATTCAGTTTTGGTGAAGATCCGAATCCGGATCTGGATCCAGATCCGAGAATTTTTCGTCATTCTTCACCATTGAGTGATCGGCCTAAAACGACATTTAGCATGATGTCTGAAAAAGTTGTGTACGGATTCGGACGAAAAACTTGGTGGATGAGTTGGTTAGGTGACGAGAACAAGCTGATTAAATTTTAGTTCAGGCTCGAATCCAGGTCCGGCCTTTCAGTGGGATACAAAACGTAAACTAATCAGCCTGGTGGAGGTATGCTCTCGACCGAGTACCCTTTTAGTTCTTGAATGTAATTACAGAAACATGGGATTTTTAACCTTGAAATGAATTTTTTTTAATGCATCATTCTGGATAGATTCAAAACATCCGTAGTTAATTTTCACTCGACATAATATTACAAATGTTGATACATTTATTTGATGTCCAATAATTATCTGGCATATTCATCCACACCCTTCCATACAGTAACAAAGGGATAGAGCACCTGAAAAGTATCAAGCACAAGAAGGTGATTCCACTATATGATCTCATCCTAGAACTCTTGGATGCCCACCACCTCCAGAAGCCTCTGGAAAATGCCAATTGCCACGAACAAAAGCCATCCAGCTGCAACAGTGGCAAGCCGGAGTCCTTGGGCGAGTCTTTTGCTGCTAAAGCTGAATCAAGCCATTGTCAGAATTCCTCAGAATTCAAACTAACTGCTGACTGGGATGCAATAACTAGCTCATGGGCATGCAATGGCGGACTAATGGAGGACCACGTGAATGAAGAGGCCCCACAGGGGAGTTGTGCGGTTAGGGAAAATGGTCTCAAGTCAAACCTGCAAGCTGAAACTTCTGCAAAATTGGAAAAAGATCTCCAAGAAAACTTGGTTAAAGATCTACGGGGAGGAAATATCAAGTTTCTTAACAGTCACTACAAACAGCCATTTCATTGTTGACATTTTATTGCTTTGCTATTCTGCAAATCTCTCGATCAAGATTCGTGGAATGTTTTTTGGAGACATTTTGGCAGGAATATTATATATTTTGCTCTTCATGTTTCAAGTTATAAGCAAATGTGACGATTTTATAGACATTATAAAAGGCACATTTTTAGTCATGGCTTTGTTTTGTTGTGATAAGATTAAGGTGCACAGTCTTAAGCGACTTAATAGGCATATATTGAGGATAATTATTCAGCATCACGAGTTAATAATGTGAAAACAGTGATAGATACTTTTATCTGCATCCATTTTGTTGAAATTTTCGTGGAATTCACAAGGACTGAACTTCTAAAAAAATAAAAATCTGTGTGTGCGCGTGCGCGCGTGCGCGCGTGCGCGCGTGCGCGCGTGCGTGCGTGCGTGCGTGTGTGCGTGTGTGCGTGTGTGCGTGTGTGTGTGTGTGTGTGTGTGTGTGTGTGTGTGTGTGTGTGTGTGTGTGTGTGTGTGTGTGTGTGTGTGTGTGTGTGTGTGTGTTGTACCTCTCATACATACGTGGAAGCTAAATCAATCACCTTGGTATTGCTCACCTCACTCTGTGTGATTCATTTACTACTTGTACGCAATTTGGAGCAACTTGGTGTTCGAAAGTGAGAAAGGTTTATCATATAGCTTCTGCAGGGAAAGTGCTATAACCCGAACTTGCTGTTCAATGCAGAGATTAAGCGTTTCCTGTGGTTGTATTTTGTCCACATGTCATCGTATAGAGTGGTGTCCAAAATGTCTCATTTGACATGGGCATTGAAACTGTTTCATTCAAACGAAAGAAAAAAGTTTTTCTTTCTATCGCTGTTGATTATTGTGGTAATATGGGCACATTATCTGTATAATTAATCATTTCCCTTTGCCCAAAACCATGGTCACAGGAACTCGGTTCTAATCCACATTGTTTCAGAATGTAATACATACAGTACAAAGATTACATTCCATCTATCGAGTCGAATGCTGATTTGACCAAGATGAAGTCACAAATTTGATCCGGTGCTTACATCGTCTCGAGGTGTGGCTGCGTCACTGAACAGTGCTCCGTAGATTATGGGAGGAAATTTAGAATTTCTCCAGCCGAGTCATGGCACTCAGTGGCCTACTCGTTTTGAAAGGTGCACTTGGACATTGTAGACAAAACATTGATTGCAAGCAGAGAAGGTACAATCATACGACTCAAACAAAAACATATCGAGAATTAAATAAAGACGTTTTTCCTCAAAATATGTCAAAATAATTAAGGACGATGAGTAACTGAGCTCAATGTTCTCTTGAAATTGATATCATGGTGCAATGTTTTAATTTTCTTTTTAAAGCCTGGCGTTGGCTTAACGGTTAAGGTGGCTGGCTTAAGATCGTAGGGTCTCGATTTTGACCCCCTGTCAACCGTTGAATTATCACCAGGTGGGTTGACTCAGCCTGTCATCCTTCTGAGGTCGGCAAAATGAGTACCAGTGGTGAACTGGTAACAGGGGGAATTGCATCAGCGGCACAGCTGCGCCCCCAGAAAATGATACAACCAGCAGCCACGGGCTGCACATGAAATGTATGTATTTTCTTTTTATATATTTTTGCTAATGGCCATAAAATAAAGACAAAAATTGTGTCCATTTCAGAGAATTACTGTGAAAGGATAACCTTGTGCATGCCACAACAGGCATACTTCAGGAAAGCACATTCTGCCAGCAAAACTTGTACAAAAGTACAAAAACATTCCTGCAACCATCAGGTTATAAAACTCAGTGTGCAATTTAAACCTTTTTTTAAAGTTAATTAACTGCCTGTTACAGCATAATTCACCCTTTATTTTCGTTTGTTGTTGGCAATTTTGATGGAAATCTTGAAATAATTTAATCATTTACTCGTGTTTTAACTCTGAGATGTTATCCATTGTTGTGTTACTGTTAACATCTGTCGTGAAGATGATGAATGGCCAATGAGACTTGGTCTTCATGGTCTTAGTGGATGGGTGAGCCATAACAGGCTTTGTCTGGTCAATTTTATTGTTTTGGACTTTTACACATCCACTAAACATTGTGTTGCCATCCTAGATATAAACTTAACATTTCTTTTTTCCATGAGTTAATATGACCTTAATCTGAAAAGATCTCGGATTGAGATTTACTCTCGACTCAGCTGATCCATGTAAATCCTGCTTGTCGATGGGTACATGGCTGGTGGTTGTCGAAGCCCTTCATCTTGACAAATCATCCTGACAAGTCGTCAATGCTTATGTAGCAAAGAACCAATCTTGGACAGGTCGTTACTCCATCACAGATGAAGACAATACAACAAGGCTTGGTTCACACGTGCTAAATCTCAAATCAATTCAAAATCCACAATAGATCTCTAGCTAGAAAAAGGCATTAGTTGTTTTTTTTCAGTTATTCTAAAATCAATATAAAATAATTAGGCATCAGTGTTGAGTCTGAAGTTCAGTTTCTTTCATACTATTGGTTTGTGACAATAGTTATCAACTTTGCACAAGTGCATGTGGGTTCCATTCAGTTCTTCAGTTTCTCAAGCTGGGAATTACCTGTGGCTACATTGATAGATCTGCCGTCCATTGGAGTTTGTGGCAGTTTCTCTTCATCTATTTAGTTGGATTTGACTATCTTTTCCTACTTGCTCTTACCACGTTAGCTGGTCCATGATTGTGACAGTTATGGTATCTGTTTGGTGAAGATTTATAATCATTGATATGCTGTTGATAAATGTGTGACTTAACGCGTCGGTGCAAACGAACTCGCGCGTATTCAGGCAGCAGAAGGAATGCTCATAAGAATGGACTGTTGGCATCGGCCACGAACCAGTGCTCGTTTTCATTGCATTATGGATTATTGTATGGCAACGTAAAATGCTTACAGTTTACGTCACGTAAAACGCCGCCAATCCGTCATGTAACACGTGTTCTTTGTTGAATTTTTGAAGGAAGCGTACAGTTTTGTTAAACCAGTACAGATCAAGCCAACTAAATGGCTGTCTCACTGTCATGTGACAGTGCATCTGATCTTTTTTCAGAATGCATTGTGTTCCTTGTACCCTCTGGTGTTGTCAGAATAAAGCCAACAGTTTGGCAAACCTTACCAAATTCTGCATAGAAAAGGTTTTTTTAACCGCTCCTAAGATCGGAATACACGAAATGTAAGGGCCCCAGGATCGAGAATAAATTTCGTACTGGTTCAACACTGTTACTATCTTTCACGTACATCCACAATTAATCTTTTTTATATTTATTCAGAAAAAAAAGAACATTTATTTAACTCTCTGCGAGTTATATAGAGAATTATGTTGCAGTTTAAGAAAACACCGAAAAACATGATAGCGTCATCAGATTTAATTAGATGTTGGCTTGACAATGACCTTCTTGCATCGAATTATATCTTTGTAAAAATCAAAAATTAAATAAATGTTTACAAAGCCATCCATATTACCAACACTTTTTAATGACGTCAGTGTACTTTTGTGCAAAGTGTTTCCTATTTTAATATTCCCTGTGCCCATTGTCATGCAACTGTATATAAAGAATTATAAATGTGTTTTGTATGCCAAATGTATTTCACTGTCATGGTGATGTGGGTGCTCTTTGTATCATGAAAATGATGTACTGATGAAAAAAATATATATAATGTCTTCACATTGTCTGAGGGTCATGGTATGCTTTGTGACTTCACATAATTTTATTGTATTTGACCATTATATTGACTACAAGGTTTTCACTTTTTATATCAGACATCGACCCACCATTGGAGCTTTTTGAGGATATAGCCCTCCCTGTCACCCCCCCCTCTCACCCCTCAACTTTTCGCAAAAACGCTACGTTACCTCCTACACCCATTTCTTCAACTAAAGTTAATAATTCATTCAGACAATCTTTTCATTTAAGTATACGATCCATAACCAAAAAAAGAACAAAAAACCCGACAGCAAAAGCAAACAAGAAAGAGCAATCAGAGATTGCAGACCCTTGCCAGAAGACTTGTTTTATGTGATGTTTGTATATTTTTGTTTAATGTATTTAGTGTGGTGTTTGTGTATTGGTGTGTTACACAATTAATAATAAACATAATTAGAACTGCTGGCAGTGATAACAGAGTACCAAGATGTCCAGCTTTGATCGGACACCTGATCCTGACCCGCGACGTTTATTACCTTGCGCTCGCAAAGTGAAAAGCGGGGTTAAATACGTATATGCATTTTTTAAATTAATTTTCTCAGAAACCGTTAGTTTGGTTTACACAAAATATTCCAAATAGGTGCGCCACCTGCTGTGGAATTTTTTTTAGTCTTAATTATGACATCATAGGTTATGTTGTACAGGTGTTGTACCAATACCAATGTACCAATAAGCCTGGTGTTGGCGCAGTGGTTAGGGCAGTGGCTTGTGACCCAAAAGGTCCTGAGTTCAAGCCCCGTTGGGCCACTGAATTAATACACCAGGGGGTTGACTCAGTCTGTCATCCTTCCGAGGTCGGCGAAGTGAGTACCAGTGTGTACTGGGCCAGTGTATACCCCGGTTAAAATAGGTGTACCATATCCCTGTGTCGTAAGAAGCGTCAGGGTTGCGTCAGGAAGAGCATCCGGCGGAAAACATGTGCCAAATCACTATGCGGATCATACGGATGATCCGCTGTGGCGACCCCTAACAGGAGCAGCCGAAAGAAGAAGAAGAGAAGGTTATGTGGTACAGGCACCATGTTGGAAAAAAATGGCACCTTTATATCTCTGAAACTGCTCCATGGACAACGTTTACACGTGGCTCATTGTCAAGTACTCCCCATGGGGAATAGGATATGTTAATTATGTCATCAGTGCCTTTATTATGAAGTCATAATTTGACAAGTGCAATGCTTGATCCGGTCAGTATGAAAAAAATATATCTGCAATTGTTGAAGCTGTAAACCGATCAATGCAAAACTTTAACTCGTTGATGAACGACCCATCAGAAATATAATTTGATAAAAGTGACATCATTGGTCACTGGTCTGGCACCATATTAGATTAAAGAAGAAAAAAAAACACCAAGTCCTTCTCAAGACTGCACAGGGTAAGTATTCTACGAATATCATCTAGTTATTATTCAACTGAATTCAGAATGGGATTAAAATAAATTCAATTTAAATCAAATGGAAGACCAAATTGGTAAAGTCCTGCATTGGAGTCATCAGAAGGAACCTGAACAAGAAAAAAAAAGCAAAGATGAAGTCATCAAGTGGAACCCAGATAGGATTCTGGTTTCACATGCTCTTGTTCAATCCTCAAACCCAGTTATGCAATCTTAATTGCATGAATATAGCATTCTTTTTTTGCACAAGTTTGCAAAATGGCTGTCTGTGCTGTACTCATTTGGAAATGAGCTTCTTTATTAAACCTTTGAACCTTAGTCCGGTTTACCAGCCATTATTCAAACCTTCGTATACCTGAGCGGCCCGCTTTTTCTCCAGGGAGCTCAGGATGGGAGAGCCGAAAATCCAAGGAGCTCAGGGTCCAAAGGATTAAAGCAAAAAAGCAGAAATTCTGAAGTGTTCTTCCATGTAAAAGGTTTTTAGTCATGTTCATTTCATTGAAGTGGACCATTCCTTCTCAATGGAATTGGGAGACAATGTAACACCAAGACTGAGCAGCATGTTTCAATCAGATGAAAATTGACAATTTTATAAATATGGCCTACGTTGACCTTTTGGCATATATTCCCATCATTACTAGATCATAATTGTGAAGTTTCAGGTCAATCGATGAAGTGGTTCAAGAGAGAATTTTTTTAAAGATTTTTGCTCAATCAAATATTGCTGCCAGGCTATGTGACCTATCAATAATTTGTGAATACCTTGGTATCCCCAAGGCTTGGGGAACATTTGTGTGAAGTTTCCCCTCGATCTGTCCAGCTGTTCTGGAGAAAAATGTTTTTTTTTATAGCTTTTATGGTAAATCTGATATGGCTGCCAAACCACATGACCTATGACATATGTGTGACTGTTTTCTTCCTCATTGATAGGTGGTAATTAATACATGTAAAGTGCCACCTCAATCTGTTAAGCCATTTCAGAAATGAAGATGTTTGAAGGTTTAAAAAAGAAAAAGACAATATGCCTGCCAAACCACGAGGCCGATGACATCATCACTTTTTTTTCTTTGGACCAATTTATCCCTAGACGACCTTCAAAATTTTTCATACTGATTACATGTAGCATTGTATGTGTGCAATTATGATGTCATAACGAAGGCCCCTATAACATTAAAAAAAATAAAATCACACTTACTCCCCATTAGGAGTACATGCCATGTGCCAAGTTTCAATTTTTCCATGGAGCGGTTTCAGAGATAGAGGTCCAATATTTTTCCTTTTTTCCAACATGGCTGCCTCACCACATGACCTATGACATCATAATTATCATTCAAACATTCTACATGAGTAGGCGATCATTTGGTGAAAAATTTGTTTCAATCTGACAAGTGGTTGCAGAGAAAAATAATAAAGTTCTCTGCAAACAAATGAATGAAAAATCACTCATAGAGTGACAGTGAAACAGACAGACAGACAAATGCTACAGACCAACATACTTGGTAAAAAAAAAAAAATTCACCAATAACAGACAAACAGACCCGAATGCAATACCCTCTCCTCCAGCAAAGGAAAGTATAGCTTATAGGTATACTATTCATCTTCTTCACTACTGTCATCATCATCAATACTGAAGATCACATCTGTCAAGCTGACGTGCAAGACATCCGGGTCATCAACCTAATTGGCATCCACTGAAGTTTGTCTTTCAGAAACAATATCCACCAGCACTTGTGTAAAATGAGAACATAATTTTATTTAAAATGAAAAATCACTCAGTGAGCCTTTGCGAAACGGAACAGCACTCGGTACAGCACACACCTCCACCAGGCTGAAGAGTTTACATTTTGTATCCTACTGCTCGGTCGGATCTAAATCCTGACCATAACCAAAATCGAAGTGGCTTGTCACCGTACCAACTCATCTACCTCGTTTTGTCAGAACTCGTCGACAAGTTTTTGAGATAACATGCTATACATCGTTTTTGGTCCTATCTCTCAACGATGAAGAAGCATGAATAAAATTCTCAGATCCTGATACAGATTCGGATCTACAAAATTAAGCGTTGCTGTCCTTGGCCGGGCACCTACACACAAAAAAAAAAAAATTCAAAACGATTGCTTGAAAACTGTGGCCAAAAATCGTGTGACAAACCCAGACAAATGCTACAGACCAACATAGTTGGTGAAAAAAAAATTTCGCCAAGTAATAATGACCCATTGTAATTTTGGAACTTGATAATAATGACCTTCCTCTACAATGGCATGAGTGCCTTACATCATTTAAGCACGCCAACGCTACATTCTTTAACTGACCAACAGGACTCCAGCACAATTATTGGGGTGGAACCATTGATGAATGTCAGAGTCTACCCCATAAACACTATACAGTATTCACCACTAAATTAATAATTAAAAACTAAAATAAATAAACGACTATGGATAAAATGAATTTCTTCATTTATCGATTTAATACTTTTTCTGCACTTGTCATGCGTCACATTTAAACTAATCGATCATCTAAACTCGTTTCCTTTTCGTTGGATTCTCTGCTTCACTTTCCTCCAGAACTTCCACCCTGCATGCTAAGTTTGCCTCCTTGTGGCCATAATACGAACATCTATGAACATCCACAACGAAAGCACAGCATTCACCAGCAGCATGGCAAAGTAGCACAAACTATTTTTTATTATATTATCTTACCAACACGTATTTGGAGATATTGTATTGTAACAAAATGGACTCTTGACAAGTTACATAGTTGATTAGTTATATCGTAATTTGCATGTTTAAAGTAAATGTATTCTAAACTCTTTTAAATTGGACCAATCTGACTCTGCTACTGGACTGGACAGCAGGAGATCACACGTCCTAAAAACCTCCTCTGCTGCTCTTGCACATCCTCTCTCTCTCTCTCTCTCTCTCTCTCTCTCTCTCTCTCTCTCTCTCTCTCTCTCTCTCTCTCTCTCTCTCTCTCTCTCTCTCTCTCTCTCTCTCTCTCTCTCTCTCTCTCTCTCTCTCTCTCTCTCTCTCTCTCTCTCTCTGTCTCTGTCTCTGTCTCTGTCTCTGTCTCTGTCTCTGTCTCTGTCTCTCTCTCTCTCTCTGCCCTCTCCAACCTGTCGTTTACCGTAGCTCGGTCATCTTTCATCTGCTTGGAAATCCACCAACATCACTATATTCCAGAACAAAGTTCAAAACTGATCCCTCAACTGCAGACCAATCAGTTTACTTCCAATCACCAGTGAGGTCATGGAATCTGTCATTGCAGTTGAAATGATAACCTTCCTTTTCTCCAACAACCTCATCTCTGATCACCAATTTGGTTTCAGACCTGGTCACTCCACCTTAGACATGGTGCTTCCACTCACCCAACAATGGATGGAGGCTCTCAATGTCAGACTGAGATCAGGCCTGTCTCTTAGGACATATCTCGTGGTTTTGATAGTCTGACAACCTGGCACAGTTGTACCAGGCTGATCAACCAGCTGTCAAATTGGACGTCAGGGGTGTTACAATCCCGATTTCTGACCCTCCAATCAACTATGGTCCACCTTCGGTTGTGGAAACACAGGCTGCGGTGAACCAATTGAAATGGGGTTAAGCTCCAGGTATTTACGGCATCCATGCTGAACTTCTCAAGGCTGGTTGAATGCTAGACTCGTGTCGTTGCATGCAGTTCTGTGCTCTGCCTGTAACACAGGCATCATCCCAACTGACTGGAAGAGGGGCCTTGTTGTCCCTCTCTGGAAAGGGGAGGGTGATCGCCAAGACTGCAACAACTATCGAGGGGTGACGCTGCTCTCAGTGCCGGGCAAAGTCTTTGGTTGGATAATTGTTGAGAGGGTTCGTCACCATCTGCTTGAACACCAGCATCCAGAACAGTCAGGCTTTACACCAAAGAGGTCAACAATTGACCGTATCCTTTCTCTTCGGGTCCTCGCCGAACGCAGATGAGGGTTTCAGCAGGGGCTGCTCACAGCCTATGTTGATCTTTTAAAGTGTTTGATTCAATGAATCGGGATGCCCTCTGGAGTATTCCTGGTCTTCGTGGGGTGCCACCAAAACTGATCGATCTGATGTCTGAACTATACTCTGGTACTGAGAGTGCTGTGAGATGTGGTGGTACCATCTCTGACTTATTTCCAGTTGTTACTGGAGTTCATCAGGGGTGTGTACTTGCCCCCACACTTTTCAGCACTTGTATGGATTGGATTCTGGGGAGGATATCGGAGAGAACAAGCTGCGGTGCATCGATTGGGAATGTCAAGATCTCTGATCTTGATTTCGCAGATGATAAAGTCATCTTTGCAGAGACTCGAGATATCCTTTTAGGGGCCCTCGAGGTGCTGAATGAGGAGTCCGAGCCCCTACGATTACGGGTTTCCTGGGTCAAAACTAAGATCCAGGCTTTCAATGACGTCTTGGATGCTGCTATCCTGTCTCTACCTGTTTGTGTTGAGGATGTTGAGGTCACGGAGAGATTCACTTACCATGGCAATGATATTCATGTCTCTGCTGGCTGTGAGCCAGAGGTCAACAGACGTCTGGGTCGGGTCTGGGGAGTCATGGATTCACTAGATTATGGGGTGTGGTGCTGCCGGGACCTGTGCAGGAAGACAAAAGTCTGAGTCTTCAGGTCCTTGGTGCTTACAGTTTTGCTCTATGGATGTAAGACTTGGACTCTGACCAGGGATCTGAGAAGGAGACTTAATTCCTTTGGTACCAGGTTTCTTCGGAGAATCCTTGGCTATCGCTGGTCAGACTTTGTGTCCAATGAGCGGTTGCTGAGAGAGACTCAAATGAGATTTTTTTACCTGCATAGTCCGTGGGGGTCAGCTGCGACTATGAACATGTGGCTCGTTTTCCTGACGCTGATCCTGCTCACAAGATTCTCTCAGAGAGGGAGCCTAGTGAGTGGAGGAGGCCAATTGGTGACCACGTGCCTCGTGGTTGCAGCAGGTTGATCAGCATCTCAAAGAGATGGGGATGGGCCAGGCATCTGTCTGGGGGATGACCAGACAGAGGCCCCTGGTGTACCGGCGGAAAGTGGACTCAGCGACGTGCTGCTCTGGCGCATGCTCCCATACCTGACCTGACCTGACATCCTGCCTTGCTCTCCAAACAGTCTGTCAATGGCATTCAAGGCCAACTCCCTCCACACATGGCTTACTGACTTCCTCTACTCTCGTAGCAAATGTGTGGCACTCAATGGAATCCTTTCATATCTTCTCCCTGTAAAGGCTGGAGTATCCCAAGGAAGTGTTGTGTGCTCAGTCCTCCACCTGATCTTCATTAATGTCTCAAACTCTCTGTAAAATCCTCTTTATCCATTTGCTGCTAATTCCACTCTTTGCCGTGACATCCTTCAGACAGGCAGGCTGCAGCCTCTTCCCTCTCTTCAGACCTTGACAAAAATCACAAGCTATTCAAATTTGACCTGAACATCCTCACCACAAACAGGCACAGACAGAACAGCAGCATCCAAGATGTCATTGAAAGCCTGGATCTTAGTTTTGACCCAGGAAACCTGTAATCACAGCAGCTCCAACTCCTCATTCAGCACCTCAAGGGCCCCCAAAAGGACATCTAAAGTCTCCACAAAGATGAATCACAAGCTATTCAAAAATCACAAATCACAACACTTGGAATATGTCTTTCAATCCTGACAAGTCTCACACTCTCATGATCTCTCTCCGAAAGGACCATTTGGCAAACCCCTCCTCCCATTTACTTTGTTAATCGTCCTCTTGAGGAAGTTCAGTCATTTAAACTTCTGGGTCTCACAATCAGCCATGATCTTTCTTGGGGAAACCGCATTTCAACGTTGGCCTCCAAAACCAGCCACCAACTGGACACCCTCCATCGAACAAAGTCCTTCCTTGGCACACCTGAACTCCTATCTGCCAACAAGGCCTTCATCTGCAGCTGATGGAGTACTGCTCTCCCCTCTAGTCTGGCTTCCCTGCCTCACATCTTGCTCAGGTACCCCGGCAATATTGCATGCTGGGAGATATGTTATTTATTTATTTGGCATGAGGGCAGTGTACTTTGAACGTACCTCTACTTGTCTACAAACTTGGTTAAAAACCAATCCTGGACTAAATCTCAGAAATCCTCATCTGCTTTGCCCTTTCCCTGTACCTGGACCCAATCTATCCCTGGAAAGGTAAAATCCCCCATAATCAATACTCTACCCTTACCACATGCCCTTTTGAATTCTTCATTGTCTCCTCCTTACTCGTCTTCCTTCACACCAGAAGCCCTTTAAAAGTATCCTACCAGTATCTTACTGTATTTACAATCTCTAATCACTACCCATACAGAATCCTCCACATTTATTCCTTCCTTAATATCACCCCTTTCTCTTGATGCAATGCTGTCCTTTACCCAGATTGCTCCTTATCCTCCTACTTTTTCCTTCCGATCACACCGATACACCTTGTAGCCTTCTCATCCTGTCCTCCAGTTACAATTTTACAACTCCATTCTTTCCTCTTTTTTTTCCCCCCCACCTGTGGAACCAACTTCCACATTCTCTTCAATTTAATTCTTCCCTCCAGGTATTCAAGACGGCTGTTCACCACCATCTCAGATTGTCGCCAATTCAAAACCATAATCTTTTTTTTTACCTTCGATAACAACCCCCCATCCCCTACCACACTCCTTCCTTCTTCCAAGTTTCCAGTTTTCCTTCCTGAGTTTCCTTCTGTATCCATTTTGTCCGCCTCATGTATCCTCTCCTGCCCCCCATTCATTGTTCGTCCAAGTCTGCCTTTATCTTGGCCTTCAACTCTGCTATTGGTGTTTACACTCTCTCTCTCTCTCTCTCTCTCTCTCTGTCTATTTCTGTCTCTGTCTGTGTCCAGTCTGTTCAGTCTGTTCTGTCTTTTCCACAAACCTTGTCTGTCTGTCTGTCTGTCTGTCTGCACTGTCTCTCTACAGTCTCTCTCCAGAAAGTCTCTCTCTCTCTCTCTCTCTCTCTCTCACATTTTGTCTCTCTCTCTCTCTCTCTCTCTCTCTCTCTCTCTCTCTCTCTCTCTCTCTCTCTCTCTCTCTCTCTCCTGTTGTGTCCAGATCTGTTCAGTGTACAAGTTCTAGCTTTTCTACAAACCTTGACTGTGTACAAAAAAAATGAAAAGCTGAAATGTCTTGCGTCAATAAGTATTCAACCCCTTTTTGCTATGACACTCCAAATTGAGCTCATGTGCATCCAATTTCCTTTGATCATCCTTAAGATGTCTCTACAACTTGATTGGAGTCCACCTGTGACCAATTCAATTGATTGGACATGATTTAGAAAGAAACAGACCTTTCTTTATAAGGTCCCACAGGAGACAGTGCATGTCAGAGCAGAAACTCCACCATGAAGTCCAAGGAACTGGAGAAGGGTATAAAACAATTTTGAGAGTGTTGAAAGTTCCCAAGACCACAGTGAGCTCCATCATTAGGAAATGGGTAAAAAAAAAAACATGGAACTACCCAGACTCTTCCAAGAGCTGGCCGTCCGACCAAACTGAGCAACTGAACAAGAAGGACCTCAGGGCGGTGATCAAGAGAGGTGTCAGGGAGGTGACCAAGAACTCAATGACCACTCTGACAGAACTACAGAGTTCCTTGCCTGAGATGGGAGAACTTGCCGGAAGGACAACAGTCTCTGCAGTACTTCACAAATCTAGGCTTTATAGGAGAGTGGCCAGAAGGAAGCCACTCCTGAGAAAGAGGCACATGGCAGCACGCTTGGAGTTGTAAAAAGGTATGTGAAAGACTCTGAGAGAATGAGGCAAAAGATTCTGTGGTCTGATGAGATGGACATTGAACTCTTTGGCCTGAATGCAAATCACTACGTCTGGTGGAAACGGAGCACAGCTCATCACCCATCTAACACAAGCCCTACTGTGAAGCATAGTGGTGGCAGATTCATGCTCTGGGGATGCTTTTCAGCGGAAGGTACTGGGAAACTTGTGAGGATAGAGGGAACAATTAATGGAGCCAAATACAGGCAAGTCCTTGAGGAGAACCTGCTTCAGAGTACAAAAGACCTCAGACTGCAGCGAAGATTTACGTTGCAACAGGACAATGACCCAAAGCCTACCGCCAAAGCAACACTGGAATGGCTTCAGAACAAGAATGTGAAAGTCCTTGAGTGGCCCAGCCAACGCCCAGACTTGAATCCCATTGAGAATCTCTGGAAAGACTTGAAGATTGTCGTTCACCGACATTCCCCATCCAACTTCACAGAGCTTCAGCAAATCTGCAAAGAAGATGGGAGAAATTCCCCAAATCCACATGCGCAAAGCTGATACATACATACCCAAGAAGACTCGAAGCTGTAATCGCTCCCAGAGGCACTTCTCCCAAGTATTGACCCAGGGTGGAGGGGGAGGGGGGGTTGAATACTTCTTGATGCAAGACATTCAAGGTTTTCATTTTAAATTAATTTGTAAAAGTTCCTCAAAACATGTTTTCACGTTGTCATTATGGGGTATTTTGTGTGAATCTCTTAAAGCAAGAGAATGGTCTGGTGAAAGAATTCTTAGACCGCGTTCCAAACGAGAATAGCTAAATGCAGTTCGCCAAGTTTGTCACGGATCGACTGAGCTTCATTTTGGAACTCACGACTCAACTTTGTGTTCCATGTCAGTTGCCAGAAATTCCAACACATCGCATGTGGAAGTGTAACCTTTGAGAAGGGCTGCCACTGCACGTTTAGAGAGCAACTGAACTTCCAGGGTTTGTGTTGATACACGAATGAATGAACTTCTTGATGACATTATTCCAACAACAACATCGTCATGCTTCAATAATAGGTGCCTCATGATCAACTGTGGAACAAACGAAAAGGAAGGAACATGAGAACTGAACATCACAGAATAGTGAATTCCATGGATCATAGTATTAAACAAAGACACAGCAGCAAAATTCAAAAAAGCCAAAGCCAAAACGCCCTGTCCCACTTCTTTAAACACGTGATGTGCCCATTGCTGCAATGACCCGAAACCAACAGCCGCTTCGTGATGATTTTAATCAAATTCCCTTGACACATCAAACTTGGAGACTTCCGGTTCCGGTTCTTGAGCAGCGGCGGTGGTTCTTCTTCAGAGTCTCTGCCGACTTTCTCAAAGATAAGTTTTCCGGTCGTTTTTGTCGCGTTTTTTTTTACTGTCATTTTGTTATCTGTGTTTACGGTGTGTTTCTAGTTCGGTCTTGTGTTAAAACTCGCGCTAATCGTGGAGTTTTTTGTCGTATTTTCATATTGGGTTTCCTTGAGGCCTACCCTTCTTCCCGTTCGTATGCGCGATCGTGTATTTTGTATTTTCTCTTTATTACCATCAGTTTTTCTTTTCTCCACTTTTCCCTCCACCCTCCTTCTATCCCTCTCAACTACACCCTCTATTTGATGTTTTAAAATATATATAAAAAATACAACAAAAAAACCTACCTCACGATGTTCCCCACATGACCACGTGCTGATCCGACTCTTCTTCTTCTGGCGATCTACCATCAACTACTTTTGCAAACCCACATTCACCAAACTCTGACACGATTTTTCTTCCACCTTTCCTTTACCTAATCGTTCGTAATCTTTGTCAAAAAAAATTTAATCCCTGTTTGCAATGCATGTTCGTGTTCTATCAATCATCCTTTTTTCCAACTTCAGTGCCAATTCACCCCACCTACTTAAATCTACCTCCTACGAACCCCTCACCTGTTATCCCCTCTATTTACCTTTCCCATCTTGCCCTTCATCCGACCTCCGCTCTAAGCACATCTTCACTGTCTTCTGCTTCAGTATCAGCTCCACCACTGTTGTCCCAAAGTGTGTGGTGTTCTAACATCTGTGGGCTCCATTCTAACCTAACAGATATCTCTCTCTCTCTCAATCAGTACACTCGTCACCACAAACATGCTCCTTCCTTCCTCTCAGCACACACCGCCCCCCCACCTCTTCCCAAACCCTCAAATATTGTACCTCACTCTGCCCACTCGCTTCTTCACCATACCTCTACCAAGTCTCATTCTTCCCCTCTCCCCACCTCTCCAATCGCCCTCCCGCACCTTGGTCGTAGATGCTCTCATCGTCTCCCCTCCCTCTCAAAGCTTCCCCCTCATCCCTCCCTCTCAAAGCAACCTTCATACTCTTCCCTCTCCAAGCTTACCTCTCGCCCTTCTGCCTTAACTCTCCCTCTCACCTCACTCTCCGCTCTCACCATTCTCCCTCCAATCTCCCCCCTCACTCCCCTTTCCCAAACTGCCCCCTCACATCCACAAAGGTGCCTCCTTCCCCCACCCTCTCTCTTCCACCTCATCACTTCACCTCCGCCAGTCTTCAACTGCCCTCTCTGCCTCCTCTCTTATTACTCCCCACGGTACCTCGAACCATCACCACCGAGCCTTTTCTCCTCCTCATCCGGCCATCTCCCCAAGCGCTTCTGCAATGTCCCACACTCTTTCAATAACACTCCTTATCTCCCCCCCCCCATCCTCCCTCGTCCTACCTTCCCCCTCCCCTGCCCTGCACCCAAAACTTCCTCCCCTCACTATTCCTTTACAGTGTCAGGTCAGGAATGGGAGCATGCGGCAGAGCAGCGCATCGCTGCATTCACTTTCCGCCGGTATTCCAGGGGCCTCCGTTTGGCCATCCCCCAGGCAGATGCCTGGCCCATCCCCATCTCCCTGAGTTGCCGATCAACCTACTGCAACCACAAGGCACGTGGTCAGCCCATTGGCCGACTCCACTCAGGAGACTCCCTCGCTGAGAGAATCTGGTGAACAGGATCAACGTCAGGAAAACGAGCCACATGTCCATACAGCCGCAGCTGACGCTCACGGACTATGCAGGTAACAAATCTCATCTGAGTCTCTCTCAGCAACCGCTCGTTGAACACAAAGTCCGACCAGCGATAGCCAAGGATTCTCCGAAGAGACCTGGTACCAAAGGAATTAAGTCTCCATCTCAGATCCTTGGTCAGAGTCCAAGTCTCACGTCCAAAGAGCAAGACTGGAAGCACCAATGACCTGAAGACTCGGACTTTCGTCCTCCCATACAGGTACCGGCAGCGCCACACCCCATGATCCAGTGAATCCATGACTCCCCAGGCCTGACCCAGACGTCTATTGACCTCTGACTCACAGCCAGCAGAGACATGAATATCACTGCCAAATTAAGTGAATTTCTCGATGACCTGAACATCCTCACCACAAACAGGCACAGACAGAACAGCAGCATCCAAGATGTCATTGAAAGCCTGGATCTTAGTTTTGACCCAGGAAACCTGTAATCACAGCGGCTCCAACTCCTCATTCAGCACCTCAAGGGCCCCCCAAAAGGACATCTAAAGTCTCCACAAAGATGACTGCATCATCTGCGAAATCAAGGTCAGAGATCTTGACATTCCCAAACGATGCACCGCAGCTTGATCCCTCAGACATCCTCAATAGAATCCAATCCATACAAGTGCTGAAAAGTGTGGGGGCAAGTACACACCCCTGACGAACTCCAGTAACAACTGGAAATAAGTCAGAAATGGTAACACCATATCTCACAGCACTCTCAGTACCAGAGTAGAGTTCAGACATCAGATCGATCAGTTTTGGTGGCACCCCACAAAGACCTCGAATTCTCCAGAGGGCATCCCGGTTCACTGAATCGAACGCTTAACAAAGATCAACATAGGCTGCAAGCAGCCCCTGCCGAAACTCTCGTCTGCATTTGGTGAGGACCCGAAGAGCAAGGATACGGTCAATCGAAGACCTCTTTGGTGGAAAGCCTGACTGCTTTGGACACTGGTATTCAAGCAGATGGTGGTGAACCCTATCAATAATTATCCGAGCAAAGACCTTGCCCGGCACTGAGAGCAGCGTCACCCCTCGGTAGTTGTTGCAGTCTTGGCGATCACCCTTCCCTTTCCAGAGAGGGACAACAAGGCCCCTCTTCCAGTCAGTTGGGATGATGCCTGTGTTCCAGGCAGAGCACAGAACTGCATGCAACGACACGAGTGCAGCATTTCCACCAGCCTTGAGAAGTTCAGCATGGATGCCACAGATCCCTGGAGCTTTACCCAATTTCAACCGGTTCACCGCAGCCTGTGTTTCCACAAGCGAAAGTGGACCACAGTTGATTGGAGCATCAGCAACAGGGATTGTAACCCCCCTGATGTCCAACTCGACAGCTGGGGGATCAGCCTGGTACAACCGCTAAAAGTAACCGGCCCAGTGGGCCTTCACTTCTGACTCCTCTGTCAAGAGCCTACCACCCTCTGCTCTCACTGCAGTGCACCGAGGGATGGGCTTGGATGAACGCAATGCGCGAATTCCCCTGTAAGCGGGACGAGAATCACTTGACCACAGGTGATGCTCTACGCCCTCACAGATTCCTCGCACATAGGCCTCCTTGTACATTCTTAGCGCACATACAGTTTTATGCCTCAGCTCCCTGAACAGCTCAGCTCTGCCATTCAGCCTTGCCCTGTGACTCTGCTCAAAGGTATCCAGTGTCCCTTGAGAGACAAAATTCTTCTTTGCCCTCCGGTGAGTTCCAAGACATCCACCGCAACATCAAGGACGGTGGTCTTGAAAGCACTTCACAAATCTTCAGGACCTCCCAAAACACCCAGACCCCCCAAATCTCTACTCAGCTTGTTCACAAACTCCTCAGCTACCCTTTCATCCTTGAGCTTGCCAACATCCAGCCCAGGCTGGGTTGGTACCATTCTCCTGGATTTAAGGTGCAACTTAAGAGTTGCTACCATAAGCCTATGGTCAGTATTGAGGAACTGAGCACTCCGGTAAACCCTGCAGTTCTGGATCATCCTCCAGCGACCGTCAACGTGGACATGGTCAATCTCCTTTACCACACCACCAGCGTTGGAATAGCAAGTCCAGCAATGAGCTTGTGGATGCTGAAACCATGGACCGGCCACCATAAGTCCATGATTTCGAGCAAAGTCAAGGAACTTAGTGCTATTCTGGTTCATAGTTCCTGACCCATGGGGACCAACACATGTCTCATAACCATCCCTATCAGTTCCAGTAGATGCATTGAAATCCTCCAAGACTAGAAGTGTATCTCGTCTGGGGCACTGATCAACTACAGACTCGAGCATGGCGTAGAATGCATCCTTCACGGTGAGGTCACTCGCCTCAGTCGGAGCATATACAGAGACCAGGGAAGTGACACCCAATGAGTGACGAATCCTTCGTCTCATAATACGCTCATTGATGGGTATTACCTCAATTATCATTGGAGTTAGCTTGTTGGACACAGCTACAGCAACTCCTTGGGAATGGTAACCATCAGAGCAACCAGACCAATAGTAGGTGTAACCACCCACCATGATCTCACCGCAATCCGGTCTCTGAACCTCAGAGAGTCTTGCAATACCGATGTCCAAACGCTTGAGCTCAGATGGTAACAGAGACAGGTGATCATCCTCTCTTAGGGATAGGACATTCAGGCACCCACCCGAAGGGACTGCCTCAGGTTAACCCAAGGAGACCGCCGTCTGGTGGACAACACCTCAGCACCACTCCGACACACTCTCCCGTAATCTGACCAGGGAATGTTACCCCGCGGTTTCCCTCCTATCATCAAAGATTGGGGGTCCCGAAGGCTTTGCCCCAATCCCGTCATCCGGTGAGCTGCCCTGCGAAGGGAAGCTGCACAGGAGGTACTCCCATGGAGTTGGTTTTCAGATTTATTTTCGTTTTTGTGTTTTGCGGAATGAAGGTTTTCCATTGGCCGGAGTACAAATCCTGCCACCAACCTCCTAAGAAGAAGTAACCCAACTGCAGGAGGACGTCCGCAGATACAGTTGGGCACTAGATATGGATGGCCGTTGGCTCACAAAGAGCTCCTCCACCCTTTGACAGGTTTTGTTTTTAATCCTGCTGGGTGTCCATATCCAAACACCCTCCTCACCAGAAAACCTGGTGGGGGAGATGGTTTAGACACCGCCATCCCGACCATGGAACAGGTTATTACAGGTTTACATGATACCTGTAGCAACTCGCAGATCTAATCTGGCCTGACCTGACTAAGACCGCAAACAGTGTGGACCACAAACATTCAGGGCCTTCACTCAAACCTGATAGATCTTTCCATAAGGGTTGCCACTGACAAACCAGACATAATCTGCCTAACAGAAACTTTCCTCCCTCAAGACATCTCTGACTCCCTAGTATCTCTCCCTGGTTACTCCCTGCTCCAGTATGACAGACCTGATCCTCGTCCTGGTGAAGGAGTTGCTCTCTTCATCAAAGACTCATAAAATACCTCAAAAAGTCAGCAGCTCATGATGAAAATTGTGATGTCAGGGACGATAAAAACCCATCGGCAGGTTTGACGTAAACCGATGTCAAGTGTCATAGATCACTCCCCGTACGTTGTAATGCTGGAGTGGTTAACAGCTTGCAAGTGTACATTTGTAGATGGATGGTTTTTTTTTCAGCCTCAGAAGGAGGAATTACACTGACCTCTGCTCTTGTATCAAATTAAAAAACGTGTACCTGTTGTCCTGTTGACAAGGTAGAACAAGTGACTATTAGAATTGATTCCAGTTGGACTTGTCACCGCTGGTCACGTCGTTTCCCTGATAAGAGGTAGGACGACCATTGAAACTGCAAGGAGGGATGCACTTACCTGCCTCAGTACCAAAATGCCAGTGGTACCAATATTCCTTTCCTGCACGCTGTTGAGGACTAGGGTTACGTGAAGGATGATCAGGTTGTCTCTCTGCCTACTGCTGCCCCAACTCCGTCCTTTCTTGTCATGAGGTTGAGTCGTGAGACCATGGATTTGTGCTGTGAGCTGTGCTACTTGAGCTTGTAAATCCTGCAGCTCAGCAGGTACGGGGGAGCTTGGCTGGGGTTCATGACACTGAGATGATGCAGCTGCAATGGGATTGAAAACAGGCATTCCAACTTCCATCATCCTGTCGGCAAGATCAGCAAGTTGTTCAATCTGCATCGAGTCTCTTGATGAAGTGAGGATGAGTTGAACATTTGTAGGAAGCCGCTGTAAAAACAACTATTTAAAGATGTTTCCCTCATCATGCATTGGTGTCAAGAAGTTGATGCATTTTCCTGAGGGCTTGAGAGGGCTTGCGGTCTCTCAACTGTTCCAAAATGAGTAACTGGTGTAGGCATTTCTCCTAAGAAGGCGACGATCTTCGAATGAGTTCTGCCTTTAACGAGTCGCATGGTGTTTCTGTGGGAGGTATCAAAAGCAAATCTCTAATTTCTTGCGCAAACTTCGGTTGGACAGAGGAGACGACATCGACGAACTTAGTCTCTTGTGATATTATGCCCCTCGTAAAAAATTGGGCTTCAACTTGAGTGAACCAGACGGCGGGGTCGTTGGACCAAAAAGGAGAAAGCTTGAGGCTCACGGCAGAAACTGTGGTCTGGGGTGTCGAAATAGCATTAGTTGCTTCAGGCTGCTGCTGCTGCTCCATTGTAGTGAAAATTATTGCGTGTTCAGATCACGTCGGGGTCACCAACGTGGAAACTTGGTTTGTGTGAATTGTTGTGCTCCATTTGCTGTGATAAAACAACTCGGAAACAAAACTTCCAACTCACCACATCTACGACGTGCAGATAGCCGATAGCTGATGATCACCACAAGGATGGTAGATGGGAGCAGATCCGTTGGATATCCAAAGTAGTCCTTCTATGTGTCGAGTCACTCCGTTGTGTCGGTGCCCAATGACGAACGCGCTACACAAATGTGACGTCAGGTGATCGAAAGTCGTTGATAAAAAAATAAATCAGAATCATGGTTCTTGTCGAATATTCTCGACGTGAATAAGGCAGGATAAAGCGAGCCAGCTGGACACGGAGCTGGTGTTAATTCAAGTACGCCATGTTGCATGTCCAAGCACACCCGGATCGGAGGTGACTCCGGATAACATGTAAACTTACATGGCAAGTGACCCATATGTTGCGGGTATGACCCGTTTTCTTTCTTTAAACCCGTGGACCCATTTTAGTATCATTAAAACCCGTAGTAGATGGAAAGTATGAACAATTTCCAAAACGCAATGTTTAGCTTCCATTCCACTTGCATGGATTCACACACAGAGTGCCAGATCTGTGGAGAGCTTTATCCGATATGCAAGGTACCGCTCTTGTCTGAATATTGGCTGGGTGAAGTCAGGAGCTTTACCCAACCGACCAATTCCTTCAATCCTCATCTGTGTAAGCATCGGCACTTCCTCACCCCTCACCCCAAATCAATCGGTCGACCGGTTCACTTTCCAATTCGCTCTTCAACTTCTTACTAGGATAGTGTTGTGGTTCTGCCAAACCGCATGCCTCTTAGGCAGTGGCACCCAACATACAGTGATCCCCAGGAAGTTATTTTGTGAGTCTTCGTGCAGTCAGATCTTCCCCTCATGTCGAATGGGTTAACGGGATGAAGTGCGTTGCCCGAGTCTACTAGCTTGGTCTAATAATTATATCTCTATCTTCTTTTCAATCCCGATTTCCATCCAACCCTTTCCTTTTACTCATGATACAAATCGAAACAAGCACACATACACGATAACAGACACCTATGCAGCCCTATAAGATAATTACCACATGAACAAGTGCGCGCATGGCACGCACTTTCATTCAAATCTGTGCGCCAATTTACAGCGGCGTCTCACCTTGCTCAACCCTCTTTCACCAAAAGCTCACCAGCTCGACCACCAACATCTCCCGCACACGGGAAAGGTCATCCTGCGCCTCCTCGCACCTCCACATCGATACAGTTTGCCACCAAGCAGAGGCGTGCTGCACGGCCCAGGCCACTTGGGCCACATGGCGCGGGGACGGGCCAAGCACATTAACAGCACCAACCACAGCTAGCAGGGGGTTCCCCGAATGGGCATGCGGGACCGACATGACCCTCGTCTAGATGCCAGAACACAGCCCGGGAGTTAGGTGCAAGGCTCTGAGCCGTGTCGTGCTGGATGTTTGAATGAGACCGCTTCCAGCCCCAGGAGCCTGGCAGGGCGGGGCCAGGACCCAATAGGAGAGCATGATTCAGATGATGGCGCATTGCTTTGGGTCGTCACCCCACCCTTCGCCCAGGGCTTATCAAAGGTGGATCGCGAAACCGTCCACCCACTCTCTCTGCACTTCGTCCGCCTGCCTGCCTCACCCACTTCGCCTGCCTGCATCGCCAACTTCGCCTGCCAGCCTCTCCCACTTCACCTGCCTGCATCGCCCACTTCTCCGCATGACTCGCCCATTCGTCTGCCTGCCTGCCTCGCCCACTTCTCGACTCCTCGTTGTCTGCCTGTTGCTGCATCGACACTCAGGGTTGGCGTGTGACAGACGTTCCTCTCGACCAGTGCGGAGCACACGCTTCCTCAAGCCCCAGCAAAGTGATCAAGCAAGAGATAACGCTCCGACTCTTAAGGTGGGATCGCTCAAGCGGAGCATCCCCCAAAGCGTACTGGGTTGCGTTGGTCGGCCGTCCGCGCCAGGTATTGAGAGGCCGTTAGTCCTCATCTGCTCTCCTTCCTTCTGGCAAACTAATCTTCATTGTGTGTGTGTGTGTGTGTGTGTGTGTGCATGTGTGTGGGTGTGTACGTGTGTGTATGTGATGGTGCCTGTAGTAGCATAAGTTAAGATTGTAGAATAAATAATGGGATAAGTCTGCTCTGTGTCTGCTTTTGTAAATTGCTCGCCTTTTGTCGCACCCCACAAATTCCTTGCTATATCTACTGTACATACCAATAAACCCCATTCACTGTGCCACATATCTTTCCTCGCCTGATTGAAAATAAGTGCTTTGTATAGAAATGTTCCCAGCTCGTTTTCGTCTTTTCCTTCATTGGTCCAGCATGGTCCGTATCCTAGCCTAGCCAAGACGTTATCCCCCAACGATCTGTTTTCTAGCCAGTACGTCCTTGGCAGTTACGCTTGACTGCATTGGATCCGGGAAGGTGATCCGGTTTGAACAAAGCATACCGTGGGTGTGTCCCCCGGTAATTAGATCACGTGACCATTTTCGGTAACCGGTTTCCATTAGATGGAGGACCCTAAGTCACGTGGTTGAGTTATTGGCGTTCACGGTCGATGAGCGACCCGCCGTTTCACGGAGTTATCCGTGTGCAATGAATTGCGATTCCAGAGGGTCTGGTGGGAACCCAAGGTAGAGTCTTTCTCCGACCCCAGGTCCGCAACAATATTTATCGGTACTTTTGAGTATTTTTAATGGAAGGATTTCATTTGGATTTGTTTTCATTTGTATACAGGTTGTCCATCAATTACCATTCCAAATTCAAACCATAATTTAACAAAAACATGGGGCAATGCCACTGGGCACTCACCTGGTAATGGCTGGATAAGATAATCAAGGAGCAACTGGTAGGCATGGATGACCCACAAAACATGTAATGGAGAAGGAAGTAAATACCAATGGATTTTTTTTTTGAATGGTATATCACGAACATAATGAACAAACTGGTATATCACGGGTGATGAAGATTGTGGTCAAGTTTCATCGAAATTGTGTGTATGGGTTCTGAGAAGAAAGCAAATACATATTTTGGGGGGCAAACCCCCAGCCCACAATTTTTTTCATGTCGTGAACAAACTTTGGCACGTCATGGGTGATGAAGGTTGTGGTCAGGTTTCATCGGAATTGTTTGTGTAGTTTCTGAGAACAAAGCAAATAACTATTTTGGGGGGCACCCCCCCTAAACCCCCCAAGACCTTGACTTTTTTAATGGTGTGAACAAAGTTTGGTACATCACAGGTGGTGAAGGTTGTGGTCAAGTTTCATTGAAATTGTGTGTGTAGTTTCGGAAAGGTAAGGAAATAAAAAAATTGGGGGGGGGCAGCAAACCCCCTTACACCCCTTTCGATCCCAATTTTTCTAATGTCATGAACAAACTTTGGTACATCATGGGTGATGAAGGTTGTAGTCAAGTTTGATCGGAATCGTGTATCGTTCCCGAGAAAAAAAGCAAATATCTCTTTGGGGAGGACATCCCCCTCCCCCATAAACTTCCTCTGCTCTGTAGACCATCTAAACTGTAAACTTCCCATAAAATGCCATGAACAAACTTTGGTCCATACATGGTGATGAAGGTTGTGGTAAAGTTTCATCAAAGTCGTATCTGTAGTTTCAGAGAAGAAGTTGCAAGTATTTGTGGACGGACAGACAGACTAACATGCTGACGACGCATCGTCCCAGAAACTCCGCGGAACTACTTTCCAGGTGAGCTAATGAATGAAAGGGGATAGCATGATGCGGGTTGATACTTGTGAATGAACGAACTTTACTCAAAGTTTTATCGTCAAGATTTATCAAGATCATCCTATCTCATTCATCACTAGATCTTTATAAACCAGGCAACACTGCTCTTTATTGTGGGTATGCGATTTGCAGTAAATGTGACGTCACGGGTCACAGACGACAACTGGAAATGAAAAAAGGAAATAACACTTTGAGAAATGTGTATGTGTGTATGTATGTATGTATGTACAGTGTGTGTGTATGTGTGTATGTATGTATGTATGTCGTCTTACTTGGAACCTCCTTATCATTACTGATTTGTGAAGATATCGAATGGCTTTTTACCACGTTTGGTTAACCCTTTACGTGCTCCATTGTTTACGGCCGGCGGTATGGTTCCCTGGTGCTTAATTAATTTTTTTCATAGGGCTGTGAATTTCAAGTGGAATTTGTAAAAAAAAAAAAAAACACAACTTGGGTGTCAAGTTAGATGGATAACAAAATTTAAAACAAAAAAATAAATTGTTTCAATTTTTTTTCATCTTGTCGCAAATCTGCGACCCGCAGCACGCAAAGGGTTTTAAAAAAACAACTCCGCTTTCGATTCCTCCCAAAAAACAACTGATTCGATTCCCGTTTTTT